>NC_138762.1:101438395-101731784 GCF_965113315.1 Podarcis vaucheri | reverse complement strand
ATGATCCCCTGAAAGCTTTGGCGATGGAAACAGAAGGCTTTTTATCACAGGACAAGAAATCAGCCCTCAAAGGAGACTTCCGGTTCGGCGCCAGCGCTTATGGCTGCTCCCTCTCCGAGCTCCGGAGAGAGGACGGCTCTGCGAGTTCGGGTCTGACCCGCTACGGCAAGCGGGGGACCCCTAAAATCACAGGAACGGAGCCTGTGAACAAGGAGATTCGGTGGGCACCTGAAGCGCCCCCCTTTACCGCAGAAAGAGCCTTTTTAAAGGCTCCGGAACGACAACGGGGAGCGCGGTGCTGAGAATCGCTACCCAGCCCGCAGGGTGAAGCCGCGTCGCCATTAGTGGAGAGCGCCGATTCCCTTCCTGAATAATCTGGACAAAAAAGACCCGTGAGTAAGATTGAACCTCTATTCGTGCCAAAACTACTTGAAATTAGGCTGAAAACGGGAAAGGCGAAAATTAAGGAAGTCTGCCTTCCCCCGACTGCATGACAATTAAAGCAACGAAAGTTATTGAGCTGCATCCGTATGGGATATTGTTTTTAACTGCTTGAATCCGACATTTGGACTTTGACTATCCCCTCTAGCTTGCAGGGCAGAGGGGAGGAATAAGTGACTTTATAAGCTGCATGACCAACTTAAAGGAAAGGGAACTCTCTGCAGCCTTCAACCTGGCACAAACTGCTATTAGAACAAAGGAACACTGAACTGACTTGAGACTCTTGTGAAAGTAACAAAGTGGAAGTCTCATTGCTTATTTGATACAAAGTTTTGGGACTTTCTGGACACAATATATCAGGGAAGGCTGGGACTTTATCTATTGGGAAAGTGTTGCAATATACATATAGAAGCCTCCCGATAAATTTGCTTTTTAAATACTCTTTGCCTTTGTTTGCGGACATTTTGATTTGCTCCCTCTAGAGGGTAAATTAAAAGTTGCTACGCTTTGGGACAGTGGAATTTTCCTTGAGGAGAAGGCTCTCGTGGGAAACGACCTTGGGATATGAGTGGCCCAGCAGACGAGATAAGCACGAGAGCCAAGACAAGGCAATATCAACAACAGCTACAGCAACACAAGAAAAGAGGCTCGATCTCAGGCATAACTCCTACAGTGACAACAGGACAAGAAAAAGGTACAGCAGTCTCCATGGATGCAGTGTCGCAAGCCCTTCTTAAGATAAACCAGTCTCTGGAGAATCTAACAAAGCAGACGGCAGAAAATACCAAGAAATTGACAGAGAATTCACAGAAATTGACAGATTTAACAACAAGACTTGACCTGAATACAGAATCTATAAACAGGCTTACGCAAGAAAATTCTGCCACACGCCAAATTGCGGAGGAAGCCAGAACTATTGCTGGAGAGACCCAGGAAAAATTAGAACCGATTGCCAGGAAGGTCTATGACCACGACGCAACTCTGGCATTGTGGGAACTACAAAGAAAAGAAAGGAATTTGAAATTACGATCAATTCCAGAGGACGAAGGAGACAATCTTACGGACTTTTTAACGAAAGAGTTTGCTGATTCCTGGGAAGATCTAGAGGAAGACGAATTTAAAATCACAACAGCATTTAGACTGGGCAGAAGACAGAATAGAAAGGCGCCGAGAGACTGTCTGATTACCTTGAGATCGAAGGAGGAAAGAGACAAAATTCTAAGACTGCACTTTGAAAAGGCCTTACAAATTGGGAACTCACCGATACAGATCTTTAAAGACATTCCTAAACATATTTTGGACTTGAGAGCTTCTTATAAGGATTTGGTCTACCTGTTGAAGAAGAACACCATTCTCTTCAGGTGGGAATTTCCACAGGGACTGTCTTTTGACTACAGGGGGAAGAAGGTGAAAATAAAGACGATACAGGATAAAGACAGGTTCCTGCAAAGAAATCAAGAAGACTTACAGAAAGGAACTGTAGACCCAATTGCTGAGCAAAAGAGTGTAATAGATATCCTGAACCTTTCGTTTGGACAGAACCTTCCACCACCAACAGAGGAGGAACAACAACTGGGAGCTGTTGGAGGAATACCAGAAAAATAACAAGATGGCCCTGCAATTCCTTAGCTGGAATTGTAATGGGATGAACAGTCCCTTGAAGAGACGACAAATATTCCATATTTTGTACAGAGAACAATTGGACTTGATTTGCTTACAGGAAACTCATATAACTAGAGCACACAGGAGACTGCTTATGAATAAAAAATTGGGACAAGAATTTATTTCGTCGGACAAAGTGAAAAAAAGAGGAGTTGTGATTTATGTAAAAGAGAAGTGGGCTCCAAAAATGATGTTCAAAGACGAACAAGGAAGATATTTAGCGGTGGAGATTCAGATACAAGGAGAAAAATTTTTGATAATTGGGATCTATGCGCCAAATGAAGGTAAAGCAGAATTCTTCAAAAAACTCCATGAAACTTTGATGGACTATTTGGAATACAATATGATAATCATGGGAGATATGAATGGTGTAGTTTCTACAAACATGGACAAGACACAAAGACTGACACTTACTAAAGAAGGGAGACTCCCGAAGACTTTCTTCGAAATGACTGAAAATATGGACTTAATAGACATTTGGAGAATAAGGAACCCTCTTGAAAGAGAGGGAACCTTTTTCTCCCATGCAAAGATGACCTGGACCAGAATCGACCAAATATGGGTTACTAGTGGAATGGCTCCGAAGATTAAGAAGGTAGAAATCTGCCCAAAAACCTGTTCCGACCATAACGCCGTGAAGATGGAAATGAAATTTACAACAACTGGTCAGTTTAGATGGAGAATGAATGACACCCTATTTCGAGATAGAGAGATCCACATGAAGGCCCAAAAAACTCTAAAGGACTATTTTGAAATCAATCTAAAGGGCGATGTGGAAAAAAGAGTGATCTGGGACGCAAGTAAAGCTGTGATGCGAGGATTTTTGATTCAACAAAATTCAATAAAGAAGAGAAAACAGAATGAGAAAAAGGAAAAAAATTTGGAAAAGATAAAAGAAGGAGAGAAAAAATTAAGATCAAAACCAAAGTCCCAGGAGATTTTGAGGGAGATTAAGTTGTATCAAACACAATATATGGAATTGATGAACCAAGAGATAGAATGGAAAATAAAGCAAATGAAACAAAAGACATTTGAGTCGGCAGACAAATGTGGTAAACTTCTGGCATGGCAACTTAAGAAAAGACAGAAATTAAATACAGTCACAAGTTTAGAAGTGGATGGAAAAAATATATCTAAACCCAACGAGATAAGAAATTGTTTTGTGAGTTATTTTAAAAAACTTTATTCCCAAGGATTACAAAATGAAGAGGACATAGATAAATTCCTTAATAAATATGGATTACAAAAAATCTCTCATCATAGCAAGGTGGAGTTAAATAAGAGAATAACAGAACAAGAGATAGAGGGTGCCATTCAGGACATGCAATTGGGCAAATCTCCAGGGCCAGACGGACTGACTTCCAGATATTACAAATCTTTAAAGGAATGGCTGATACAACCGTTAAAGGAAGTTTGTAACGAGATTTTAGAGGGAAAAAAGGCACCCGAATCGTGGAAAGAAGCATATATCTCACTCATACCAAAGACAGAGACTGAAAAGACTCAACTGAAGAACTACCGCCCAATTTCGTTATTGAATGTGGATTACAAAATTTTTGCAGACATTTTAGCAAAAAGATTTAAAAGAGTACTGATGGAGAAGATTCACAGAGACCAAGCAGGCTTTCTCCCAAAAAGACACCTCTCAGACAATGTTAGGAACATAATAGACATTGTGGAAAAGTTAGAGGTGAACATAAATACTAAAGCAGTTTTGATATTTGTGGATGCGGAGAAAGCCTTTGACAATATTTCGTGGAGTTTTATGAAAAAGAATCTTCATGGGATGGGGGTAGGACAAGGATTTGAGAATGGTATGGGTGCAATATATTCCGAACAAAAAGCTAAGTTGATTGTAAACAATGTAATAACTGAGGAACTTAAGATAGAAAAAGGAACACGACAGGGGTGCCCAATTTCCCCATTGCTTTTTATTTCGGTCCTGGAGGTGTTGCTGAACATGATTAGAGATGACCAGCAAGTTAAAGGTGTAAAGGTCGGAACCAAACACTATAAGTTAAGAGCGTTCGCAGATGACCTTGTATTGACCTTGCAGGAGCCAAACACTAGTACAAAAAGAGTGTTGGAAATAATCCAACAATTTGGGCAGGTAGCCGGATTTAAATTGAATAAACAAAAAACTAAAGTCTTAGGGAAAAACCTAACAGATATGGAAAAGAATAAGTTTCAAGAAGAGACAGGTCTGACGGTGGTCAAGAAGGTGAAATATCTAGGGGTTAATTTAACATCTAAAAACTTGAATCTGTATAAGGACAATTATGAAAAATGTTGGTCAGAAATTAAAAAAGATCTAGAAATATGGTCAAATTTGAGATTGTCAATGTTAGGCCGAATTGCAGTGATTAAGATGAATGTATTGCCTAGAATGTTATTTTTATTTCAAACTTTGCAGATTATTGACAAGATGGACTGTTTCAAGAGGTGGCAGAAAGACATTGCGAAATTTGTCTGGCAGGGCAAAAAGCCCAGAATAAAATATAAAATATTAACAGATGCAAAAGAAAGAGGGGGATTTGCCCTGCCGGACTTAAAATTGTACTATGAGGCAGCAGCATTCTGCTGGCTGAAAGAGTGGATGCTCCTCGAGAATACAGATATCTTGGACTTAGAAGGTTTCAATAATGCATTTGGCTGGCATGCATATTTATGGTATGACAAAATCAAAGTGCATAGTGCCTTTAAAAACCATATTGTAAGGAAAGCGTTGCTTAATGTTTGGATGAGATATAAAGATCTGTTGGAAAACAAAACCCCTAGATGGTTGTCACCCTTAGAGGCTAAGGCCCACAAGAAAGTTAATATGGAGGTCGGATGGCCAAAGTATAGCGAGATCTTAGAACAGGATGGAGAGAAACTGAAATTAAAGAGCCATGAAAAACTAAAACCCAAAGTACAAGATTGGCTCCACTATTATCAAATAATGGAGGTTTTCAAACAAGACAGGAAAATTGGCTTCCAGATGGAAAAATCAAAACTTGAGACAGAATTGTTAGAACCCAATACTAAGAATTTGTCAAGAATGTATAACTTGCTGTTGAAATGGAATACACAAGACGAAACAGTTAAATCAGTTATGATTAAGTGGGCACAGGACATTGGTCATAATATTATGTCTGCTGACTGGGAAAGGTTGTGGAACACTGGTATTAAATTTACGGCATGTAGTGCTTTAAAGGAAAATGTGATGAAAATGGTTTATAGGTGGTACATGACCCCAGTTAAGCTAGCAAAAATTTACCATTTGCCTGATAACAAATGTTGGAAATGTAAGGAAACTGAAGGTACTTTTTATCATCTTTGGTGGACATGCCCGAAGATTAAGGCCTTCTGGGAGATGATATATAATGAAATGAAAAAGGTATTTAAATATACCTTTCTTAAGAAACCAGAGGCCTTTCTCTTGGGCATTGTCGGCCAATTGGTGCCAAAAAAGGATAGAACCTTTTTCATGTATACAACAACAGCAGCAAGAATACTGATCGCAAAGTATTGGAAGACACAAGATTTACCCACCTTGGAAGAATGGCAGATGAAAGTGATTGACTATATGACATTGGCGGAAATGACAAGCAGAATTCGTGACCAGGGAAAGGAGACTGCGGAAGAAGATTGGAAGAAATTTAAGATTTATCTTAAGAACTATTATAAACTTGATGAAGTTTAGAATGTCGAGATTTTACAGAGAGAAAGGGTTGCAGTAATATAAGATCAGATTAAGAAAGGACTATGATGAATTAGGATGGGAAAAAACATTTATAAGTTGCTATAAAAATTTGGACATGAGGATGCAGAAAGGGGAGGTATGGGGAAGTCCGAGGAAAGAAGTCTATGAAAGGACATTTTGAAATTATATTTGTTTGTTTGTTTGTCTTTCTTTTATGTTTGTTTGTTATAAAAACTTCTGTAAAACTAATAAAAATTTTATAAAAAAAAAAAAAAAGAAATCAGCCCTCAAAAACTTAACCGGCAGAAAATATTTTTTTGAAAAAATCCCTAAGCCCCGGGGTCACAATTTCAGCAAAAATCTGACTTTTGGCAATTCACTCAAAAATGGTGCCAGAAGCTTGCAAATGATCCCCTGAAAGCTTTGGCGATGGAAACAGAAGGCTTTTTATCACAGGACAAGAAATCAGCCCTCAAAAACGTAACCGGCAGAAAACGTTTTTTTGAAAAAATCCCTAAGCCCCGGGGTCACAATTTCAGCAAAAATCTGACTTTTGGCAATTCACTCAAAAATGGTGCCAGAAGCTTGCAAATGATCCCTAAGCCCTAATCTGACTTTTGGCAATTCACTCAAAAATGGTGCCAGAAGCTTGCAAATGATCTCCTGAAAGCTTTGGCAATGGAAACAGAAGGCTTTTTATCACAGGACAAGAAATCAGCCCTCAAAAACGTAACCGGCAGAAAATATTTTTTTTAAAAAATCCCTAAGCCCCGGGGTCACAATTTCAGCAAAAATCTGACTTTTGGCAATTCACTCAAAAATGGTGCCAGAAGCTTGCAAATGATCCCTAAGCAATAATCTGACTTTTGGCAATTCACTCAAAAATGGTGCCAGAAGCTTGCAAATGATTCCCTGAAACCTTTGGCGATGGAAACAGAAGGCTTTTTATCACAGGACAAGAAATCAGCCCTCAAAAACGTAACCGGCAGAAAATGTTTTTTTGAAAAAATCCCTAAGCCCCGGGGTCACAATTTCAGAAAAAATCTGACTTTTGGCAATTCACTCAAAAATGGTGCCAGAAGCTTGCAAATGATCCCCTGAAAGCTTTGGCGATGGAAACAGAAGGCTTTTTATCACAGGACAAGAAATCAGCCCTCAAAAACGTAACCGGCAGAAAATATTTTTTTGAAAAAATCCCTAAGCCCCGGGGTCACAATTTCAGCAAAAATCTGACTTTTGGCAATTCACTCAAAAATGGTGCCAGAAGCTTGCAAATGATCCCTAAGCCCTAATCTGACTTTTGGCAATTCACTCAAAAATGGTGCCAGAAGCTTGCAAATGATTCCCTGAAACCTTTGGCGATGGAAACAGAAGGCTTTTTATCACAGGACAAGAAATCAACCCTCAAAAACGTAACCGGCAGAAAATGTTTTTTTGAAAAAATCCCTAAGCCCCGGGGTCACAATTTCAGCAAAAATCTGACTTTTGGCAATTCACTCAAAAATGGTGCCAGAAGCTTGCAAATGATCCCCTGAAAGCTTTGGCGATGGAAACAGAAGGCTTTTTATCACAGGACAAGAAATCAGCCCTCAAAAACGTAACCGGCAGAAAATATTTTTTTGAAAAAATCCCTAAGGTCCGGGGTCACAATTTCAGCCAAAATCTGACTTTTGGCAATTCACTCAAAAATGGTGCCAGAAGCTTGCAAATGATCCCCTGAAAGCTTTGGCGATGGAAACAGAAGGCTTTTTATCACAGGACAAGATATCAGCCCTCAAAAACTTAACCGGCAGAAAATATTTTTTTGAAAAAATCCCTAAGCCCCGGGGTCACAATTTCAGCCAAAATCTGACTTTTGGCAATTCACTCAAAAATGGTGCCAGAAGCTTGCAAATGATCCCCTGAAAGCTTTGGCGATGGAAACAGAAGGCTTTTTATCACAGGACAAGAAATCAGCCCTCAAAAACGTAACCGGCAGAAAATATTTTTTTGAAAAAATCCCTAAGCCCCGGGGTCACAATTTCAGCAAAAATCTGACTTTTGGCAATTCACTCAAAAATGGTGCCAGAAGCTTGCAAATGATCCCTAAGCAATAATCTGACTTTTGGCAATTCACTCAAAAATGGTGCCAGAAGCTTGCAAATGATTCCCTGAAACCTTTGGCAATGGAAACAGAAGGCTTTTTATCACAGGACAAGAAATCAGCCCTCAAAAACGTAACCGGCAGAAAATGTTTTTTTGAAAAAATCCCTAAGCCCCGGGGTCACAATTTCAGCAAAAATCTGACTTTTGGCAATTCACTCAAAAATGGTGCCAGAAGCTTGCAAATGATCCCCTGAAAGCTTTGGCGATGGAAACAGAAGGCTTTTTATCACAGGACAAGAAATCAGCCCTCAAAAACGTAACCGGCAGAAAATATTTTTTTGAAAAAATCCCTAAGCCCCGGGGTCACAATTTCAGCCAAAATCTGACTTTTGGCAATTCACTCAAAAATGGTGCCAGAAGCTTGAAAATGATCCCTAATCTGACTTTTGGCAATTCACTCAAAAATGGTGCCAGAAGCTCGCAAATGATCCCCTGGTAACTTTGGCGATGGAAACAGAAGGCTTTTTATCACAGGACAAGAAATCAGCCCTCAAAAACGTAACCGGCAGAAAATATTTTTTTGAAAAAATCCCTAAGCCCCGGGGTCACAATTTCAGCAAAAATCTGACTTTTGGCAATTCACTCAAAAATGGTGCCAGAAGCTTGCAAATGATCCCCTGAAAGCTTTGGCGATGGAAACAGAAGGCTTTTTATCACAGGACAAGAAATCAGCCCTCAAAAACTTAACCGGCAGAAAATATTTTTTTGAAAAAATCCCTAAGCCCCGGGGTCACAATTTCAGCAAAAATCTGACTTTTGGCAATTCACTCAAAAATGGTGCCAGAAGCTTGCAAATGATCCCCTGAAAGCTTTGGCGATGGAAACAGAAGGCTTTTTATCACAGGACAAGAAATCAGCCCTCAAAAACGTAACCGGCAGAAAATATTTTTTTGAAAAAATCCCTAAGCCCCAGGGTCACAATTTCAGCAAAAATCTGACTTTTGGCAATTCACTGAAAAATGGTGCCAGAAGCTTGCAAATGATCCCCTGAAAGCTTTGGCCATGGAAACAGAAGGCTTTTTATCACAGGACAAGAAATCAGCCCTCAAAAACGTAACCGGCAGAAAATGTTTTTTTTTTGAAAAAATCCCTAAGCCCCGGGGTCACAATTTCAGCAAAAATCTGACTTTTGGCAATTCACTCAAAAATGGTGCCAGAAGCTTGCAAATGATCCCTAAGCAATAATCTGACTTTTGGCAATTCACTCAAAAATGGTGCCAGAAGCTTGCAAATGATTCCCTGAAAGCTTTGGCGATGGAAACAGAAGGCTTTTTATCACAGGACAAGAAATCAGCCCTCAAAAACGTAACCGGCAGAAAATATTTTTTTGAAAAAATCCCTAAGCCCCGGGGTCACAATTTCAGCCAAAATCTGACTTTTGGCAATTCACTCAAAAATGGTGCCAGAAGCTTGAAAATGATCCCTAATCTGACTTTTGGCAATTCACTCAAAAATGGTGCCAGAAGCTTGCAAATGATCCCCTGGTAACTTTGGCGATGGAAACAGAAGGCTTTTTATCACAGGACAAGAAATCAGCCCTCAAAAACGTAACCGGCAGAAAATATTTTTTTGAAAAAATCCCTAAGCCCCGGGGTCACAATTTCAGCAAAAATCTGACTTTTGGCAATTCACTCAAAAATGGTGCCAGAAGCTTGCAAATGATCCCCTGAAAGCTTTGGCGATGGAAACAGAAGGCTTTTTATCACAGGACAAGAAATCAGCCCTCAAAAACGTAACCGGCAGAAAATATTTTTTTGAAAAAATCCCTAAGCCCCGGGGTCACAATTTCAGCAAAAATCTGACTTTTGGCAATTCACTCAAAAATGGTGCCAGAAGCTTGCAAATGATTCCCTGAAAGCTTTGGCGATGGAAACAGAAGGCTTTTTATCACAGGACAAGAAATCAGCCCTCAAAAACGTAACCGGCAGAAAATGTTTTTTTTTTGAAAAAATCCCTAAACCCCGGGGTCACAATTTCAGCAAAAATCTGACTTTTGGCAATTCACTCAAAAATGGTGCCCGAAGCTTTCAAATGATCCCCTGAAAGCTTTGGCGATGGAAACAGAAGGCTTTTTATCACAGGACAAGAAATCAGCCCTCAAAAACGTAACCGGCAGAAAATGTTTTTTTGAAAAAATCCCTAAGCCCCGGCGTCACAATTTCAGCAAAAATCTGACTTTTGGCAATTCACTCAAAAATGGTGCCAGAAGCTTGCAAATGATCCCCTGAAAGCTTTGGCGATGGAAACAGAAGGCTTTTTATCACAGGACAAGAAATCAGCCCTCAAAAACGTAACCGGCAGAAAATATTTTTTTGAAAAAATCCCTAAGCCCCGGGGTCACAATTTCAGCCAAAATCTGACTTTTGGCAATTCACTCAAAAATGGTGCCAGAAGCTTGCAAATGATCCCCTGAAAGCTTTGGCGATGGAAACAGAAGGCTTTTTATCACAGGACAAGAAATCAGCCCTCAAAAACGTAACCGGCAGAAAATATTTTTTTGAAAAAATCCCTAAGCCCCGGGGTCACAATTTCAGCAAAAATCTGACTTTTGGCAATTCACTCAAAAATGGTGCCAGAAGCTTGCAAATGATCCCCTGAAAGCTTTGGCGATGGAAACAGAAGGCTTTTTATCACAGGACAAGAAATCCGCGCTCAAAAAGTTAACCGGCAGAAAATATTTTTTTGAAAAAATCCCTAAGCCCCGGGGTCACAATTTCAGCAAAAATCTGACTTTTGGCAATTCACTCAAAAATGGTGCCAGAAGCTTGCAAATGATCCCTAAGCCCTAATCTGACTTTTGGCAATTCACTCAAAAATGGTGCCAGAAGCTTGCAAATGATTCCCTGAAACCTTTGGCGATGGAAACAGAAGGCTTTTTATCACAGGACAAGAAATCAGCCCTCAAAAACGTAACCGGCAGAAAATATTTTTTTGAAAAAATCCCTAAGCCCCGGGGTCACAATTTCAGCCAAAATCTGACTTTTGGCAAGTCACTCAAAAATGGTGCCAGAAGCTTGAAAATGATCCCTAATCTGACTTTTGGCAATTCACTCAAAAATGGTGCCAGAAGCTTGCAAATGATCCCCTGGTAACTTTGGCGATGGAAACAGAAGGCTTTTTATCACAGGACAAGAAATCAGCCCTCAAAAACGTAACCGGCAGAAAATATTTTTTTGAAAAAATCCCTAAGCCCCGGGGTCACAATTTCAGCAAAAATCTGACTTTTGGCAATTCACTCAAAAATGGTGCCAGAAGCTTGCAAATGATCCCCTGAAAGCTTTGGCGATGGAAACAGAAGGCTTTTTATCACAGGACAAGAAATCAGCCCTCAAAAACGTAACCGGCAGAAAATATTTTTTTGAAAAAATCCCTAAGCCCCGGGGTCACAATTTCAGCAAAAATCTGACTTTTGGCAATTCACTCAAAAATGGTGCCAGAAGCTTGCAAATGATTCCCTGAAAGCTTTGGCGATGGAAACAGAAGGCTTTTTATCACAGGACAAGAAATCAGCCCTCAAAAACGTAACCGGCAGAAAATGTTTTTTTTTTAAAAAAATCCCTAAACCCCGGGGTCACAATTTCAGCAAAAATCTGACTTTTGGCAATTCACTCAAAAATGGTGCCAGAAGCTTGCAAATGATCCCCTGAAAGCTTTGGCGATGGAAACAGAAGGCTTTTTATCACAGGACAAGAAATCAGCCCTCAAAAACGTAACCGGCAGAAAATATTTTTTTGAATAAATCCCTAAGCCCCGGGGTCACAATTTCAGCCAAAATCTGACTTTTGGCAATTCACTCAAAAATGGTGCCAGAAGCTTGCAAATGATCCCCTGAAAGCTTTGGCGATGGAAACAGAAGGCTTTTTATCACAGGACAAGAAATCAGCCCTCAAAAACGTAACCGGCAGAAAATATTTTTTTGAAAAAATCCCTAAGCCCCGGGGTCACAATTTCAGCAAAAATCTGACTTTTGGCAATTCACTCAAAAATGGTGCCAGAAGCTTGCAAATGATCCCCTGAAAGCTTTGGCGATGGAAACAGAAGGCTTTTTATCACAGGACAAGAAATCCGCGCTCAAAAAGTTAACCGGCAGAAAATATTTTTTTGAAAAAATCCCTAAGCCCCGGGGTCACAATTTCAGCAAAAATCTGACTTTTGGCAATTCACTCAAAAATGGTGCCAGAAGCTTGCAAATGATCCCTAAGCCCTAATCTGACTTTTGGCAATTCACTCAAAAATGGTGCCAGAAGCTTGCAAATGATTCCCTGAAACCTTTGGCGATGGAAACAGAAGGCTTTTTATCACAGGACAAGAAATCAGCCCTCAAAAACGTAACCGGCAGAAAATGTTTTTTTGAAAAAATCCCTAAGCCCCGGGGTCACAATTTCAGCAAAAATCTGACTTTTGGCAATTCACTCAAAAATGGTGCCAGAAGCTTGCAAATGGTCCCCTGAAAGCTTTGGCGATGGAAACAGAAGGCTTTTTATCACAGGACAAGAAATCAGCCCTCAAAAACGTAACCGGCAGAAAATATTTTTTTGAAACAATCCCTAAGCCCCGGGGTCACAATTTCAGCAAAAATCTGGCTTTTGGCAATTCACTCAAAAATGGTGCCAGAAGCTTGCAAATGATCCCCTGAAAGCTTTGGCCATGGAAACAGAAGGCTTTTTATCACAGGACAAGAAATCAGCCCTCAAAAACGTAACCGGCAGAAAATATTTTTTTGAAAAAATCCCTAAGCCCCGGGGTCACAATTTCAGCAAAAATCTGACTTTTGGCAATTCACTCAAAAATGGTGCCAGAAACTTGCAAATGATCCCTAAGCCCTAATCTGACTTTTGGCAATTCACTCAAAAATGGTGCCAGAAGCTTGCAAATGATCCCCTGAAAGCTTTGGCGATGGAAACAGAAGGCTTTTTATTACAGGACAAGAAATCAGCCCTCAAAAACGTAACCGGCAGAAAATATTTTTTTGAAAAAATCCCTAAGCCCCGGGGTCACAATTTCAGCCAAAATCTGACTTTTGGCAATTCACTCAAAAATGCTGCCAGAAGCTTGCAAATGATCCCCAGAAAGCGTTGGCGATGGAAACAGAAGGCTTTTTATCACAGGAGAAGAAATCAGCCCTCAAAAACGTAACCGGCAGAAAATATTTTTTTGAAAAAATCCCTAAGCCCCGGAGTCACAATTTCAGCAAAAATCTGACTTTTGGCAATTCACTCAAAAATGGTGCCAGAAGCTTGCAAATGATCCCCTGAAAGCTGTGGCGATGGAAACAGAAGGCTTTTTATCACAGGACAAGAAATCAGCCCTCAAAAACGTAACCGGCAGAAAATATTTTTTTGAAAAAATCCCTAAGCCCCGGGGTCACAATTTCAGCAAAAATCTGGCTTTTGGCAATTCACTCAAAAATGGTGCCAGAAGCTTGCAAATGATCCCCTGAAAGCTTTGGCCATGGAAACAGAAGGCTTTTTATCACAGGACAAGAAATCAGCCCTCAAAAACGTAACCGGCAGAAAATATTTTTTTGAAAAAATCCCTAAGCCCCGGGGTCACAATTTCAGCAAAAATCTGACTTTTGGCAATTCACTCAAAAATGTTCAGTTCTGTTAATTGATTTTGTGGGAACTTGCAGATTCTGGCTTCACACAATTAACTCAAGGCAGTGTCAATTTACTCTTGGCAGAAAGCCAAGGTCTGCTTGACCTAGAAACTACTTACTCTGATTGGTTAACGACCAGCACTCAACTCTGTTATCTAGGAATGCTAGCACAGTTTGGTGTGTTAGGAGAAGTGCTGTGTATGGTTAAGAGAGAGAGAGAAAGAAAGGATTTATTTTGCTTTGTTTTGTATGCAGAAACTCTGCTGGTTTTTTTTCCCTTTTAATAAATCCTGTAAATAGTTATTCTGAGTCTAGCTGATTAGTCATTTCCACCTCGACTAGCTTCTTCACTGTGCAGGAAAACTCTGCTACGTTTGGGCTAAAGCCAGTAGGGCTATGCCTGACACTTCAAAGTTCCATGAGGTTATGGGCATTGTGCTGCCAGCCTGAGTTGTGGTGGTGTCAGCATCAACGGTGTTGGTTCCAGTAGTCCCAGAAGTTGTTGTTCCTGTTGATGCAGCAGATGGACACTGGCTGGTTCCTGACTGTTGTGAGCTGGTGACGCAGCGGACACAAGGACAACAGCTGCAGCGTGTGAGTGCTGGGTGCTGTGGTTCCTGTTTTCTCTCTCGGTGGTCGTGAGTAGCTGGTTCCGGGTTCCAGGGACATCGCTCTCAAGATGGCCTCACAACCAGTTCAGATGGCTTTTGAGCGTCTGAATGACTCCAATTACTTGCTGTGGTCGGAACGCATGCAGGCAGTGCTGCAGAGGGATCGTCTCTGGCAAGTGGTGAGTAAATTTCCTACGAAGCCTGATGATGAAGACCTTGATAAAGACCAAAGAGCAAGGGCCACAATTGTCTTGGGGCTGGAAGATTCCCAGTTGCCGTATGTGAGGGGAATCAAGACAGCTAGAGGTGTGTGGCAAGCACTTAAAGAACTCCATGTGCGTGAGACAGCGGTTTCCAAGCTGTTCATTCGCAAGGCATTGTACAAGGCAATGTTACAGCCTGGGGTTACAATGCAGGAACACCTACACAGTTTACAGTTAAAGTTTGCCGCGCTACAGGAAAGAGACTGTGCATTAGACCAGCAGGAGAAGGTGGCTATTATTTTGAGTTCTCTCCCGGAAAGCTGGGATAATTTAGTTTTGTCTCTAGAAGGCATACAGGAGCGTGATTTATCAGTCAGTTACGTTACTGGGCGTTTGATTGAAGAATGGCAGAAGAGGCAAGAAAGGTCGTTGGCTGCAGAGACTTCTACTGGCGGGCGGTTTGGAAGGAGTTCTCAGGCCGTGCCAGAGGTGAAGCAAAAGCAGCGTACTGGTGAGGAGTCAGCGTTTGCTGTTAGGCGTTGTTTCCAATGTGGGTCTTCAGCGCATCTAAAACGACAATGTCCGGAGTTGGTCAAGTCTCAGTTGCCGGTGCAGGAGCAGAGACGAGATCAGCAGCAGCAGCAGCAGCGTAAAAGGAAATTCTTCAAACAAAAACAGTCGGCTCAGCTGGTGACCGCCGTGGCCAAGATTGCTGATGAGAAACAAGCTGTCTGGGTGGTCGATTCGGGAGCGTCGCGGCACATCGTAAATTCAGATGAATTGTTTGTTTCCAAGAACTCAGCACAGCGCAGCCAGGTGGCTCTAGCAGACGGAAGTACTTCCGAAGTGATTTCGGGGGGTGCAGTTTTTGTTCCTTGTCTTCGTGAATGCCTGCAAAATGTACTTTGTGTGCCTTCATTAAGGAGCAATCTGATGTCTGTAGATTGTTTGCTAAAAGCTGGGTTTAAAGTGTATTTTGAAGGAGACAGTTGCATTATTAAGAAGGCTGGTGAGATTTTAGGCACTGCTAAGTCAGAGGGAGGCTTGTTTTGGCTTAAAGCAGGATCTCAAGTTGCAGCAGTAGTCAGTAAATCTCAGCCTGCAGTGAATAACAAAGCTATACATGACAACTGTGTGCACTTATTGCATAGGAAAATGGGGCATGCTTGCTGGAAAAGTGTACTAAAAATGTCTGAATTGGCTGATGGGGGTAATTTAAAGAGTTGTAACAAGTACCTTGATTGTAATGTTTGTAAAAAGGTTAAAACCCACAGAGTCTCTTACCCCAGAAGCGACAGAGTTAGTGAGTCACCGCTACAGCTGGTTCACATGGACGTAATTGGTCCATTTGCTGTAAGCAGGGGTGGAGCGCGCTTTTCACTAACAATTGTGGATGACGCCACGCGTTACTCTTGGGTTTTTCCCATGAAGAATAAGGGTGACGTGTTCACTAAGTTTAAAGGCTGGGTGGCATCTGTGGAAAGATTTCTGTCTGTTAAACTCAAAAGGATACAGACGGACAGAGGTGGCGAATTTATGTCAAATGCCTTTAGAGATTGGTTACAAAAGCGTGGCATTGGGCATAGAAAAACGAACGTTTTTTCCCCAGAGGAGAATGGTGTTGCAGAGCGAAAAAATAGGTCTTTACAAGATATGATGTTTGCCATGCTTGATGATGCTGATTTGCCCATGTCTTATTGGGGGGAGAGCATGCTCACCGCGTGTTATCTCCAAAATAGGCTCTTTCATCAAACAATAGGTACAACTCCGTACTTTAAATTGTTTCAGAAAAAACCTAAAATTGACCATTTGCATGTGTTTGGATCAAAAGCCTGGGTATTAATTCCGAAACAAATGAGAAAGAAGGGAGATCCTAAGACCAAACAGTTAGTGTTTGTGGGTTACCAGGAGCTGGGAAAAGGTTTCCGTTTTGCTGAAGGGACAAATGGCATTGTGATCTCCAGGAATGCCAGTTTTTGTGAACATAGTGGCTGGGACAGACTACATGCCAATACTGAGGTTTGGTTTGAACCTTCCCAGGAGCTCCTTGACTCTGAAGGTAGACACAGAGAATCAGAGTCTGAGGGGGAGGAAAGTTCAGATAAGAGCTCTCAAGAAAGTGGAATTAGCCAGAGACCAGTTGCTAAGCAACAAAAGAGAGGTCGTAGTTCTGAGGAGGAAAGTGGGTCAGAAGAAAAATTTTCTCCCAGAAGATCTAAAAGACAAAACAAAGGAGTGCCTCCGGTGCGTTTTTCTCCTGATACTGCAAATGTGTTTAGTGTAATTGCAGAACCCAAGAGTTTTCAGGAAGTGTTAAAGTTACCAAAAGAGGAGGCAGAGCTCTGGAAACAGGCAATGGAGGAAGAGATGTCTTCTCTGAATGAGCACAAGGTCTTTACACCAGTAGCAGCGCCTGAGGGGGCAAAGATTGTAGGCTGCAGGTGGGTGTACAAACTTAAACCTCTGGTGACAGGAGAGTACAAATACAAAGCTCGTTTAGTGGCTCAAGGATATTCTCAGAGGCCTGGAAAAGATTATGACGAAATTTTTTCCCCTACTGCTAAGGGGGACAGTGTAAGGCTGATTTTAACGCTTGGAGCAAAGAGAAAACTCCTGTTAAACCATTTTGATATCCAGACTGCATATTTACATGCATCAATATCAGAAGACCTGTATCTAGCCGAACCGCCTGGTTATGAGACAGGTTCCAATAGAGTGTTGAAATTAAACAAAGCTCTATATGGTCTTAAACAGGCTGCAAGATCTTGGAACAAGTGTTTCCATGAGGCCTTAGTGTCATTTGGTTTCAAGCAGAGTACAGCTGACAATTGTGTTTATGTACGTGGTACAGGCAGTGATCAAGAGTTTTGTCTGATTTATGTAGATGATGTATTGTATGCCTGTAAAACAGATAAACAAACTAAAAGGTTTGCCAAGCAATTGTCCAGTAAGTTCAAAGTAAAGGACTTAGGCCCGGTTAGGACATATCTAGGGTTGGAAGTGTGCTGGGCCCAAGATGGCAGCTGCCTAATTAGTCAGCAGAACAAAGTTAAACAACTACTGACTACATACAGGATGCAGGATTGCAAAGGGGCAGCGGTGCCTATGGATCCAGGTTTCATAAAAACACTTCATATAGATGAGAGTCCTGAATTTGAACATCCTGATGTCTATCACTCTGTAATTGGAAGTTTATTGTATCTAGCACAGTGGTCCAGACCTGATATTAGCTACGCAGTAGGCATATTAAGTAGATTGGTCTCAAAACCCACACTAAATGCATGGAAAGGGGTAAAACAAGTTCTGAGATACCTCAAACAGACAATTGGCTATATGTTGCAATTAAATTCTTCCAAGGACGAAATGTTGAGTTGCTACTGTGATAGTGACTGGGGAAATTTGCCAGATAGAAAATCTGTCACAGGACTAGTCATAATGGTCGGTGGAGCTTTAATCAGCTGGCGGTCACGCAAGCAAGACGTTGTAAGTGTGTCATCAACGGAATCTGAGTACGCCGCATTGAGTGAATTGTGCAACGAGGTGATTTATTTCAAGCATTTGTTAACAGATTTAAATGTAAATTGTGGAGAACCAGTACAAGTTTACATTGATAATCAGGCTTGTATAACCTTAAGTAAAACAGAGGGTTTCAAATCACGTTCTAAACATATCTCTGTAAAATACCAAAATGTACGTTGCTGTGTACAAGACAATATAATCACATGTACTTATGTATCAAGTGAAGAAAATGTAGCAGATGTATTAACTAAACCATTGGCAAAGATAAAGAACAAGCAAATGTGCAAGGGTTTAGGTTTGCTGGAAAAATAATCTCCTACATAGGTGTTATTTGATGTTAATTGTCCAGCAGAATCTGTGAGGGGGTGTTCAGTTCTGTTAATTGATTTTGTGGGAACTTGCAGATTCTGGCTTCACACAATTAATTCAAGGCAGTGTCAATTTACTCTTGGCAGAAAGCCAAGGTCTGCTTGACCTAGAAACTACTTACTCTGATTGGTTAACGACCAGCACTCAACTCTGTTATCTAGGAATGCTAGCACAGTTTGATGTGTTAGGAGAAGTGCTGTGTATGGTTAAGAGAGAGAGAGAAAGAAAGGATTTATTTTGCTTTGTTTTGTATGCAGAAACTCTGCTGGTTTTATTTTTCCTTTTAATAAATCCTGTAAATAGTTATTCTGAGTCTAGCTGATTAGTCATTTCCACCTCGACTAGCTTCTTCACTGTGCAGGAAAACTCTGCTACGTTTGGGCTAAAGCCAGTAGGGCTATGCCTGACACTTCAAAGTTCCATGAAAAAATGGTGCCAGAAGCTTGCAAATGATCCCTAAGCCCTAATCTGACTTTTGGCAATTCACTCAAAAATGGTGCCAGAAGCTTGCAAATGATCCCCTGAAAGCTTTGGCGATGGAAACAGAAGGCTTTTTATTACAGGACAAGAAATCAGCCCTCAAAAACTTAACCGGCAGAAAATATTTTTTTGAAAAAATCCCTAAGCCCCGGGGTCACAATTTCAGCAAAAATCTGACTTTTGGCAATTCACTCAAAAATGGTGCCAGAAGCTTGCAAATGATCCCCAGAAAGCTTTGGCGATGGAAACAGAAGGCTTTTTATCACAGGACAAGAAATCAGCCCTCAAAAACGTAACCGGCAGAAAATATTTTTTTGAAAAAATCCCTAAGCCCCGGGGTCACAATTTCAGCCAAAATCTGACTTTTGGCAATTCACTCAAAAATGGTGCCAGAAGCTTGCAAATGATCCCCTGAAAGCGTTGGCGATGGAAACAGAAGGCTTTTTATCACAGGAGAAGAAATCAGCCCTCAAAAACGTAACCGGCAGAAAATATTTTTTTGAAAAAATCCCTAAGCCCTGGGGTCACAATTTCAGCAAAAATCTAACTTTTGGCAATTCACTCAAAAATGGTGCCAGAAGCTTGCAAATGATCCCCTGAAAGCTGTGGCGATGGAAACAGAAGGCTTTTTATGACAGGACACGAAATCAGCCCTCAAAAACGTAACCGGCAGAAAATATTTTTTTGAAAAAAATCCCTAAGCCCCGGGGTCACAATTTCAGCAAAAATCTGACTTTTGGCAATTCACTCAAAAATGGTGCCAGAAGCTTGAAAATGATCCCTAATCTGACTTTTGGCAATTCACTCAAAAATGGTGCCAGAAGCTTGCAAATGATCCCCTGAAAACTTTGGCGATGGAAACAGAAGGCTTTTTATCACAGGACAAGAAATCAGCCCTCAAAAACGTAACCGGCAGAAAATATTTTTTTGAAAAAATCCCTAAGCCCCGGGGTCACAATTTCAGCAAAAATCTGACTTTTGGCAATTCACTCAAAAATGGTGCCAGAAGCGTGCAAATGATCCCCTGAAAGCTTTGGCGATGGAAACAGAAGGCTTTTTATCACAGGACAAGAAATCAGCCCTCAAAAACGTAACCGGCAGAAAATATTTTTTTGAAAAAATCCCTAAGCCCCGGGGTCACAATTTCAGCAAAAATCTGACTTTTGGCAATTCACTAAAAAATGGTCCCAGAAGCTTGCAAATGATCCCTAAGCCCTAATCTGACTTTTGGCAATTCACTCAAAAATGGTGCCAGAAGCTTGCAAATGATCCCCTGAAAGCTTTGGCGATGGAAACAGAAGGCTTTTTATCACAGGACAAGAAATCAGCCCTCAAAAACGTAACCGGCAGAAAATGTTTTTTTGAAAAAATCCCTAAGCCCCGGGGTCACAATTTCAGCAAAAATCTGACTTTTGGCAATTCACTCAAAAATGGTGCCAGAAGCTTGCAAATGATCCCCAGAAAGCTTTGGCGATGGAAACAGAAGGCTTTTTATCACAGGACAAGAAATCAGCCCTCAAAAACGTAACCGGCAGAAAATATTTTTTTGAAAAAATCCCTAAGCCCCGGGGTCACAATTTCAGCCAAAATCTGACTTTTGGCAATTCACTCAAAAATGGTGCCAGAAGCTTGCAAATGATCCGCTGAAAGCGTTGGCGATGGAAACAGAAGGCTTTTTATCACAGGAGAACAAATCAGCCCTCAAAAACGTAACCGGCAGAAAATATTTTTTTGAAAAAATCCCTAAGCCCCGGGGTCACAATTTCAGCAAAAATCTGACTTTTGGCAATTCACTCAAAAATGGTGCCAGAAGCTTGCAAATGATCCCCTGAAAGCTGTGGCGATGGAAACAGAAGGCTTTTTATCACAGGACAAGAAATCAGCCCTCAAAAACGTAACCAGCAGAAAATATTTTTTTGAAAAAATCCCTAAGCCCCGGGGTCACAATTTCAGCAAAAATCTGACTTTTGGCAATTCACTCAAAAATGGTGCCAGAAGCTTGCAAATGATCCCTAAGCCCTAATCTGACTTTTGGCAATTCACTCAAAAATGGTGCCAGAAGCTTGCAAATGATCCCCTGAAAGCTTTGGCGATGGAAACAGAAGGCTTTTTATCACAGGACAAGAAATCAGCCCTCAAAAACGTAACCGGCAGAAAATATTTTTTTGAAAAAATCCCTAAGCCCCCGGGTCACAATTTCAGCAAAAATCTGACTTTTGGCCATTCACTCAAAAATGGTGCCAGAAGCTTGCAAATGATCCCCTGAAAGCTTTGGCGATGGAAACAGAAGGCTTTTTATCACAGGACAAGAAATCAGCCCTCAAAAACGTAACCGGCAGAAAATATTTTTTTGAAAAAATCCCTAAGCCCCGGGGTCACAATTTCAGCAAAAATCTGACTTTTGGCAATTCACTCAAAAATGGTGCCAGAAGCTTGCAAATGATCCCTAAGCCCTAATCTGACTTTTGGCAATTCACTCAAAAATGGTGCCAGAAGCTTGCAAATGATCCCCTGAAAGCTTTGGCGATGGAAACAGAAGGCTTTTTATCACAGGACAAGAAATCAGCCCTCAAAAACGTAACCGGCAGAAAATGTTTTTTTGAAAAAATCCCTAAGCCCCGGTGTCACAATTTCAGCAAAAATCTGACTTTTGGCAATTCACACAAAAATGGTGCCAGAAGCTTGCAAATGATCCCCTGAAAGCTTTGGCGATGGAAACAGAAGGCTTTTTTATCACAGGACAAGAAATCAGCCCTGAAAAACTTAAGCGGCAGAAAATATTTTTTTGAAAAAATCCCTAAGCCCCGGGGTCACAATTTCAGCAAAAATCTGACTTTTGGCAATTCACTCAAAAATGGTGCCAGAAGCTTGCAAATGATCCCCTGAAAGCGTTGGCGATGGAAACAGAAGGCTTTTTATCACAGGACAAGAAATCAGCCCTCAAAAACGTAACCGGCAGAAAATATTTTTTTGAAAAAATCCCTAAGCCCCGGGGTCACAATTTCAGCAAAAATCTGACTTTTGGCAATTCACTCAAAAATGGTGCCAGAAGCTTGCAAATGATCCCCTGAAAGCTGTGGCGATGGAAACAGAAGGCTTTTTATCACAGGACAAGAAATCAGCCCTCAAAAACGTAACCAGCAGAAAATATTTTTTTGAAAAAATCCCTAAGCCCCGGGGTCACAATTTCAGCAAAAATCTGACTTTTGGCAATTCACTCAAAAATGGTTGCCAGAAGCTTGCAAATGATCCCCAGAAAGCTTTGGCGATGGAAACAGAAGGCTTTTTATCACAGGAGAAGAAATCAGCCCTCAAAAACGTAACCGGCAGAAAATATTTTTTTGAAAAAATCCCTAAGCCCCGGGGTCACAATTTCAGCAAAAATCTGACTTTTGGCAATTCACTCAAAAATGGTGCCAGAAGCTTGCAAATGATCCCTAAGCCCTAATCTGACTTTTGGCAATTCACTCAAAAATGGTGCCAGAAGCTTGCAAATGATTCCCTGAAACCTTTGGCGATGGAAACAGAAGGCTTTTTATCACAGGACAAGAAATCAGCCCTCAAAAACGTAACCGGCAGAAAATATTTTTTTGAAAAAATCCCTAAGCCCCGGGGTCACAATTTCAGCAAAAATCTGACTTTTGGCAATTCACTCAAAAATGGTGCCAGAAGCTTGCAAATGATCCCCTGAAAGCTTTGGCCATGGAAACAGAAGGCTTTTTATCACAGGACAAGAAATCAGCCCTCAAAAACGTAAACGGCAGAAAATATTTTTTTGAAAAAATCCCTAAGCCCCGGGGTCACAATTTCAGCAAAAATCTGACTTTTGGCAATTCACTCAAAAATGGTGCCAGAAGCTTGCAAATGATCCCCTGAAAGCTTTGGCGATGGAAACAGAAGGCTTTTTATCACAGGACAAGAAATCAGCCCTCAAAAACGTAACCGGCAGAAAATATTTTTTTGAAAAAATCCCTAAGCCCCGGGGTCACAATTTCAGCAAAAATCTGACTTTTGGCAATTCACTCAAAAATGGTGCTAGAAGCTTGCAAATGATCCCCTGAAAGCTTTGGCGATGGAAACAGAAGGCTTTTTATCACAGGACAAGAAATCAGCCCTCAAAAACGTAACCGGCAGAAAATATTTTTTTGAAAAAATCCCTAAGCCCCGGGGTCACAATTTCAGCAAAAATCTGACTTTTGGCAATTCACTCAAAAATGGTGCCAGAAGCTTGCAAATGATCCCCTGAAAGCTTTGGCCATGGAAACAGAAGGCTTTTTATCACAGGACAAGAAATCAGCCCTCAAAAACGTAACCGGCAGAAAATATTTTTTTGAAAAAAACCCTAAGCCCCGGGGTCACAATTTCAGCAAAAATCTGACTTTTGGCAATTCACTAAAAAATGGTGCCAGAAGCTTGCAAATGATCCCTAAGCCCTAATCTGACTTTTGGCAATTCACTCAAAAATGGTGCCAGAAGCTTGCAAATGATCCCCTGAAAGCTTTGGCGATGGAAACAGAAGGCTTTTTATTACAGGACAAGAAACCAGCCCTCAAAAACGTAACCGGCAGAAAATATTTTTTTGAAAAAATCCCTAAGCCCCGGGGTCACAATTTCAGCAAAAATCTGACTTTTGGCAATTCACTCAAAAATGGTGCCAGAAGCTTGCAAATGATCCCCTGAAAGCTTTGGCGATGGAAACAGAAGGCTTTTTTATCACAGGACAAGAAATCAGCCCTCAAAAACTTAACCGGCAGAAAATATTTTTTTGAAAAAATCCCTAAGCCCCGGGGTCACAATTTCAGCAAAAATCTGACTTTTGGCAATTCACTCAAAAATGGTGCCAGAAGCTTGCAAATGATCCCCTGAAAGCTTTGGCGATGGAAACAGAAGGCTTTTTATCACAGGACAAGAAATCAGCCCTCAAAAACGTAACCGGCAGAAAATATTTTTTTGAAAAAATCCCTAAGCCCCGGGGTCACAATTTCAGCAAAAATCTGACTTTTGGCAATTCACTCAAAAATGGTGCTAGAAGCTTGCAAATGATCCCCTGAAAGCTTTGGCGATGGAAACAGAAGGCTTTTTATCACAGGACAAGAAATCCGCGCTCAAAAACGTAACCGGCAGAAAATATTTTTTTGAAAAAATCCCTAAGCCCCGGGGTCACAATTTCAGCAAAAATCTGACTTTTGGCAATTCACTCAAAAATGGTGCCAGAAGCTTGCAAATGATCCCCTGAAAGCTTTGGCCATGGAAACAGAAGGCTTTTTATCACAGGACAAGAAATCAGCCCTCAAAAACGTAACCGGCAGAAAATATTTTTTTGAAAAAAACCCTAAGCCCCGGGGTCACAATTTCAGCAAAAATCTGACTTTTGGCAATTCACTAAAAAATGGTGCCAGAAGCTTGCAAATGATCCCTAAGCCCTAATCTGACTTTTGGCAATTCACTCAAAAATGGTGCCAGAAGCTTGCAAATGATCCCCTGAAAGCTTTGGCGATGGAAACAGAAGGCTTTTTATTACAGGACAAGAAATCAGCCCTCAAAAACGTAACCGGCAGAAAATATTTTTTTGAAAAAATCCCTAAGCCCCGGGGTCACAATTTCAGCAAAAATCTGACTTTTGGCAATTCACTCAAAAATGGTGCCAGAAGCTTGCAAATGATCCCCTGAAAGCTTTGGCGGTGGAAACAGAAGGCTTTTTATCACAGGACAAGAAATCAGCCCTCAAAAACGTAACCCGCAGAAAATATTTTTTTGAAAAAATCCCTAAGCCCCGGGGTCACAATTTCAGCAAAAATCTGACTTTTGGCAATTCACTCAAAAATGGTGCCAGAAGCTTGCAAATGATCCCCTGAAAGCGTTGGCGATGGAAACAGAAGGCTTTTTATCACAGGAGAAGAAATCAGCCCTCAAAAACGTAACCGGCAGAAAATATTTTTTTGAAACAATCCCTAAGCCCAGGGGTCACAATTTCAGCAAAAATCTGGCTTTTGGCAATTCACTCAAAAATGGTGCCAGAAGCGTGCAAATGATCCCCTGAAAGCTTTGGCGATGGAAACAGAAGGCTTTTTATCACAGGACAAGAAATCAGCCCTCAAAAACGTAACCGGCAGAAAATATTTTTTTGAAAAAACCCCTAAGCCCCGGGGTCACAATTTCAGCAAAAATCTGACTTTTGGCAATTCACTCAAAAATGTTGCCAGAAGCTTGCAAATGATCCCCTGAAAGCTTTGGCGATGGAAACAGAAGGCTTTTTATCACAGGACAAGAAATCAGCCCTCAAAAACGTAACCGGCAGAAAATATTTTTTTGAAAAAATCCCTAAGCCCCGGGGTCACAATTTCAGCAAAAATCTGACTTTTGGCAATTCACTCAAAAATGGTGCCAGAAGCTTGCAAATGATCCCTAAGCCCTAATCTGACTTTTGGCAATTCACTCAAAAATGGTGCCAGAAGCTTGCAAATGATTCCCTGAAACCTTTGGCGATGGAAACAGAAGGCTTTTTATCACAGGACAAGAAATCAGCCCTCAAAAACGTAACCGGCAGAAAATGTTTTTTTGAAAAAATCCCTAAGCCCCGGGGTCACAATTTCAGCAAAAATCTGACTTTTGGCAATTCACTCAAAAATGGTGCCAGAAGCTTGCAAATGATCCCCTGAAAGCTGTGGCGATGGAAACAGAAGGCTTTTTATCACAGGACAAGAAATCAGCCCTCAAAAACGTAACCAGCAGAAAATATTTTTTTGAAAAAATCCCTAAGCCCCGGGGTCACAATTTCAGCAAAAATCTGACTTTTGGCAATTCACTCAAAAATGGTGCCAGAAGCTTGCAAATGATCCCTAAGCCCTAATCTGACTTTTGGCAATTCACTCAAAAATGGTGCCAGAAGCTTGCAAATGATTCCCTGAAACCTTTGGCGATGGAAACAGAAGGCTTTTTATCACAGGACAAGAAATCAGCCCTCAAAAACGTAACCGGCAGAAAATGTTTTTTTGAAAAAATCCCTAAGCCCCGGGGTCACAATTTCAGCAAAAATCTGACTTTTGGCAATTCACTCAAAAATGGTGCCAGAAGCTTGCAAATGATCCCCTGAAAGCTGTGGCGATGGAAACAGAAGGCTTTTTATCACAGGACAAGAAATCAGCCCTCAAAAACGTAACCAGCAGAAAATATTTTTTTGAAAAAATCCCTAAGCCCCGGGGTCACAATTTCAGCAAAAATCTGACTTTTGGCAATTCACTCAAAAATGGTGCCAGAAGCTTGCAAATGATCCCCTGAAAGCTTTGGCGATGGAAACAGAAGGCTTTTTATCACAGGACAAGAAATCAGCCCTCAAAAACGTAACCGGCAGAAAATATTTTTTTGAAAAAAATCCCTAAGCCCCGGGGTCACAATTTCAGCAAAAATCTGACTTTTGGCAATTCACTCAAAAATGGTGCCAGAAGCTTGCAAATGATCCCCTGAAAGCTTTGGCGATGGAAACAGAAGGCTTTTTATCACAGGACAAGAAATCAGCCCTCAAAAACGTAACCGGCAGAAAATATTTTTTTGAAAAAATCCCTAAACCCCGGGGTCACAATTTCAGCCAAAATCTGACTTTTGGCAATTCACTCAAAAATGGTGCCAGAAGCTTGCAAATGATCCCCTGAAAGCGTTGGCGATGGAAACAGAAGGCTTTTTATCACAGGAGAAGAAATCAGCCCTCAAAAACGTAACCGGCAGAAAATATTTTTTTGAAAAAATCCCTAAACCCCGGGGTCACAATTTCAGCAAAAATCTGACTTTTGGCAATTCACTAAAAAATGGTGCCAGAAGCTTGCAAATGATCCCCTGAAAGCTGTGGCGATGGAAACAGAAGGCTTTTTATCACAGGACAAGAAATCAGCCCTCAAAAACGTAACCAGCAGAAAATATTTTTTTGAAAAAATCCCTAAGCCCCGGGGTCACAATTTCAGCAAAAATCTGACTTTTGGCAATTCACTCAAAAATGGTTGCCAGAAGCTTGCAAATGATCCCCAGAAAGCTTTGGCGATGGAAACCGAAGGCTTTTTATCACAGGACAAGAAATCAGCCCTCAAAAACGTAACCGGCAGAAAATATTTTTTTGAAAAAATCCCTAAGCCCCGGGGTCACAATTTCAGCAAAAATCTGACTTTTGGCAATTCACTCAAAAATGGTGCCAGAAGCTTGCAAATGATCCCCTGAAAGCTTTGGCCATGGAAACAGAAGGCTTTTTATCACAGGACAAGAAATCAGCCCTCAAAAACGTAAACGGCAGAAAATATTTTTTTGAAAAAATCCCTAAGCCCCGGGGTCACAATTTCAGCAAAAATCTGACTTTTGGCAATTCACTCAAAAATGGTGCCAGAAGCTTGCAAATGATCCCCTGAAAGCTTTGGCGATGGAAACAGAAGGCTTTTTATCACAGGACAAGAAATCAGCCCTCAAAAACGTAACCGGCAGAAAATATTTTTTTGAAACAATCCCTAAGCCCCGGGGTCACAATTTCAGCAAAAATCTGACTTTTGGCAATTCACTCAAAAATGGTGCCAGAAGCGTGCAAATGATCCCCTGAAAGCTTTGGCCATGGAAACAGAAGGCTTTTTATCACAGGACAAGAAATCAGCCCTCAAAAACGTAACCGGCAGAAAATATTTTTTTGAAAAAAACCCTAAGCCCCGGGGTCACAATTTCAGCAAAAATCTGACTTTTGGCAATTCACTAAAAAATGGTGCCAGAAGCTTGCAAATGATCCCTAAGCCCTAATCTGACTTTTGGCAATTCACTCAAAAATGGTGCCAGAAGCTTGCAAATGATCCCCTGAAAGCTTTGGCGTTGGAAACAGAAGGCTTTTTATTACAGGACAAGAAATCAGCCCTCAAAAACGTAACCGGCAGAAAATATTTTTTTGAAAAAATCCCTAAGCCCTGGGGTCACAATTTCAGCAAAAATCTGACTTTTGGCAATTCACTCAAAAATGGTGCCAGAAGCTTGCAAATGATCCCCTGAAAGCTTTGGCGATGGAAACAGAAGGCTTTTTTATCACAGGACAAGAAATCAGCCCTCAAAAACTTAACCGGCAGAAAATATTTTTTTGAAAAAATCCCTAAGCCCCGGGGTCACAATTTCAGCAAAAATCTGACTTTTGGCAATTCACTCAAAAATGGTGCCAGAAGCTTGCAAATGATCCCCAGAAAGCTTTGGCGATGGAAACAGAAGGCTTTTTATCACAGGACAAGAAATCAGCCCTCAAAAACGTAACCCGCAGAAAATATTTTTTTGAAAAAATCCCTAAGCCCCGGGGTCACAATTTCAGCAAAAATCTGACTTTTGGCAATTCACTCAAAAATGGTGCCAGAAGCTTGCAAATGATCCCCTGAAAGCGTTGGCGATGGAAACAGAAGGCTTTTTATCACAGGAGAAGAAATCAGCCCTCAACAACGTAACCGGCAGAAAATATTTTTTTGAAACAATCCCTAAGCCCAGGGGTCACAATTTCAGCAAAAATCTGGCTTTTGGCAATTCACTCAAAAATGGTGCCAGAAGCGTGCAAATGATCCCCTGAAAGCTTTGGCGATGGAAACAGAAGGCTTTTTATCACAGGACAAGAAATCAGCCCTCAAAAACGTAACCGGCAGAAAATATTTTTTTGAAAAAATCCCTAAGCCCCGGGGTCACAATTTCAGCAAAAATCTGACTTTTAGCAATTCACTCAAAAATGGTGCCAGAAGCTTGCAAATGATCCCTAAGCCCTAATCTGACTTTTGGCAATTCACTCAAAAATGGTGCCAGAAGCTTGCAAATGATTCCCTGAAACCTTTGGCGATGGAAACAGAAGGCTTTTTATCACAGGACAAGAAATCAGCCCTCAAAAACGTAACCGGCAGAAAATGTTTTTTTGAAAAAATCCCTAAGCCCCGGGGTCACAATTTCAGCAAAAATCTGACTTTTGGCAATTCACTCAAAAATGGTGCCAGAAGCTTGCAAATGATCCCCTGAAAGCCTTGGCCATGGAAACAGAAGGCTTTTTACCACAGGACAAGAAATCAGCCCTCAAAAACGTAACCGGCAGAAAATATTTTTTTGAAAAAATCCCTAAGCCCCGGGGTCACAATTTCAGCAAAAATCTGACTTTTGGCAATTCACTCAAAAATGGTGCCAGAAGCTTGCAAATGATCCCCTGAAAGCTTTGGCGATGGAAACAGAAGGCTTTTTATCACAGGACAAGAAATGAGCCCTCAAAAACGTAACCGGCAGAAAATATTTTTTTGAAAAAATCCCTAAGCCCCGGGGTCACAATTTCAGCAAAAATCTGACTTTTGGCAATTCACTCAAAAATGGTGCCAGAAGCTTGCAAATGATCCCTAAGCCCTAATCTGACGTTTGGCAATTCACTCAAAAATGGTGCCAGAAGCTTGCAAATGATTCCCTGAAACCTTTGGCGAAGGAAACAGAAGGCTTTTTATCACAGGACAAGAAATCAGCCCTCAAAAACGTAACCGGCAGAAAATGTTTTTTTGAAAAAATCCCTAAGCCCCGGGGTCACAATTTCAGCAAAAATCTGACTTTTGGCAATTCACCCAAAAATGGTGCCAGAAGCTTGCAAATGATCGCCTGAAAGCTTTGGCGATGGAAACAGAAGGCTTTTTATCACAGGACAAGAAATCAGCCCTCAAAAACGTAACCGGCAGAAAATATTTTTTTGAAAAAATCCCTAAGCTCCGGGGTCACAATTTCAGCAAAAATCTGACTTTTGGCAATTCACTCAAAAATGGTGCCAGAAGCTTGCAAATGATCCCCAGAAAGCTTTGGCGATGGAAACAGAAGGCTTTTTATCACAGGACAAGGAATCAGCCCTCAAAAACGTAACCGGCAGAAAATATTTTTTTGAAAAAATCCCTAAGCCCCGGGGTCACAATTTCAGCAAAAATCTGACTTTTGGCAATTCAATCAAAAATGGTGCCAGAAGCTTGCAAATGATCCCTAAGCCCTAATCTGACTTTTGGCAATTCACTCAAAAATGGTGCCAGAAGCTTGCAAATGATTCCCTGAAACCTTTGGCGATGGAAACAGAAGGCTTTTTATCACAGGACAAGAAATCAGCCCTCAAAAACGTAACCGGCAGAAAATGTTTTTTTGAAAAAATCCCTAAGCCCCGGGGTAACAATTTCAGCAAAAATCTGACTTTTGGCAATTCACTCAAAAATGGTGCCAGAAGCTTGCAAATGATCCCCTGAAAGCTTTGGCGATGGAAACAGAAGGCTTTTTATCACAGGACAAGAAATCAGCCCTCAAAAACGTAACCGGCAGAAAATATTTTTTTTGAAAAAATCCCTAAGCCCCGGGGTCACAATTTCAGCAAAAATCTGACTTTTGGCAATTCACTCAAAAATGGTGCCAGAAGCTTGCAAATGATCCCCTGAAAGCTTTGGCCATGGAAACAGAAGGCTTTTTATCACAGGACAAGAAATCAGCCCTCAAAAACGTAACCGGCAGAAAATATTTTTTTGAAAAAATCCCTAAGCCCCGGGGTCACAATTTCAGCAAAAATCTGACTTTTGGCAATTCACTCAAAAATGGTGCCAGAAGCTTGCAAATGATCCCCTGAAAGCTTTGGCGATGGAAACAGAAGGCTTTTTATCACAGGACAAGAAATCAGCCCTCAAAAACGTAACCGGCAGAAAATATTTTTTTGAAAAAATCCCTAAGTCCCGGGGTCACAATTTCAGCAAAAATCTGACTTTTGGCAATTCACTCAAAAATGGTGCCAGAAGTTTGCAAATGATCCCTAAGCCCTAATCTGACTTTTGGCAATTCACTCAAAAATGGTGCCAGAAGCTTGCAAATGATTCCCTGAAACCTTTGGCGATGGAAACAGAAGGCTTTTTATCACAGGACAAGAAATCAGCCCTCAAAAACGTAACCGGCAGAAAATGTTTTTTTGAAAAAATCCCTAAGCCCCGGGGTCACAATTTCAGCAAAAATCTGACTTTTGGCAATTCACTCAAAAATGGTGCCAGAAGCTTGCAAATGATCCCCTGAAAGCTTTGGCCATGGAAACAGAAGGCTTTTTATCACAGGACAAGAAATCAGCCCTCAAAAACGTAACCGGCAGAAAATATTTTTTTGAAAAAATCCATAAGCCCCGGGGTCACAATTTCAGCAAAAATCTGACTTTTGGCAATTCACTCAAAAATGGTGCCAGAAGCTTGCAAATGATCCCCTGAAAGCTTTGGCGATGGAAACAGAAGGCTTTTTATCACAGGACAAGAAATCAGCCCTCAAAAACGTAACCGGCAGAAAATATTTTTTTGAAAAAATCCCTAAGCCCCGGGGTCACAATTTCAGCAAAAATCTGACTTTTGGCAATTCACTCAAAAATGGTGCCAGAAGCTTGCAAATGATCCCCTGAAAGCTTTGGCGATGGAAACAGAAGGCTTTTTATTACAGGACAAGAAATCAGCCCTCAAAAACGTAACCGGCAGAAAATATTTTTTTGAAAAAATCCCTAAGCCCCGGGGTCACAATTTCAGCAAAAATCTGACTTTTGGCAATTCACTCAAAAATGGTGCCAGAAGCTTGCAAATGATCCCTAAGCCCTAATCTGACTTTTGGCAATTCACTCAAAAATGGTGCCAGAAGCTTGCAAATGATCCCCTGAAAGCTTTGGCGATGGAAACAGAAGGCTTTTTATTACAGGACAAGAAATCAGCCCTCAAAAACGTAACCGGCAGAAAATATTTTTTTGAAAAAATCCCTAAGCCCCGGGGTCACAATTTCAGCAAAAATCTGACTTTTGGCAATTCACTCAAAAATGTTGCCAGAAGCTTGCAAATGATCCCCTGAAAGCTTTGGCGATGGAAACAGAAGGCTTTTTTATCACAGGACAAGAAATCAGCCCTCAAAAACTTAACCGGCAGAAAATATTTTTTTGAAAAAATCCCTAAGCCCCGGGGTCACAATTTCAGCAAAAATCTGACTTTTGGCAATTCACTCAAAAATGGTGCCAGAAGCTTGCAAATGATCCCCAGAAAGCTTTGGCGATGGAAACAGAAGGCTTTTTATCACAGGACAAGAAATCAGCCCTCAAAAACGTAACTGGCAGAAAATATTTTTTTGAAAAAATCCCTAAGCCCCGGGGTCACAATTTCAGCAAAAATCTGACTTTTGGCAATTCACTCAAAAATGGTGCCAGAAGCTTGCAAATGATCCTCTGAAAGTGTTGGCGATGGAAACAGAAGGCTTTTTATCACAGGAGAAGAAATCAGCCCTCAAAAACGTAACCGGCAGAAAATATTTTTTTGAAACAATCCCTAAGCCACCGGGGTCACAATTTCAGCAAAAATCTGACTTTTGGCAATTCACTCAAAAATGGTGCCAAAAGCTTGCAAATGATCCCCTGAAAGCTTTGGCGATGGAAACAGAAGACTTTTTATCACAGGACAAGAAATCAGCCCTCAAAAACGTAACCGGCAGAAAATATTTTTTTGAAAAAATCCCTAAGCCCCGGGGTCACAATTTGAGCAAAAATCTGACTTTTGGCAATTCACTCAAAAATGGTGCCAGAAGCTTGCAAATGATCCCCTGAAAGCTTTGGCGATGGAAACTGAAGGCTTTTTTATCACAGGACAAGAAATCAGCCCTCAAAAACGTAACCGGCAGAAAATATTTTTTTGAAAAAATCCCTAAGCCCCGGGGTCACAATTTCAGCAAAAATCTGACTTTTGGCAATTCACTCAAAAATGGTGCCAGAAGCTTGCAAATGATCCCCTGAAAGCGTTGGCGATGGAAACAGAAGGCTTTTTATCACAGGAGAAGAAATCAGCCCTCAAAAACGTAACCGGCAGAAGATATTTTTTTGAAACAATCCCTAAGCCCCGGGGTCACAATTTCAGCAAAAATCTGACTTTTGGCAATTCACTCAAAAATGGTGCCAAAAGCTTGCAAATGATCCCCTGAAAGCTTTGGCGATGGAAACAGAAGGCTTTTTATCACAGGACAAGAAATCAGCCCTCAAAAACGTAACCGGCAGAAAATATTTTTTTGAAAAAATCCCTAAGCCCCGGGGTCACAATTTGAGCAAAAATCTGACTTTTGGCAATTCACTCAAAAATGGTGCCAGAAGCTTGCAAATGATCGCCTGAAAGCTTTGGCGATGGAAACAGAAGGCTTTTTATCACAGGACAAGAAATCAGCCCTCAAAAACGTAACCGGCAGAAAATATTTTTTTGAAAAAATCCCTAAGCCCCGGGGTCACAATTTCAGCAAAAATCTGACTTTTGGCAATTCACTCAAAAATGGTGCCAGAAGCTTGCAAATGATCCCCAGAAAGCTTTGGCGATGGAAACAGAAGGCTTTTTATCACAGGACAAGGAATCAGCCCTCAAAAACGTAACCGGCAGAAAATATTTTTTTGAAAAAATCCCTAAGCCCCGGGGTCACAATTTCAGCAAAAAATCTGACTTTTGGCAATTCACTCAAAAATGGTGCCAGAAGCTTGCAAATGATCCCCTGAAAGCGTTGGCGATGGAAACAGAAGGCTTTTTATCACAGGAGAAGAAATCAGCCCTCAAAAACGTAACCGGCAGAAAATATTTTTTTGAAACAATCCCTAAGCCCCGGGGTCACAATTTCAGCAAAAATCTGGCTTTTGGCAATTCACTCAAAAATGGTGCCAGAAGCGTGCAAATGATCCCCTGAAAGCTTTGGCCATGGAAACAGAAGGCTTTTTATCAAAGGACAAGAAATCAGCCCTCAAAAACGTAACCGGCAGAAAATGTTTTTTTGAAAAAATCCCTAAGGGTCACAATTTCAGCAAAAATCTGACTTTTGGCAATTCACTCAAAAATGGTGCCCGAAGCTTGCAAATGATCCCCTGAAAGCTTTGGCGATGGAAACAGAAGGCTTTTTATCACAGGACAAGAAATCAGCCCTCAAAAACGTAACCGGCAGAAAATATTTGTTTGAAAAAATCCCTAAGCCCCGGGGTCACAATTTCAGCAAAAATCTGACTTTTGGCAATTCACTCAAAAATGGTGCCAGAAGCTTGCAAATGATCCCCTGAAAGCTTTGGCGATGGAAACAGAAGTCTTTTTATCACAGGACAAGAAATCAGCCCTCAAAAACGTAACCGGCAGAAAATATTTTTTTGAAAAAATCCCTAAGCCCCGGGGTCACAATTTCAGCAAAAATCTGACTTTTGGCAATTCACTAAAAAATGGTGCCAGAAGCTTGCAAATGATCCCTAAGCCCTAATCTGACTTTTGGCAATTCACTCAAAAATGGTGCCAGAAGCTTGCAAATGATTCCCTGAAACCTTTGGTGATGGAAACAGAAGGCTTTTTATCACAGGACAAGAAATCAGCCCTCAAAAACGTAACCGGCAGAAAATGTTTTTTTGAAAAAATCCCTAAGCCCCGGGGTCACAATTTCAGCAAAAATCTGACTTTTGGCAATTCACTCAAAAATGGTGCCAGAAGCGTGCAAATGATCCCCTGAAAGCTTTGGCCATGGAAACAGAAGGCTTTTTATTACAGGACAAGAAATCAGCCCTCAAAAACGTAACCGGCAGAAAATATTTTTTTGAAAAAATCCCTAAGCCCCGGGGTCACAATTTCAGCAAAAATCTGACTTTTGGCAATTCACTCAAAAATGGTGCCAGAAGCTTGCAAATGATCCCCTGAAAGCTTTGGCGATGGAAACAGAAGGCTTTTTATTACAGGACAAGAAATCAGCCCTCAAAAACGTAACCGGCAGAAAATATTTTTTTGAAAAAATCCCTAAGCCCCGGGGTCACAATTTCAGCAAAAATCTGACTTTTGGCAATTCACTCAAAAATGGTGCCAGAAGCTTGCAAATGATCCCCAGAAAGCTTTGGCGATGGAAACAGAAGGCTTTTTATCACAGGACAAGAAATCAGCCCTCAAAAACGTAACTGGCAGAAAATATTTTTTTGAAAAAATCCCTAAGCCCCGGGGTCACAATTTCAGCCAAAATCTGACTTTTGGCAATTCACTCAAAAATGGTGCCAGAAGCTTGCAAATGATCCCCTGAAAGCGTTGGCGATGGAAACAGAAGGCTTTTTATCACAGGAGAAGAAATCAGCCCTCAAAAACGTAACCGGCAGAAAATATTTTTTTGAAAAAATCCCTAAGCCCCGGGGTCACAATTTCAGCAAAAATCTGACTTTTGGCAATTCACTCAATAATGGTGCCAGAAGCTTGCAAATGATCCCCTGAAAGCTTTGGCGATGGAAACAGAAGGCTTTTTTTTACAGGACAAGAAATCAGCCCTCAAAAACGTAACCGGCAGAAAATATTTTTATGAAAAAATCCCTAAGCCCCGGGGTCACAATTTCAGCAAAAATCTGACTTTTGGCAATTCACTCAAAAATGGTGCCAGAAGCTTGCAAATGATCCCCTGAAAGCTTTGGCGATGGAAACAGAAGGCTTTTTTATCACAGGACAAGAAATCAGCCCTCAAAAACTTAACCGGCAGAAAATATTTTTTTGAAAAAATCCCTAAGCCCCGGGGTCACAATTTCAGCAAAAATCTGACTTTTGGCAATTCACTCAAAAATGGTGCCAGAAGCTTGCAAATGATCCCCAGACAGCTTTGGCGATGGAAACAGAAGGCTTTTTATCACAGGACAAAAAATCAGCCCTCAAAAACGTAACCGGCAGAAAATATTTTTTTGAAAAAATCCCTAAGCCCCGGGGTCACAATTTCAGCAAAAATCTGACTTTTGGCAATTCACTCAAAAATGGTGCCAGAAGCTTGCAAATGAACCCCTGAAAGCTTTGGTCATGGAAACAGAAGGCTTTTTTATCACAGGACAAGAAATCAGCCCTCAAAAACATAACCGGCAGAAAATATTTTTTTGAAAAAATCCCTAAGCCCCGGGGTCACAATTTCAGCAAAAATCTGACTTTTGGCAATTCACTCAAAAATGGTGCCAGAAGCTTGCAAATGATCCCTAAGCCCTCATCTGACTTTTGGCAATTCTCTCAAAAATGGTGCCAGAAGCTTGCAAATGATCCCCTGAAAGCTTTGGCGATGGAAACAGAAGGCTTTTTATCACAGGACAAGAAATCAGCCCTCAAAAACGTAACCGGCAGAAAATATTTTTTTGAAACAATCCCTAAGCCCCGGGGTCACAATTTCAGCAAAAATCTGACTTTTGGCAATTCACTCAAAAATGGTGCCAGAAGCTTGCAAATGATCCCCAGAAAGCTTTGGCGATGGAAACAGAAGGCTTTTTATCACAGGACAAGAAATCAGCCCTCAAAAACGTAACCGGCAGAAAATATTTTTTTGAAAAAATCCCTAAGCCCCGAGGTCACAATTTCAGCCAAAATCTGACTTTTGGCAATTCACTCAAAAATGGTGCCAGAAGCTTGCAAATGATCCCCTGAAAGCGTTGGCGATGGAAACAGAAGGCTTTTTATCACAGGAGAAGCAATCAGCCCTCAAAAACGTAACCGGCAGAAAATATTTTTTTGAAAAAATCCCTAAGCCCCGGGGTCACAATTTCAGCAAAAATCTGACTTTTGGCAATTCACTCAAAAATGGTGCCAGAAGCTTGCAAATGATCCCCTGAAAGCTTTGGCGATGGAAACAGAAGGCTTTTTATTACAGGACAAGAAATCAGCCCTCAAAAACGTAACCGGCAGAAAATATTTTTTTGAAAAAATCCCTAAGCCCCGGGGTCACAATTTCAGCAAAAATCTGACTTTTGGCAATTCACTCAAAAATGGTGCCAGAAGCTTGCAAATGATCCCCTGAAAGCGTTGGCGATGGAAACAGAAGGCTTTTTATCACAGGAGAAGAAATCAGCCCTCAAAAACGTAACCGGCAGAAAATATTTTTTTGAAAAAATCCCTAAGCCCCGGGGTCACAATTTCAGCAAAAATCTGACTTTTGGCAATTCACTCAAAAATGGTGCCAGAAGCTTGCAAATGAACCCCTGAAAGCTTTGGTCATGGAAACAGAAGGCTTTTTTATCACAGGACAAGAAATCAGCCCTCAAAAACATAACCGGCAGAAAATATTTTTTTGAAAAAATCCCTAAGCCCCGGGGTCACAATTTCAGCAAAAATCTGACTTTTGGCAATTCACTCAAAAATGGTGCCAGAAGCTTGCAAATGATCCCTAAGCCCTCATCTGACTTTTGGCAATTCACTCAAAAATGGTGCCAGAAGCTTGCAAATGATCCCTAAGCCCTCATCTGACTTTTGGCAATTCTCTCAAAAATGGTGCCAGAAGCTTGCAAATGATCCCCTGAAAGCTTTGGCGATGGAAACAGAAGGCTTTTTATCACAGGACAAGAAATCAGCCCTCAAAAACGTAACCGGCAGAAAATATTTTTTTGAAACAATCCCTAAGCCCCGGGGTCACAATTTCAGCAAAAATCTGACTTTTGGCAATTCACTCAAAAATGGTGCCAGAAGCTTGCAAATGATCCCCAGAAAGCTTTGGCGATGGAAACAGAAGGCTTTTTATCACAGGACAAGAAATCAGCCCTCAAAAACGTAACCGGCAGAAAATATTTTTTTGAAAAAATCCCTAAGCCCCGAGGTCACAATTTCAGCCAAAATCTGACTTTTGGCAATTCACTCAAAAATGGTGCCAGAAGCTTGCAAATGATCCCCTGAAAGCGTTGGCGATGGAAACAGAAGGCTTTTTATCACAGGAGAAGCAATCAGCCCTCAAAAACGTAACCGGCAGAAAATATTTTTTTGAAAAAATCCCTAAGCCCCGGGGTCACAATTTCAGCAAAAATCTGACTTTTGGCAATTCACTCAAAAATGGTGCCAGAAGCTTGCAAATGATCCCCTGAAAGCTTTGGCGATGGAAACAGAAGGCTTTTTATTACAGGACAAGAAATCAGCCCTCAAAAACGTAACCGGCAGAAAATATTTTTTTGAAAAAATCCCTAAGCCCCGGGGTCACAATTTCAGCAAAAATCTGACTTTTGGCAATTCACTCAAAAATGGTGCCAGAAGCTTGCAAATGATCCCCTGAAAGCGTTGGCGATGGAAACAGAAGGCTTTTTATCACAGGAGAAGAAATCAGCCCTCAAAAACGTAACCGGCAGAAAATATTTTTTTGAAAAAATCCCTAAGCCCCGGGGTCACAATTTCAGCAAAAATCTGACTTTTGGCAATTCACTCAAAAATGGTGCCAGAAGCTTGCAAATGAACCCCTGAAAGCTTTGGTCATGGAAACAGAAGGCTTTTTTATCACAGGACAAGAAATCAGCCCTCAAAAACATAACCGGCAGAAAATATTTTTTTGAAAAAATCCCTAAGCCCCGGGGTCACAATTTCAGCAAAAATCTGACTTTTGGCAATTCACTCAAAAATGGTGCCAGAAGCTTGCAAATGATCCCTAAGCCCTCATCTGACTTTTGGCAATTCACTCAAAAATGGTGCCAGAAGCTTGCAAATGATCCCCTGAAAGCTTTGGCGATGGAAACAGAAGGCTTTTTATCACAGGACAAGAAATCAGCCCTCAAAAACGTAACCGGCAGAAAATATTTTTTTGAAACAATCCCTAAGCCCCGGGGTCACAATTTCAGCAAAAATCTGACTTTTGGCAATTCACTCAAAAATGGTGTCAGAAGCTTGCAAATGATCCCCAGAAAGCTTTGGCGATGGAAACAGAAGGCTTTTTATCACAGGACAAGAAATCAGCCCTCAAAAACGTAACAAGCAGAAAATATTTTTTTGAAAAAATCCCTAAGCCCCGGGGTCACAATTTCAGCCAAAATCTGACTTTTGGCAATTCACTCAAAAATGGTGCCAGAAGCTTGCAAATGATCCCCTGAAAGCGTTGGCGATGGAAACAGAAGGCTTTTTATCACAGGAGAAGAAATCAGCCCTCAAAAACGTAACCGGCAGAAAATATTTTTTTGAAAAAATCCCTAAGCCCCGGGGTCACAATTTCAGCAAAAATCTGACTTTTGGCAATTCACTCAAAAATGGTGCCAGAAGCTTGCAAATGATCCCCTGAAAGCTTTGGCGATGGAAACAGAAGGCTTTTTATTACAGGACAAGAAATCAGCCCTCAAAAACGTAACCGGCAGAAAATATTTTTTTGAAAAAATCCCTAAGCCCCGGGGTCACAATTTCAGCAAAAATCTGACTTTTGGCAATTCACTCAAAAATGGTGCCAGAAGCTTGCAAATGATCCCCTGAAAGCTTTGGCGATGGAAACAGAAGGCTTTTTTATCACAGGACAAGAAATCAGCCCTCAAAAACTTAACCGGCAGAAAATATTTTTTTGAAAAAATCCCTAAGCCCCGGGGTCACAATTTCAGCAAAAATCTGACTTTTGGCAATTCACTCAAAAATGGTGCCAGAAGCTTGCAAATGATCCCCAGAAAGCTTTGGCGATGGAAACAGAAGGCTTTTTATCACAGGACAAGAAATCAGCCCTCAAAAACGTAACCGGCAGAAAATATTTTTTTGAAAAAATCCCTAAGCCCCGGGGTCACAATTTCAGCAAAAATCTGACTTTTGGCAATTCACTCAAAAATGGTGCCAGAAGCTTGCAAATGATCCCCTGAAAGCTTTGGCGATGGAAACAGAAGGCTTTTTATCACAGGACAAGAAATCAGCCCTCAAAAACGTAACCGGCAGAAAATATTTTTTTGAAAAAATCCCTAAGCCCCGGGGTCACAATTTCAGCAAAAATCTGACTTTTGGCAATTCACTCAAAAATGGTGCCAGAAGCTTGCAAATGATCCCCTGAAAGCTTTGGCCATGGAAACAGAAGGCTTTTTATCACAGGACAAGAAATCAGCCCTCAAAAACGTAACCGGCAGAAAATATTTTTTTGAAACAATCCCTAAGCCCCGGGGTCACAATTTCAGCAAAAATCTGACTTTTGGCAATTCACTCAAAAATGGTGCCAGAAGCTTGCAAATGATCCCCTGAAAGCGTTGGCGATGGAAACAGAAGGCTTTTTATCACAGGACAAGAAATCAGCCCTCAAAAACGTAACCGGCAGAAAATATTTTTTTGAAAAAATCCCTAAGCCCCGGGGTCACAATTTCAGCAAAAATCTGACTTTTGGCAATTCACTAAAAATGGTGCCAGAAGCTTGCAAATGATCCCTAAGCCCTAATCTGACTTTTGGCAATTCACTCAAAAATGGTGCCAGAAGCTTGCAAATGATTCCCTGAAACCTTTGGCGATGGAAACAGAAGGCTTTTTATCACAGGACAAGAAATCAGCCCTCAAAAACGTAACCGGCAGAAAATATTTTTTTGAAACAATCCCTAAGCCCCGGGGTCACAATTTCAGCAAAAATCTGACTTTTGGCAATTCACTCAAAAATGGTGCCAGAAGCTTGCAAATGATCCCCAGAAAGCTTTGGCGATGGAAACAGAAGGCTTTTTATCACAGGACAAGAAATCAGCCCTCAAAAACGTAACCGGCAGAAAATATTTTTTTGAAAAAATCCCTAAGCCCCGGGGTCACAATTTCAGCCAAAATCTGACTTTTGGCAATTCACTCAAAAATGGTGCCAGAAGCTTGCAAATGATCCCCTGAAAGCGTTGGCGATGGAAACAGAAGGCTTTTTATCACAGGAGAAGAAATCAGCCCTCAAAAACGTAACCGGCAGAAAATATTTTTTTGAAAAAATCCCTAAGCCCCGGGGTCACAATTTCAGCAAAAATCTGACTTTTGGCAATTCACTCAAAAATGGTGCCAGAAGCTTGCAAATGATCCCCTGAAAGCTTTGGCGATGGAAACAGAAGGCTTTTTATTACAGGACAAGAAATCAGCCCTCAAAAACGTAACCGGCAGAAAATATTTTTTTGAAAAAATCCCTAAGCCCCGGGGTCACAATTTCAGCAAAAATCTGACTTTTGGCAATTCACTCAAAAATGGTGCCAGAAGCTTGCAAATGATCCCCTGAAAGCTTTGGCGATGGAAACAGAAGGCTTTTTTATCACAGGACAAGAAATCAGCCCTCAAAAACTTAACCGGCAGAAAATATTTTTTTGAAAAAATCCCTAAGCCCCGGGGTCACAATTTCAGCAAAAATCTGACTTTTGGCAATTCACTCAAAAATGGTGCCAGAAGCTTGCAAATGATCCCCAGAAAGCTTTGGCGATGGAAACAGAAGGCTTTTTATCACAGGACAAGAAATCAGCCCTCAAAAACGTAACCGGCAGAAAATATTTTTTTGAAAAAATCCCTAAGCCCCGGGGTCACAATTTCAGCAAAAATCTGACTTTTGGCAATTCACTCAAAAATGGTGCCAGAAGCTTGCAAATGAACCCCTGAAAGCTTTGGTCATGGAAACAGAAGGCTTTTTATCACAGGACAAGAAATCAGCCCTCAAAAACGTAACCGGCAGAAAATATTTTTTGAAACAATCCCTAAGCCCCGGGGTCACAATTTCAGCAAAAATCTGACTTTTGGCAATTCACTCAAAAATGGTGCCAGAAGCTTGCAAATGATCCCCAGAAAGCTTTGGCGATGGAAACAGAAGGCTTTTTATCACAGGACAAGAAATCAGCCCTCAAAAACGTAACCGGCAGAAAATATTTTTTTGAAAAAATCCCTAAGCCCCGGGGTCACAATTTCAGCCAAAATCTGACTTTTGGCAATTCACTCAAAAATGGTGCCAGAAGCTTGCAAATGATCCCCTGAAAGCGTTGGCGATGGAAACAGAAGGCTTTTTATCACAGGAGAAGAAATCAGCCCTCAAAAACGTAACCGGCAGAAAATATTTTTTTGAAAAAATCCCTAAGCCCCGGGGTCACAATTTCAGCAAAAATCTGACTTTTGGCAATTCACTCAAAAATGGTGCCAGAAGCTTGCAAATGATCCCCTGAAAGCTTTGGCGATGGAAACAGAAGGCTTTTTATTACAGGACAAGAAATCAGCCCTCAAAAACGTAACCGGCAGAAAATATTTTTTTGAAACAATCCCTAAGCCCCGGGGTCACAATTTCAGCAAAAATCTGACTTTTGGCAATTCACTCAAAAATGGTGCCAGAAGCTTGCAAATGATCCCCTGAAAGCTTTGGCGATGGAAACAGAAGGCTTTTTTATCACAGGACAAGAAATCAGCCCTCAAAAACTTAACCGGCAGAAAATATTTTTTTGAAAAAATCCCTAAGCCCCGGGGTCACAATTTCAGCAAAAATCTGACTTTTGGCAATTCACTAAAAAATGGTGCCAGAAGCTTGCAAATGATCCCTAAGCCCTAATCTGACTTTTGGCAATTCACTCAAAAATGGTGCCAGAAGCTTGCAAATGATTCCCTGAAACCTTTGGCGATGGAAACAGAAGGCTTTTTATCACAGGACAAGAAATCAGCCCTCAAAAACGTAACCGGCAGAAAATGTTTTTTTGAAAAAATCCCTAAGCCCCGGGGTCACAATTTCAGCAAAAATCTGACTTTTGGCAATTCACTCAAAAATGGTGCCAGAAGCGTGCAAATGATCCCCTGAAAGCTTTGGCCATGGAAACAGAAGGCTTTTTATCACAGGACAAGAAATCAGCCCTCAAAAACGTAACCGGCAGAAAATATTTTTTTGAAAAAATCCCTAAGCCCCGGGGTCACAATTTCAGCAAAAATCTGACTTTTGGCAATTCACTCAAAAATGGTGCCAGAAGCTTGCAAATGATCCCCTGAAAGCTTTGGCGATGGAAACAGAAGGCTTTTTATTACAGGACAAGAAATCAGCCCTCAAAAACGTAACCGGCAGAAAATATTTTTTTGAAAAAATCCCTAAGCCCCGGGGTCACAATTTCAGCAAAAATCTGACTTTTGGCAATTCACTCAAAAATGGTGCCAGAAGCTTGCAAATGATCCCCTGAAAGCTTTGGCGATGGAAACAGAAGGCTTTTTATCACAGGACAAGAAATCAGCCCTCAAAAACGTAACCGGCAGAAAATATTTTTTTGAAAAAATCCCTAAGCCCCGGGGTCACAATTTGAGCAAAAATCTGACTTTTGGCAATTCACTCAAAAATGGTGCCAGAAGCTTGCAAATGATCCCCTGAAAGCTTTGGCGATGGAAACAGAAGGCTTTTTATCACAGGAGAAGAAATCAGCCCTCAAAAACGTAACCGGCAGAAAATATTTTTTTGAAAAAATCCCTAAGCCCCGGGGTCACAATTTCAGCAAAAATCTGACTTTTGGCAATTCACTCAAAAATGGTGCCAGAAGCTTGCAAATGATCCCCTGAAAGCTTTGGCGATGGAAACAGAAGGCTTTTTATTACAGGACAAGAAATCAGCCCTCAAAAACGTAACCGGCAGAAAATATTTTTTTGAAACAATCCCTAAGCCCCGGGGTCACAATTTCAGCAAAAATCTGACTTTTGGCAATTCACTCAAAAATGGTGCCAGAAGCTTGCAAATGATCCCCTGAAAGCTTTGGCGATGGAAACAGAAGGCTTTTTTATCACAGGACAAGAAATCAGCCCTCAAAAACTTAACCGGCAGAAAATATTTTTTTGAAAAAATCCCTAAGCCCCGGGGTCACAATTTCAGCAAAAATCTGACTTTTGGCAATTCACTAAAAAATGGTGCCAGAAGCTTGCAAATGATCCCTAAGCCCTAATCTGACTTTTGGCAATTCACTCAAAAATGGTGCCAGAAGCTTGCAAATGATTCCCTGAAACCTTTGGCGATGGAAACAGAAGGCTTTTTATCACAGGACAAGAAATCAGCCCTCAAAAACGTAACCGGCAGAAAATGTTTTTTTGAAAAAATCCCTAAGCCCCGGGGTCACAATTTCAGCAAAAATCTGACTTTTGGCAATTCACTCAAAAATGGTGCCAGAAGCGTGCAAATGATCCCCTGAAAGCTTTGGCCATGGAAACAGAAGGCTTTTTATCACAGGACAAGAAATCAGCCCTCAAAAACGTAACCGGCAGAAAATATTTTTTTGAAAAAATCCCTAAGCCCCGGGGTCACAATTTCAGCAAAAATCTGACTTTTGGCAATTCACTCAAAAATGGTGCCAGAAGCTTGCAAATGATCCCCTGAAAGCTTTGGCGATGGAAACAGAAGGCTTTTTATTACAGGACAAGAAATCAGCCCTCAAAAACGTAACCGGCAGAAAATATTTTTTTGAAAAAATCCCTAAGCCCCGGGGTCACAATTTCAGCAAAAATCTGACTTTTGGCAATTCACTCAAAAATGGTGCCAGAAGCTTGCAAATGATCCCCTGAAAGCTTTGGCGATGGAAACAGAAGGCTTTTTATCACAGGACAAGAAATCAGCCCTCAAAAACGTAACCGGCAGAAAATATTTTTTTGAAAAAATCCCTAAGCCCCGGGGTCACAATTTGAGCAAAAATCTGACTTTTGGCAATTCACTCAAAAATGGTGCCAGAAGCTTGCAAATGATCCCCTGAAAGCTTTGGCGATGGAAACAGAAGGCTTTTTATCACAGGACAAGAAATCAGCCCTCAAAAACGTAACCGGCAGAAAATATTTTTTTGAAAAAATCCCTAAGCCCCGGGGTCACAATTTCAGCAAAAATCTGACTTTTGGCAATTCACTCAAAAATGGTGCCAGAAGCTTGCAAATGATCCCCTGAAAGCTTTGGCGATGGAAACAGAAGACTTTTTATCACAGGACAAGAAATCAGCCCTCAAAAACGTAACCGGCAGAAAATATTTTTTTGAAAAAATCCCTAAGCCCCGGGGTCACAATTTCAGCAAAAATCTGGCTTTTGGCAATTCACTCAAAAATGGTGCCAGAAGCGGGCAAATGATCCCCTGAAAGCTTTGGCCATGGAAACAGAAGGCTTTTTATCACAGGACAAGAAATCAGCCCTCAAAAACGTAACCGGCAGAAAATATTTTTTTGAAAAAATCCCTAAGCCCCGGGGTCACAATTTCAGCAAAAATCTGACTTTTGGCAATTCACTAAAAAATGGTGCCAGAAGCTTGCAAATGATCCCTAAGCCCTAATCTGACTTTTGGCAATTCACTCAAAAATGGTGCCAGAAGCTTGCAAATGATCCCCTGAAAGCTTTGGCGATGGAAACAGAAGGCTTTTTATCACAGGAGAAGAAATCAGCCCTCAAAAACGTAACCGGCAGAAAATATTTTTTTGAAACAATCCCTAAGCCCCGGGGTCACAATTTCAGCAAAAATCTGACTTTTGGCAATTCACTCAAAAATGGTGCCAGAAGCTTGCAAATGATCCCCTGAAAGCTTTGGCGATGGAAACAGAAGGCTTTTTATCACAGGACAAGAAATCAGCCCTCAAAAACGTAACCGGCAGAAAATATTTTTTTGAAAAAATCCCTAAGCCCCGGGGTCACAATTTCAGCAAAAATCTGACTTTTGGCAATTCACTAAAAAATGGTGCCAGAAGCTTGCAAATGATCCCTAAGCCCTAATCTGACTTTTGGCAATTCACTCAAAAATGGTGCCAGAAGCTTGCAAATGATTCCCTGAAACCTTTGGCGATGGAAACAGAAGGCTTTTTATCACAGGACAAGAAATCAGCCCTCAAAAACGTAACCGGCAGAAAATATTTTTTTGAAAAAATCCCTAAGCCCCGGGGTCACAATTTCAGCAAAAATCTGACTTTTGGCAATTCACTCAAAAATGGTGCCAGAAGCTTGCAAATGATCCCCTGAAAGCTTTGGCGATGGAAACAGAAGACTTTTTATCACAGGACAAGAAATCAGCCCTCAAAAACGTAACCGGCAGAAAATATTTTTTTGAAACAATCCCTAAGCCCCGGGGTCACAATTTCAGCAAAAATCTGGCTTTTGGCAATTCACTCAAAAATGGTGCCAGAAGCGGGCAAATGATCCCCTGAAAGCTTTGGCCATGGAAACAGAAGGCTTTTTATCACAGGACAAGAAATCAGCCCTCAAAAACGTAACCGGCAGAAAATATTTTTTTGAAAAAATCCCTAAGCCCCGGGGTCACAATTTCAGCAAAAATCTGACTTTTGGCAATTCACTAAAAAATGGTGCCAGAAGCTTGCAAATGATCCCTAAGCCCTAATCTGACTTTTGGCAATTCACTCAAAAATGGTGCCAGAAGCTTGCAAATGATCCCCTGAAAGCTTTGGCGATGGAAACAGAAGGCTTTTTATCACAGGAGAAGAAATCAGCCCTCAAAAACGTAACCGGCAGAAAATATTTTTTTGAAACAATCCCTAAGCCCCGGGGTCACAATTTCAGCAAAAATCTGACTTTTGGCAATTCACTCAAAAATGGTGCCAGAAGCTTGCAAATGATCCCCTGAAAGCTTTGGCGATGGAAACAGAAGGCTTTTTATCACAGGACAAGAAATCAGCCCTCAAAAACGTAACCGGCAGAAAATATTTTTTTGAAAAAATCCCTAAGCCCCGGGGTCACAATTTCAGCAAAAATCTGACTTTTGGCAATTCACTAAAAAATGGTGCCAGAAGCTTGCAAATGATCCCTAAGCCCTAATCTGACTTTTGGCAATTCACTCAAAAATGGTGCCAGAAGCTTGCAAATGATTCCCTGAAACCTTTGGCGATGGAAACAGAAGGCTTTTTATCACAGGACAAGAAATCAGCCCTCAAAAACGTAACCGGCAGAAAATATTTTTTTGAAAAAATCCCTAAGCCCCGGGGTCACAATTTCAGCAAAAATCTGACTTTTGGCAATTCACTCAAAAATGGTGCCAGAAGCTTGCAAATGATCCCCTGAAAGCTTTGGCGATGGAAACAGAAGACTTTTTATCACAGGACAAGAAATCAGCCCTCAAAAACGTAACCGGCAGAAAATATTTTTTTGAAACAATCCCTAAGCCCCGGGGTCACAATTTCAGCAAAAATCTGGCTTTTGGCAATTCACTCAAAAATGGTGCCAGAAGCGGGCAAATGATCCCCTGAAAGCTTTGGCCATGGAAACAGAAGGCTTTTTATCACAGGACAAGAAATCAGCCCTCAAAAACGTAACCGGCAGAAAATATTTTTTTGAAAAAATCCCTAAGCCCCGGGGTCACAATTTCAGCAAAAATCTGACTTTTGGCAATTCACTAAAAAATGGTGCCAGAAGCTTGCAAATGATCCCTAAGCCCTAATCTGACTTTTGGCAATTCACTCAAAAATGGTGCCAGAAGCTTGCAAATGATCCCCTGAAAGCTTTGGCGATGGAAACAGAAGGCTTTTTATCACAGGAGAAGGAATCAGCCCTCAAAAACGTAACCGGCAGAAAATATTTTTTTCAAACAATCCCTAAGCCCCGGGGTCACAATTTCAGCAAAAATCTGACTTTTGGCAATTCACTCAAAAATGGTGCCAGAAGCTTGCAAATGATCCCCTGAAAGCGTTGGCGATGGAAACAGAAGGCTTTTTATCACAGGACAAGAAATCAGCCCTCAAAAACGTAACCGGCAGAAAATATTTTTTTGAAAAAATCCCTAAGCCCCGGGGTCACAATTTCAGCAAAAATCTGACTTTTGGCAATTCACTAAAAAATGGTGCCAGAAGCTTGCAAATGATCCCTAAGCCCTAATCTGACTTTTGGCAATTCACTCAAAAATGGTGCCAGAAGCTTGCAAATGATTCCCTGAAACCTTTGGCGATGGAAACAGAAGGCTTTTTATCACAGGACAAGAAATCAGCCCTCAAAAACGTAACCGGCAGAAAATATTTTTTTGAAACAATCCCTAAGCCCCGGGGTCACAATTTCAGCAAAAATCTGACTTTTGGCAATTCACTCAAAAATGGTGCCAGAAGCTTGCAAATGATCCCCAGAAAGCTTTGGCGATGGAAACAGAAGGCTTTTTATCACAGGACAAGAAATCAGCCCTCAAAAACGTAACCGGCAGAAAATATTTTTTTGAAAAAATCCCTAAGCCCCGGGGTCACAATTTCAGCCAAAATCTGACTTTTGGCAATTCACTCAAAAATGGTGCCAGAAGCTTGCAAATGATCCCCTGAAAGCGTTGGCGATGGAAACAGAAGGCTTTTTATCACAGGAGAAGAAATCAGCCCTCAAAAACGTAACCGGCAGAAAATATTTTTTTGAAAAAATCCCTAAGCCCCGGGGTCACAATTTCAGCAAAAATCTGACTTTTGGCAATTCACTCAAAAATGGTGCCAGAAGCTTGCAAATGATCCCCTGAAAGCTTTGGCGATGGAAACAGAAGGCTTTTTATTACAGGACAAGAAATCAGCCCTCAAAAACGTAACCGGCAGAAAATATTTTTTTGAAAAAATCCCTAAGCCCCGGGGTCACAATTTCAGCAAAAATCTGACTTTTGGCAATTCACTCAAAAATGGTGCCAGAAGCTTGCAAATGATCCCCAGAAAGCTTTGGCGATGGAAACAGAAGGCTTTTTATCACAGGACAAGAAATCAGCCCTCAAAAACGTAACCGGCAGAAAATATTTTTTTGAAAAAATCCCTAAGCCCCGGGGTCACAATTTCAGCAAAAATCTGACTTTTGGCAATTCACTCAAAAATGGTGCCAGAAGCTTGCAAATGAACCCCTGAAAGCTTTGGTCATGGAAACAGAAGGCTTTTTATCACAGGACAAGAAATCAGCCCTCAAAAACGTAACCGGCAGAAAATATTTTTTTGAAAAAATCCCTAAGCCCCGGGGTCACAATTTCAGCAAAAATCTGACTTTTGGCAATTCACTCAAAAATGGTGCCAGAAGCTTGCAAATGATCCCCAGAAAGCTTTGGCGATGGAAACAGAAGGCTTTTTATCACAGGACAAGAAATCAGCCCTCAAAAACGTAACCGGCAGAAAATATTTTTTTGAAAAAATCCCTAAGCCCCGGGGTCACAATTTCAGCAAAAATCTGACTTTTGGCAATTCACTCAAAAATGGTGCCAGAAGCTTGCAAATGAACCCCTGAAAGCTTTGGTCATGGAAACAGAAGGCTTTTTATCACAGGACAAGAAATCAGCCCTCAAAAACGTAACCGGCAGAAAATATTTTTTTGAAACAATCCCTAAGCCCCGGGGTCACAATTTCAGCAAAAATCTGACTTTTGGCAATTCACTCAAAAATGGTGCCAGAAGCTTGCAAATGATCCCCAGAAAGCTTTGGCGATGGAAACAGAAGGCTTTTTATCACAGGACAAGAAATCAGCCCTCAAAAACGTAACCGGCAGAAAATATTTTTTTGAAAAAATCCCTAAGCCCCGGGGTCACAATTTCAGCCAAAATCTGACTTTTGGCAATTCACTCAAAAATGGTGCCAGAAGCTTGCAAATGATCCCCTGAAAGCGTTGGCGATGGAAACAGAAGGCTTTTTATCACAGGAGAAGAAATCAGCCCTCAAAAACGTAACCGGCAGAAAATATTTTTTTGAAAAAATCCCTAAGCCCCGGGGTCACAATTTCAGCAAAAATCTGACTTTTGGCAATTCACTCAAAAATGGTGCCAGAAGCTTGCAAATGATCCCCTGAAAGCTTTGGCGATGGAAACAGAAGGCTTTTTATTACAGGACAAGAAATCAGCCCTCAAAAACGTAACCGGCAGAAAATATTTTTTTGAAAAAATCCCTAAGCCCCGGGGTCACAATTTCAGCAAAAATCTGACTTTTGGCAATTCACTCAAAAATGGTGCCAGAAGCTTGCAAATGATCCCCTGAAAGCTTTGGCGATGGAAACAGAAGGCTTTTTTATCACAGGACAAGAAATCAGCCCTCAAAAACTTAACCGGCAGAAAATATTTTTTTGAAAAAATCCCTAAGCCCCGGGGTCACAATTTCAGCAAAAATCTGACTTTTGGCAATTCACTCAAAAATGGTGCCAGAAGCTTGCAAATGATCCCCAGAAAGCTTTGGCGATGGAAACAGAAGGCTTTTTATCACAGGACAAGAAATCAGCCCTCAAAAACGTAACCGGCAGAAAATATTTTTTTGAAAAAATCCCTAAGCCCCGGGGTCACAATTTCAGCAAAAATCTGACTTTTGGCAATTCACTCAAAAATGGTGCCAGAAGCTTGCAAATGAACCCCTGAAAGCTTTGGTCATGGAAACAGAAGGCTTTTTATCACAGGAGAAGAAATCAGCCCTCAAAAACGTAACCGGCAGAAAATATTTTTTTGAAACAATCCCTAAGCCCCGGGGTCACAATTTCAGCAAAAATCTGACTTTTGGCAATTCACTCAAAAATGGTGCCAGAAGCTTGCAAATGATCCCCTGAAAGCGTTGGCGATGGAAACAGAAGGCTTTTTATCACAGGACAAGAAATCAGCCCTCAAAAACGTAACCGGCAGAAAATATTTTTTTGAAAAAATCCCTAAGCCCCGGGGTCACAATTTCAGCAAAAATCTGACTTTTGGCAATTCACTAAAAAATGGTGCCAGAAGCTTGCAAATGATCCCTAAGCCCTAATCTGACTTTTGGCAATTCACTCAAAAATGGTGCCAGAAGCTTGCAAATGATTCCCTGAAACCTTTGGCGATGGAAACAGAAGGCTTTTTATCACAGGACAAGAAATCAGCCCTCAAAAACGTAACCGGCAGAAAATGTTTTTTTGAAAAAATCCCTAAGCCCCGGGGTCACAATTTCAGCAAAAATCTGACTTTTGGCAATTCACTCAAAAATGGTGCCAGAAGCGTGCAAATGATCCCCTGAAAGCTTTGGCCATGGAAACAGAAGGCTTTTTATCACAGGACAAGAAATCAGCCCTCAAAAACGTAAACGGCAGAAAATATTTTTTTGAAAAAATCCCTAAGCCCCGGGGTCACAATTTCAGCAAAAATCTGACTTTTGGCAATTCACTCAAAAATGGTGCCAGAAGCTTGCAAATGATCCCCTGAAAGCTTTGGCGATGGAAACAGAAGGCTTTTTTATCACAGGACAAGAAATCAGCCCTCAAAAACTTAACCGGCAGAAAATATTTTTTTGAAAAAATCCCTAAGCCCCGGGGTCACAATTTCAGCAAAAATCTGACTTTTGGCAATTCACTCAAAAATGGTGCCAGAAGCTTGCAAATGATCCCCAGAAAGCTTTGGCGATGGAAACAGAAGGCTTTTTATCACAGGACAAGAAATCAGCCCTCAAAAACGTAACCGGCAGAAAATATTTTTTTGAAAAAATCCCTAAGCCCCGGGGTCACAATTTCAGCAAAAATCTGACTTTTGGCAATTCACTCAAAAATGGTGCCAGAAGCTTGCAAATGAACCCCTGAAAGCTTTGGTCATGGAAACAGAAGGCTTTTTATCACAGGAGAAGAAATCAGCCCTCAAAAACGTAACCGGCAGAAAATATTTTTTTGAAACAATCCCTAAGCCCCGGGGTCACAATTTCAGCAAAAATCTGACTTTTGGCAATTCACTCAAAAATGGTGCCAGAAGCTTGCAAATGATCCCCTGAAAGCGTTGGCGATGGAAACAGAAGGCTTTTTATCACAGGACAAGAAATCAGCCCTCAAAAACGTAACCGGCAGAAAATATTTTTTTGAAAAAATCCCTAAGCCCCGGGGTCACAATTTCAGCAAAAATCTGACTTTTGGCAATTCACTAAAAAATGGTGCCAGAAGCTTGCAAATGATCCCTAAGCCCTAATCTGACTTTTGGCAATTCACTCAAAAATGGTGCCAGAAGCTTGCAAATGATTCCCTGAAACCTTTGGCGATGGAAACAGAAGGCTTTTTATCACAGGACAAGAAATCAGCCCTCAAAAACGTAACCGGCAGAAAATGTTTTTTTGAAAAAATCCCTAAGCCCCAGGGTCACAATTTCAGCAAAAATCTGACTTTTGGCAATTCACTCAAAAATGGTGCCAGAAGCGTGCAAATGATCCCCTGAAAGCTTTGGCCATGGAAACAGAAGGCTTTTTATCACAGGACAAGAAATCAGCCCTCAAAAACGTAACCGGCAGAAAATATTTTTTTGAAAAAATCCCTAAGCCCCGGGGTCACAATTTCAGCAAAAATCTGACTTTTGGCAATTCACTCAAAAATGGTGCCAGAAGCTTGCAAATGATCCCCTGAAAGCTTTGGCCATGGAAACAGAAGGCTTTTTATCACAGGACAAGAAATCAGCCCTCAAAAACGTAAACGGCAGAAAATATTTTTTTGAAAAAATCCCTAAGCCCCGGGGTCACAATTTCAGCAAAAATCTGACTTTTGGCAATTCACTCAAAAATGGTGCCAGAAGCTTGCAAATGATCCCCTGAAAGCTTTGGCGATGGAAACAGAAGGCTTTTTTATCACAGGACAAGAAATCAGCCCTCAAAAACTTAACCGGCAGAAAATATTTTTTTGAAAAAATCCCTAAGCCCCGGGGTCACAATTTCAGCAAAAATCTGACTTTTGGCAATTCACTCAAAAATGGTGCCAGAAGCTTGCAAATGATCCCCAGAAAGCTTTGGCGATGGAAACAGAAGGCTTTTTATCACAGGACAAGAAATCAGCCCTCAAAAACGTAACCGGCAGAAAATATTTTTTTGAAAAAATCCCTAAGCCCCGGGGTCACAATTTCAGCAAAAATCTGACTTTTGGCAATTCACTCAAAAATGGTGCCAGAAGCTTGCAAATGAACCCCTGAAAGCTTTGGTCATGGAAACAGAAGGCTTTTTATCACAGGAGAAGAAATCAGCCCTCAAAAACGTAACCGGCAGAAAATATTTTTTTGAAACAATCCCTAAGCCCCGGGGTCACAATTTCAGCAAAAATCTGACTTTTGGCAATTCACTCAAAAATGGTGCCAGAAGCTTGCAAATGATCCCCTGAAAGCGTTGGCGATGGAAACAGAAGGCTTTTTATCACAGGACAAGAAATCAGCCCTCAAAAACGTAACCGGCAGAAAATATTTTTTTGAAAAAATCCCTAAGCCCCGGGGTCACAATTTCAGCAAAAATCTGACTTTTGGCAATTCACTAAAAAATGGTGCCAGAAGCTTGCAAATGATCCCTAAGCCCTAATCTGACTTTTGGCAATTCACTCAAAAATGGTGCCAGAAGCTTGCAAATGATTCCCTGAAACCTTTGGCGATGGAAACAGAAGGCTTTTTATCACAGGACAAGAAATCAGCCCTCAAAAACGTAACCGGCAGAAAATGTTTTTTTGAAAAAATCCCTAAGCCCCGGGGTCACAATTTCAGCAAAAATCTGACTTTTGGCAATTCACTCAAAAATGGTGCCAGAAGCGTGCAAATGATCCCCTGAAAGCTTTGGCCATGGAAACAGAAGGCTTTTTATCACAGGACAAGAAATCAGCCCTCAAAAACGTAACCGGCAGAAAATATTTTTTTGAAAAAATCCCTAAGCCCCGGGGTCACAATTTCAGCAAAAATCTGACTTTTGGCAATTCACTCAAAAATGGTGCCAGAAGCTTGCAAATGATCCCCTGAAAGCTTTGGCCATGGAAACAGAAGGCTTTTTATCACAGGACAAGAAATCAGCCCTCAAAAACGTAAACGGCAGAAAATATTTTTTTGAAAAAATCCCTAAGCCCCGGGGTCACAATTTCAGCAAAAATCTGACTTTTGGCAATTCACTCAAAAATGGTGCCAGAAGCTTGCAAATGATCCCCTGAAAGCTTTGGCGATGGAAACAGAAGGCTTTTTATCACAGGAGAAGAAATCAGCCCTCAAAAACGTAACCGGCAGAAAATATTTTTTTGAAAAAATCCCTAAGCCCCGGGGTCACAATTTCAGCAAAAATCTGACTTTTGGCAATTCACTAAAAAATGGTGCCAGAAGCTTGCAAATGATCCCTAAGCCCTAATCTGACTTTTGGCAATTCACTCAAAAATGGTGCCAGAAGCTTGCAAATGATCCCCTGAAAGCTTTGGTCATGGAAACAGAAGGCTTTTTATCACAGGAGAAGAAATCAGCCCTCAAAAACGTAACCGGCAGAAAATATTTTTTTGAAACAATCCCTAAGCCCCGGGGTCACAATTTCAGCAAAAATCTGACTTTTGGCAATTCACTCAAAAATGGTGCCAGAAGCTTGCAAATGATCCCCTGAAAGCGTTGGCGATGGAAACAGAAGGCTTTTTATCACAGGACAAGAAATCAGCCCTCAAAAACGTAACCGGCAGAAAATATTTTTTTGAAAAAATCCCTAAGCCCCGGGGTCACAATTTCAGCAAAAATCTGACTTTTGGCAATTCACTAAAAAATGGTGCCAGAAGCTTGCAAATGATCCCTAAGCCCTAATCTGACTTTTGGCAATTCACTCAAAAATGGTGCCAGAAGCTTGCAAATGATTCCCTGAAACCTTTGGCGATGGAAACAGAAGGCTTTTTATCACAGGACAAGAAATCAGCCCTCAAAAACGTAACCGGCAGAAAATGTTTTTTTGAAAAAATCCCTAAGCCCCGGGGTCACAATTTCAGCAAAAATCTGACTTTTGGCAATTCACTCAAAAATGGTGCCAGAAGCGTGCAAATGATCCCCTGAAAGCTTTGGCCATGGAAACAGAAGGCTTTTTATCACAGGACAAGAAATCAGCCCTCAAAAACGTAACCGGCAGAAAATATTTTTTTGAAAAAATCCCTAAGCCCCGGGGTCACAATTTCAGCAAAAATCTGACTTTTGGCAATTCACTCAAAAATGGTGCCAGAAGCTTGCAAATGATCCCCTGAAAGCTTTGGCGATGGAAACAGAAGGCTTTTTATTACAGGACAAGAAATCAGCCCTCAAAAACGTAACCGGCAGAAAATATTTTTTTGAAAAAATCCCTAAGCCCCGGGGTCACAATTTCAGCAAAAATCTGACTTTTGGCAATTCACTCAAAAATGGTGCCAGAAGCTTGCAAATGATCCCCTGAAAGCTTTGGCGATGGAAACAGAAGGCTTTTTTATCACAGGACAAGAAATCAGCCCTCAAAAACGTAACCGGCAGAAAATATTTTTTTGAAAAAATCCCTAAGCCCCGGGGTCACAATTTCAGCAAAAATCTGACTTTTGGCAATTCACTCAAAAATGGTGCCAGAAGCTTGCAAATGATCCCCTGAAAGCGTTGGCGATGGAAACAGAAGGCTTTTTATCACAGGAGAAGAAATCAGCCCTCAAAAACGTAACCGGCAGAAAATATTTTTTTGAAGCAATCCCTAAGCCCCGGGGTCACAATTTCAGCAAAAATCTGGCTTTTGGCAATTCACTCAAAAATGGTGCCAGAAGCGTGCAAATGATCCCCTGAAAGCTTTGGCCATGGAAACAGAAGGCTTTTTATCAAAGGACAAGAAATCAGCCCTCAAAAACGTAACCGGCAGAAAATGTTTTTTTGAAAAAATCCCTAAGCCCCGGGGTCACAATTTCAGCAAAAATCTGACTTTTGGCAATTCACTCAAAAATGGTGCCCGAAGCTTGCAAATGATCCCCTGAAAGCTTTGGCGATGGAAACAGAAGGCTTTTTATCACAGGACAAGAAATCAGCCCTCAAAAACGTAACCGGCAGAAAATATTTTTTTGAAAAAATCCCTAAGCCCCGGGGTCACAATTTCAGCAAAAATCTGACTTTTGGCAATTCACTAAAAAATGGTGCCAGAAGCTTGCAAATGATCCCTAAGCCCTAATCTGACTTTTGGCAATTCACTAAAAAATGGTGCCAGAAGCTTGGAAATGATCCCCTGAAAGCTTTGGCGATGGAAACAGAAGGCTTTTTTATCACAGGACAAGAAATCAGCCCTCAAAAACTTAACCGGCAGAAAATATTTTTTTGAAAAAATCCCTAAGCCCCGGGGTCACAATCCAGCAAAAATCTGACTTTTGGCAATTCACTCAAAAATGGTGCCAGAAGCTTGCAAATGATCCCCAGAAAGCTTTGGCGATGGAAACAGAAGGCTTTTTATCACAGGACAAGGAATCAGCCCTCAAAAACGTAACCGGTAGAAAATATTTTTTTGAAAAAATCCCTAAGCCCCGGGGTCACAATTTCAGCAAAAATCTGACTTTTGGCAATTCACTCAAAAATGGTGCCAGAAGCTTGCAAATGATCCCCTGAAAGCGTTGGCGGTGGAAACAGAAGGCTTTTTATCACAGGAGAAGAAATCAGCCCTCAAAAACGTAACCGGCAGAAAATATTTTTTTGAAACAATCCCTAAGCCCCGGGGTCACAATTTCAGCAAAAATCTGGCTTTTGGCAATTCACTCAAAAATGGTGCCAGAAGCGTGCAAATGATCCCCTGAAAGCTTTGGCCATGGAAACAGAAGGCTTTTTATCAAAGGACAAGAAATCAGCCCTCAAAAACGTAACCGGCAGAAAATGTTTTTTTGAAAAAATCCCTAAGCCCCGGGGTCACAATTTCAGCAAAAATCTGACTTTTGGCAATTCACTCAAAAATGGTGCCCGAAGCTTGCAAATGATCCCCTGAAAGCTTTGGCGATGGAAACAGAAGGCTTTTTATCACAGGACAAGAAATCAGCCCTCAAAAACGTAACCGGCAGAAAATATTTTTTTGAAAAAATCCCTAAGCCCCGGGGTCACAATTTCAGCCAAAATCTGACTTTTGGCAATTCACTCAAAAATGGTGCCAGAAGCGTGCAAATGATCCCCTGAAAGCTTTGGCCATGGAAACAGAAGGCTTTTTATCACAGGACAAGAAATCAGCCCTCAAAAACGTAACCGGCAGAAAATATTTTTTTGAAAAAATCCCTAAGCCCCGGGGTCACAATTTCAGCAAAAATCTGACTTTTGGCAATTCACTAAAAAATGGTGCCAGAAGCTTGCAAATGATCCCTAAACCCTAATCTGACTTTTGGCAATTCACTCAAAAATGGTGCCAGAAGCTTGCAAATGATTCCCTGAAACCTTTGGCGATGGAAACAGAAGGCTTTTTATCACAGGACAAGAAATCAGCCCTCAAAAACGTAACCGGCAGAAAATGTTTTTTTGAAAAAATCCCTAAGCCCCGGGGTCACAATTTCAGCAAAAATCTGACTTTTGGCAATTCACTCAAAAATGGTGCCAGAAGCGTGCAAATGATCCCCTGAAAGCTTTGGCCATGGAAACAGAAGGCTTTTTATCACAGGACAAGAAATCAGCCCTCAAAAACGTAACCGGCAGAAAATATTTTTTTGAAAAAATCCCTAAGCCCCGGGGTCACAATTTCAGGAAAAATCTGACTTTTGGCAATTCACTAAAAAATGGTGCCAGAAGCTTGCAAATGATCCCTAAGCCCTAATCTGACTTTTGGCAATTCACTCAAAAATGGTGCCAGAAGCTTGCAAATGATCCCCTGAAAGCTTTGGCGATGGAAACAGAAGGCTTTTTATTACAGGACAAGAAATCAGCCCTCAAAAACGTAACCGGCAGAAAATATTTTTTTGAAAAAATCCCTAAGCCCCGGGGTCACAATTTCAGCAAAAATCTGACTTTTGGCAATTCACTCAAAAATGGTGTCAGAAGCTTGCAAATGATCCCCTGAAAGCTTTGGCGATGGAAACAGAAGGCTTTTTTATCACAGGACAAGAAATCAGCCCTCAAAAACTTAACCGGCAGAAAATATTTTTTTGAAAAAATCCCTAAGCCCCGGGGTCACAATTTCAGCAAAAATCTGACTTTTGGCAATTCACTCAAAAATGGTGCCAGAAGCTTGCAAATGATCCCCAGAAAGCTTTGGCGATGGAAACAGAAGGCTTTTTATCACAGGACAAGAAATCAGCCCTCAAAAACTTAACCGGCAGAAAATATTTTTTTGAAAAAATCCCTAAGCCCCGGGGTCACAATTTCAGCAAAAATCTGACTTTTGGCAATTCACTCAAAAATGGTGCCAGAAGCTTGCAAGTGATCCCCAGAAAGCTTTGGCGATGGAAACAGAAGGCTTTTTATCACAGGACAAGGAATCAGCCCTCAAAAACGTAACCGGCAGAAAATATTTTTTTGAAAAAATCCCTAAGCCCCGGGGTCACAATTTCAGCAAAAATCTGACTTTTGGCAATTCACTCAAAAATGGTGCCAGAAGCTTGCAAATGATCCCCTGAAAGCGTTGGCGATGGAAACAGAAGGCTTTTTATCACAGGAGAAGAAATCAGCCCTCAAAAACGTAACCGGCAGAAAATATTTTTTTGAAACAATCCCTAAGCCCCGGGGTCACAATTTCAGCAAAAATCTGGCTTTTGGCAATTCACTCAAAAATGGTGCCAGAAGCGTGCAAATGATCCCCTGAAAGCTTTGGCGATGGAAACAGAAGGCTTTTTATCACAGGACAAGAAATCAGCCCTCAAAAACGTAACCGGCAGAAAATGTTTTTTTGAAAAAATCCCTAAGCCCCGGGGTCACAATTTCAGCAAAAATCTGACTTTTGGCAATTCACTAAAAAATGGTGCCAGAAGCTTGCAAATGATCCCTAAGCCCTAATCTGACTTTTGGCAATTCACTCAAAAATGGTGCCAGAAGCTTGCAAATGATCCCCTGAAAGCTTTGGCGATGGAAACAGAAGGCTTTTTATTACAGGACAAGAAATCAGCCCTCAAAATCGTAACCGGCAGAAAATATTTTTTTGAAAAAATCCCTAAGCCCCGGGGTCACAATTTCAGCAAAAATCTGACTTTTGGCAATTCACTCAAAAATGGTGCCAGAAGCTTGCAAATGATCCCCTGAAAGCTTTGGCGATGGAAACAGAAGGCTTTTTTATCACAGGACAAGAAATCAGCCCTCAAAAACTTAACCGGCAGAAAATATTTTTTTGAAAAAATCCCTAAGCCCCGGGGTCACAATTTCAGCAAAAATCTGACTTTTGGCAATTCACTCAAAAATGGTGCCAGAAGCTTGCAAATGATCCCCAGAAAGCTTTGGCGATGGAAACAGAAGGCTTTTTATCACAGGACAAGAAATCAGCCCTCAAAAACGTAACCGGCAGAATATATTTTTTTGAAAAAATCCCTAAGCCCCGGGGTCACAATTTCAGCCAAAATCTGACTTTTGGCAATTCACTCAAAAATGGTGCCAGAAGCTTGCAAATGATCCCCTGAAAGCGTTGGCAATGGAAACAGAAGGCTTTTTATCACAGGAGAAGAAATCAGCCCTCAAAAACGTAACCGGCAGAAAATATTTTTTTGAAAAAATCCCTAAGCCCCGGGGTCACAATTTCAGCAAAAATCTCACTTTTGGCAATTCACTCAAAAATGGTGCCAGAAGCTTGCAAATGATCCCCAGAAAGCTTTGGCGATGGAAACAGAAGGCTTTTTATCACAGGACAAGGAATCAGCCCTCAAAAACGTAACCGGCAGAAAATATTTTTTTGAAAAAATCCCTAAGCCCCGGGGTCACAATTTCAGCAAAAATCTGACTTTTGGCAATTCACTCAAAAATGGTGCCAGAAGCTTGCAAATGATCCCCTGAAAGCGTTGGCGATGGAAACAGAAGGCTTTTTATCACAGGAGAAGAAATCAGCCCTCAAAAACGTAACCGGCAGAAAATATTTTTTTGAAACAATCCCTAAGCCCCGGGGTCACAATTTCAGCAAAAATCTGACTTTTGGCAATTCACTCAAAAATGGTGCCAGAAGCGTGCAAATGATCCCCTGAAAGCTTTGGCGATGGAAACAGAAGGCTTTTTATCACAGGACAAGAAATCAGCCCTCAAAAACGTAACCGGCAGAAAATGTTTTTTTGAAAAAATCCCTAAGCCCCGGGGTCACAATTTCAGCAAAAATCTGACTTTTGGCAATTCACTAAAAAATGGTGCCAGAAGCTTGCAAATGATCCGTAAGCCCTAATCTGACTTTTGGCAATTCACTCAAAAATGGTGCCAGAAGCTTGCAAATGATCCCCTGAAAGCTTTGGCGATGGAAACAGAAGGCTTTTTATTACAGGACAAGAAATCAGCCCTCAAAATCGTAACCGGCAGAAAATATTTTTTTGAAAAAATCCCTAAGCCCCGGGGTCACAATTTCAGCAAAAATCTGACTTTTGGCAATTCACTCAAAAATGGTGCCAGAAGCTTGCAAATGATCCCCTGAAAGCTTTGGCGATGGAAACAGAAGGCTTTTTTATCACAGGACAAGAAATCAGCCCTCAAAAACTTAACCGGCAGAAAATATTTTTTTGAAAAAATCCCTAAGCCCCGGGGTCACAATTTCAGCAAAAATCTGACTTTTGGCAATTCACTCAAAAATGGTGCCAGAAGCTTGCAAATGATCCCCAGAAAGCTTTGGCGATGGAAACAGAAGGCTTTTTATCACAGGACAAGAAATCAGCCCTCAAAAACGTAACCGGCAGAAAATATTTTTTTGAAAAAATCCCTAAGCCCCGGGGTCACAATTTCAGCCAAAATCTGACTTTTGGCAATTCACTCAAAAATGGTGCCAGAAGCTTGCAAATGATCCCCTGAAAGCGTTGGCGATGGAAACAGAAGGCTTTTTATCACAGGAGAAGAAATCAGCCCTCAAAAACGTAACCGGCAGAAAATATTTTTTTGAAAAAATCCCTAAGCCCCGGGGTCACAATTTCAGCAAAAATCTGACTTTTGGCAATTCACTCAAAAATGGTGCCAGAAGCTTGCAAATGATCCCCTGAAAGCTTTGGCGATGGAAACAGAAGGCTTTTTATTACAGGACAAGAAATCAGCCCTCAAAAACGTAACCGGCAGAAAATATTTTTTTGGAAAAATCCCTAAGCCCCGGGGTCACAATTTCAGCAAAAATCTGACTTTTGGCAATTCACTAAAAAATGGTGCCAGAAGCTTGCAAATGATCCCCTGAAAGCTTTGGCGATGGAAACAGAAGGCTTTTTTATCACAGGACAAGAAATCAGCCCTCAAAAACTTAACCGGCAGAAAATATTTTTTTGAAAAAATCCCTAAGCCCCGGGGTCACAATTTCAGCAAAAATCTGACTTTTGGCAATTCACTCAAAAATGGTGCCAGAAGCTTGCAAATGATCCCTAAGCCCTAATCTGACTTTTGGCAATTCACTCAAAAATGGTGCCAGAAGCTTGCAAATGATCCCCTGAAAGCTTTGGCGATGGAAACAGAAGGCTTTTTATCACAGGACAAGAAATCAGCCCTCAAAAACGTAACCGGCAGAAAATATTTTTTTGAAACAATCCCTAAGCCCCGGGGTCACAATTTCAGCCAAAATCTGACTTTTGGCAATTCACTCAAAAATGGTGCCAGAAGCTTGCAAATGATCCCCAGAAAGCGTTGGCGATGGAAACAGAAGGCATTTTATCACAGGAGAAGAAATCAGCCCTCAAAAACGTAACCGGCAGAAAATATTTTTTTGAAAAAATCCCTAAGCCCCGGGGTCACAATTTCAGCAAAAATCTGACTTTTGGCAATTCACTCAAAAATGGTGCCAGAAGCTTGCAAATGATCCCCTGAAAGCTTTGGCGATGGAAACAGAAGGCTTTTTATCACAGGACAAGAAATCAGCCCTCAAAAACGTAACCGGCAGAAAATATTTTTTTGAAACAATCCCTAAGCCCCGGGGTCACAATTTCAGCCAAAATCTGACTTTTGGCAATTCATTCAAAAATGGTGCCAGAAGCTTGCAAATGATCCCCTGAAAGCGTTGGCGATGGAAACAGAAGGCTTTTTATCACAGGAGAAGAAATCAGCCCTCAAAAACGTAACCGGCAGAAAATATTTTTTTGAAAAAATCCCTAAGCCCCGGGGTCACAATTTCAGCAAAAATCTGACTTTTGGCAATTCACTCAAAAATGGTGCCAGAAGCTTGCAAATGATCCCCTGAAAGCTTTGGCGATGGAAACAGAAGGCTTTTTATTACAGGACAAGAAATCAGCCCTCAAAAACGTAACCGGCAGAAAATATTTTTTTGGAAAAATCCCTAAGCCCCGGGGTCACAATTTCAGCAAAAATCTGACTTTTGGCAATTCACTCAAAAATGGTGCCAGAAGCTTGCAAATGATCCCCTGAAAGCTTTGGCGATGGAAACAGAAGGCTTTTTTATCACAGGACAAGAAATCAGCCCTCAAAAACTTAACCGGCAGAAAATATTTTTTTGAAAAAATCCCTAAGCCCCGGGGTCACAATTTCAGCAAAAATCTGACTTTTGGCAATTCACTCAAAAATGGTGCCAGAAGCTTGCAAATGATCCCTAAGCCCTAATCTGACTTTTGGCAATTCACTCAAAAATGGTGCCAGAAGCTTGCAAATGATCCCCTGAAAGCTTTGGCGATGGAAACAGAAGGCTTTTTATCACAGGACAAGAAATCAGCCCTCAAAAACGTAACCGGCAGAAAATATTTTTTTGAAACAATCCCTAAGCCCCGGGGTCACAATTTCAGCCAAAATCTGACTTTTGGCAATTCACTCAAAAATGGTGCCAGAAGCTTGCAAATGATCCCCAGAAAGCGTTGGCGATGGAAACAGAAGGCATTTTATCACAGGAGAAGAAATCAGCCCTCAAAAACGTAACCGGCAGAAAATATTTTTTTGAAAAAATCCCTAAGCCCCGGGGTCACAATTTCAGCAAAAATCTGACTTTTGGCAATTCACTCAAAAATGGTGCCAGAAGCTTGCAAATGATCCCCTGAAAGCTTTGGCGATGGAAACAGAAGGCTTTTTATTACAGGACAAGAAATCAGCCCTCAAAAACGTAACCGGCAGAAAATATTTTTTTGAAAAAATCCCTAAGCCCCGGGGTCACAATTTCAGCAAAAATCTGACTTTTGGCAATTCACTCAAAAATGGTGCCAGAAGCTTGCAAATGATCCCCTGAAAGCTTTGGCGATGGAAACAGAAGGCTTTTTTATCACAGGACAAGAAATCAGCCCTCAAAAACTTAACCGGCAGAAAATATTTTTTTGAAAAAATCCCTAAGCCCCGGGGTCACAATTTCAGCAAAAATCTGACTTTTGGCAATTCACTCAAAAATGGTGCCAGAAGCTTGCAAATGATCCCCAGAAAGCTTTGGCGATGGAAACAGAAGGCTTTTTATCACAGGACAAGAAATCAGCCCTCAAAAACGTAACCGGCAGAAAATATTTTTTTGAAAAAATCCCTAAGCCCCGGGGTCACAATTTCAGCAAAAATCTGACTTTTGGCAATTCACTCAAAAATGGTGCCAGAAGCTTGCAAATGAACCCCTGAAAGCTTTGGTCATGGAAACAGAAGGCTTTTTTATCACAGGACAAGAAATCAGCCCTCAAAAACATAACCGGCAGAAAATATTTTTTTGAAAAAATCCCTAAGCCCCGGGGTCACAATTTCAGCAAAAATCTGACTTTTGGCAATTCACTCAAAAATGGTGCCAGAAGCTTGCAAATGATCCCTAAGCCCTAATCTGACTTTTGGCAATTCACTCAAAAATGGTGCCAGAAGCTTGCAAATGATCCCCTGAAAGCTTTGGCGATGGAAACAGAAGGCTTTTTATCACAGGACAAGAAATCAGCCCTCAAAAACGTAACCGGCAGAAAATATTTTTTTGAAATAATCCCTAAGCCCCGGGGTCACAATTTCAGCAAAAATCTGGCTTTTGGCTATTCACTCAAAAATGGTGCCAGAAGCGTGCAAATGATCCCCTGAAAGCTTTGGCGATGGAAACAGAAGGCTTTTTATCACAGGACAAGAAATCAGCCCTCAAAAACGTAACCGGCAGAAAATATTTTTTTGAAAAAATCCCTAAGCCCCGGGGTCACAATTTCAGCAAAAATCTGACTTTTGGCAATTCACTCAAAAATGGTGCCAGAAGCTTGCAAATGATCCCCTGAAAGCGTTGGCGATGGAAACAGAAGGCTTTTTATCACAGGAGAAGAAATCAGCCCTCAAAAACGTAACCGGCAGAAAATATTTTTTTGAAAAAATCCCTAAGCCCCGGGGTCACAATTTCAGCAAAAATCTGACTTTTGGCAATTCACTCAAAAATGGTGCCAGAAGCTTGCAAATGATCCCCTGAAAGCGTTGGCGATGGAAACAGAAGGCTTTTTATCACAGGACAAGAAATCAGCCCTCGAAAACGTAACCGGCAGAAAATATTTTTTTGAAAAAATCCCTAAGCCCCGGGGTCACAATTTCAGCAAAAATCTGACTTTTGGCAATTCACTAAAAAATGGTGCCAGAAGCATGCAAATGATCCCTAAGCCCTAATCTGACTTTTGGCAATTCACTCAAAAATGGTGCCAGAAGCTTGCAAATGATTCCCTGAAACCTTTGGCGATGGAAACAGAAGGCTTTTTATCACAGGACAAGAAATCAGCCCTCAAAAACGTAACCGGCAGAAAATGTTTTTTTGAAAAAATCCCTAAGCCCCGGGGTCACAATTTCAGCAAAAATCTGACTTTTGGCAATTCACTCAAAAATGGTGCCAGAAGCTTGCAAATGATCCCCTGAAAGCGTTGGCGATGGAAACAGAAGGCTTTTTATCACAGGAGAAGAAATCAGCCCTCAAAAACGTAACCGGCAGAAAATATTTTTTTGAAAAAATCCCTAAGCCCCGGGGTCACAATTTCAGCAAAAATCTGACTTTTGGCAATTCACTCAAAAATGGTGCCAGAAGCTTGCAAATGATCCCCTGAAAGCGTTGGCGATGGAAACAGAAGGCTTTTTATCACAGGACAAGAAATCAGCCCTCGAAAACGTAACCGGCAGAAAATATTTTTTTGAAAAAATCCCTAAGCCCCGGGGTCACAATTTCAGCAAAAATCTGACTTTTGGCAATTCACTAAAAAATGGTGCCAGAAGCATGCAAATGATCCCTAAGCCCTAATCTGACTTTTGGCAATTCACTCAAAAATGGTGCCAGAAGCTTGCAAATGATTCCCTGAAACCTTTGGCGATGGAAACAGAAGGCTTTTTATCACAGGACAAGAAATCAGCCCTCAAAAACGTAACCGGCAGAAAATGTTTTTTTGAAAAAATCCCTAAGCCCCGGGGTCACAATTTCAGCAAAAATCTGACTTTTGGCAATTCACTCAAAAATGGTGCCAGAAGCGTGCAAATGATCCCCTGAAAGCTTTGGCCATGGAAACAGAAGGCTTTTTATCACAGGACAAGAAATCAGCCCTCAAAAACGTAACCGGCAGAAAATATTTTTTTGAAAAAATCCCTAAGCCCCGGGGTCACAATTTCAGCAAAAATCTGACTTTTGGCAATTCACTCAAAAATGGTGCCAGAAGCTTGCAAATGATCCCCTGAAAGCTTTGGCGATGGAAACAGAAGGCTTTTTATCACAGGACAAGAAATCAGCCCTCAAAAACGTAACCGGCAGAAAATATTTTTTTGAAAAAATCCCTAAGCCCCGGGGTCACAATTTCAGCAAAAATCTGACTTTTGGCAATTCACTCAAAAATGGTGCCAGAAGCTTGCAAATGATCCCCTGAAAGCGTTGGCGATGGAAACAGAAGGCTTTTTATCACAGGACAAGAAATCAGCCCTCAAAAACGTAACCGGCAGAAAATATTTTTTTGAAAAAATCCCTAAGCCCCGGGGTCACAATTTCAGCAAAAATCTGACTTTTGGCAATTCACTCAAAAATGGTGCCAGAAGCTTGCAAATGATCCCCTGAAAGCTTTGGCGATGGAAACAGAAGGCTTTTTATCACAGGACAAGAAATCAGCCCTCAAAAACGTAACCGGCAGAAAATATTTTTTTGAAAAAATCCCTAAGCCCCGGGGTCACAATTTCAGCAAAAATCTGACTTTTGGCAATTCACTCAAAAATGGTGCCAGAAGCTTGCAAATGATCCCCTGAAAGCGTTGGCGATGGAAACAGAAGGCTTTTTATCACAGGAGAAGAAATCAGCCCTCAAAAACGTAACCGGCAGAAAATATTTTTTTGAAAAAATCCCTAAGCCCCGGGGTCACAATTTCAGCAAAAATCTGACTTTTGGCAATTCACTCAAAAATGGTGCCAGAAGCTTGCAAATGATCCCCTGAAAGCGTTGGCGATGGAAACAGAAGGCTTTTTATCACAGGACAAGAAATCAGCCCTCGAAAACGTAACCGGCAGAAAATATTTTTTTGAAAAAATCCCTAAGCCCCGGGGTCACAATTTCAGCAAAAATCTGACTTTTGGCAATTCACTAAAAAATGGTGCCAGAAGCTTGCAAATGATCCCTAAGCCCTAATCTGACTTTTGGCAATTCACTCAAAAATGGTGCCAGAAGCTTGCAAATGATTCCCTGAAACCTTTGGCGATGGAAACAGAAGGCTTTTTATCACAGGACAAGAAATCAGCCCTCAAAAACGTAACCGGCAGAAAATGTTTTTTTGAAAAAATCCCTAAGCCCCGGGGTCACAATTTCAGCAAAAATCTGACTTTTGGCAATTCACTCAAAAATGGTGCCAGAAGCGTGCAAATGATCCCCTGAAAGCTTTGGCCATGGAAACAGAAGGCTTTTTATCACAGGACAAGAAATCAGCCCTCAAAAACGTAACCGGCAGAAAATATTTTTTTGAAAAAATCCCTAAGCCCCGGGGTCACAATTTCAGCAAAAATCTGACTTTTGGCAATTCACTCAAAAATGGTGCCAGAAGCTTGCAAATGATCCCCAGAAAGCTTTGGCGATGGAAACAGAAGGCTTTTTATCACAGGACAAGAAATCAGCCCTCAAAAACGTAACCGGCAGAAAATATTTTTTTGAAAAAATCCCTAAGCCCCGGGGTCACAATTTCAGACAAAATCTGACTTTTGGCAATTCACTCAAAAATGGTGCCAGAAGCTTGCAAATGATCCCCTGAAAGCGTTGGCGATGGAAACAGAAGGCTTTTTATCACAGGAGAAGAAATCAGCCCTCAAAAACGTAACCGGCAGAAAATATTTTTTTGAAAAAAACCCTAAGCCCCGGGGTCACAATTTCAGCCAAAATCTGACTTTTGGCAATTCACTCAAAAATGGTGCCAGAAGCTTGCAAATGAACCCCTGAAAGCTTTGGTCATGGAAACAGAAGGCTTTTTTTATCACAGGACAAGAAATCAGCCCTCAAAAACATAACCGGCAGAAAATATTTTTTTGAAAAAATCCCTAAGCCCCGGGGTCACAATTTCAGCAAAAATCTGACTTTTGGCAATTCACTCAAAAATGGTGCCAGAAGCTTGCAAATGATCCCTAATCCCTAATCTGACTTTTGGCAATTCACTCAAAAATGGTGCCAGAAGCTTGCAAATGATCCCCTGAAAGCTTTGGCGATGGAAACAGAAGGCTTTTTATCACAGGACAAGAAATCAGCCCTCAAAAACGTAACCGGCAGAAAATATTTTTTTGAAACAATCCCTAAGCCCCGGGGTCACAATTTCAGCAAAAATCTGGCTTTTGGCTATTCACTCAAAAATGGTGCCAGAAGCGTGCAAATGATCCCCTGAAAGCTTTGGCGATGGAAACAGAAGGCTTTTTATCACAGGACAAGAAATCAGCCCTCAAAAACGTAACCGGCAGAAAATATTTTTTTGAAAAAATCCCTAAGCCCCGGGGTCACAATTTCAGCAAAAATCTGACTTTTGGCAATTCACTCAAAAATGGTGCCAGAAGCTTGCAAATGATCCCCTGAAAGCGTTGGCGATGGAAACAGAAGGCTTTTTATCACAGGAGAAGAAATCAGCCCTCAAAAACGTAACCGGCAGAAAATATTTTTTTGAAACAATCCCTAAGCCCCGGGGTCACAATTTCAGCAAAAATCTGACTTTTGGCAATTCACTCAAAAATGGTGCCAGAAGCTTGCAAATGATCCCCTGAAAGCGTTGGCGATGGAAACAGAAGGCTTTTTATCACAGGACAAGAAATCAGCCCTCAAAAACGTAACCGGCAGAAAATATTTTTTTGAAAAAATCCCTAAGCCCCGGGGTCACAATTTCAGCAAAAATCTGACTTTTGGCAATTCACTAAAAAATGGTGCCAGAAGCTTGCAAATGATCCCTAAGCCCTAATCTGACTTTTGGCAATTCACTCAAAAATGGTGCCAGAAGCTTGCAAATGATTCCCTGAAACCTTTGGCGATGGAAACAGAAGGCTTTTTATCACAGGACAAGAAATCAGCCCTCAAAAACGTAACCGGCAGAAAATGTTTTTTTGAAATAATCCCTAAGGCCCGGGGTCACAATTTCAGCAAAAATCTGACTTTTGGCAATTCACTCAAAAATGGTGCCAGAAGCGTGCAAATGATCCCCTGAAAGCTTTGGCCATGGAAACAGAAGGCTTTTTATCACACGACAAGAAATCAGCCCTCAAAAACGTAACCGGCAGAAAATATTTTTTTGAAAAAATCCCTAAGCCCCGGGGTCACAATTTCAGCAAAAATCTGACTTTTGGCAATTCACTCAAAAATGGTGCCAGAAGCTTGCAAATGATCCCCTGAAAGCTTTGGCGATGGAAACAGAAGGCTTTTTATCACAGGACAAGAAATCAGCCCTCAAAAACGTAACCGGCAGAAAATATTTTTTTGAAAAAATCCCTAAGCCCCGGGGTCACAATTTCAGCAAAAATCTGACTTTTGGCAATTCACTCAAAAATGGTGCCAGAAGCTTGCAAATGATCCCCTGAAAGCTTTGGCGATGGAAACAGAAGGCTTTTTTATCACAGGACAAGAAATCAGCCCTCAAAAACTTAACCGGCAGAAAATATTTTTTTGAAAAAATCCCTAAGCCCCGGGGTCACAATTTCAGCAAAAATCTGACTTTTGGCAATTCACTCAAAAATGGTGCCAGAAGCTTGCAAATGATCCCCAGAAAGCTTTGGCGATGGAAACAGAAGGCTTTTTATCACAGGACAAGAAATCAGCCCTCAAAAACGTAACCGGCAGAAAATATTTTTTTGAAAAAATCCCTAAGCCCCGGGGTCACAATTTCAGCCAAAATCTGACTTTTGGCAATTCACTCAAAAATGGTGCCAGAAGCTTGCAAATGATCCCCTGAAAGCGTTGGCGATGGATACAGAAGGCTTTTTATCACAGGAGAAGAAATCAGCCCTCAAAAACGTAACCGGCAGAAAATATTTTTTTGAAAAAATCCCTAAGCCCCGGGGTCACAATTTCAGCAAAAATCTGACTTTTGGCAATTCACTCAAAAATGGTGCCAGAAGCTTGCAAATGAACTCCTGAAAGCTTTGGTCATGGAAACAGAAGGCTTTTTTATCACAGGACAAGAAATCAGCCCTCAAAAACATAACCGGCAGAAAATATTTTTTTGAAAAAATCCCTAAGCCCCGGGTTCACAATTTCAGCAAAAATCTGACTTTTGGCAATTCACTCAAAAATGGTGCCAGAAGCTTGCAAATGATCCCTAAGCCCTAATCTGACTTTTGGCAATTCACTCAAAAATGGTGCCAGAAGCTTGCAAATGATCCCCTGAAAGCTTTGGCGATGGAAACAGAAGGCTTTTTATCACAGGACAAGAAATCAGCCCTCAAAAACGTAACCGGCAGAAAATATTTTTTTGAAACAATCCCTAAGCCCCGGGGTCACAATTTCAGCAAAAATCTGGCTTTTGGCAATTCACTCAAAAATGGTGCCAGAACCGTGCAAATGATCCCCTGAAAGCTTTGGCGATGGAAACAGAAGGCTTTTTATCACAGGACAAGAAATCAGCCCTCAAAAACGTAACCGGCAGAAAATATTTTTTTGAAAAAATCCCTAAGCCCCGGGGTCACAATTTCAGCAAAAATCTGACTTTTGGCAATTCACTCATAAATGGTGCCAGAAGCTTGCAAATGATCCCCTGAAAGCGTTGGCGATGGAAACAGACGGCTTTTTATCACAGGAGAAGAAATCAGCCCTCAAAAACGTAACCGGCAGAAAATATTTTTTTGAAACAATCCCTAAGCCCCGGGGTCACAATTTCAGCAAAAATCTGACTTTTGGCAATTCACTCAAAAATGGTGCCAGAAGCTTGCAAATGATCCCCTGAAAGCGTTGGCGATGGAAACAGAAGGCTTTTTATCACAGGACAAGAAATCAGCCCTCAAAAACGTAACCGGCAGAAAATATTTTCTTGAAAAAATCCCTAAGCCCCGGGGTCACAATTTCAGCAAAAATCTGACTTTTGGCAATTCACTAAAAAATGGTGCCAGAAGCTTTCAAATGATCCCTAAGCCCTAATCTGACTTTTGGCAATTCACTCAAAAATGGTGCCAGAAGCTTGCAAATGATTCCCTGAAACCTTTGGCGATGGAAACAGAAGGCTTTTTATCACAGGACAAGAAATCAGCCCTCAAAAACGTAACCGGCAGAAAATGTTTTTTTGAAAAAATCCCTAAGCCCCGGGGTCACAATTTCAGCAAAAATCTGACTTTTGGCAATTCACTCAAAAATGGTGCCAGAAGCGTGCAAATGATCCCCTGAAAGCTTTGGCCATGGAAACAGAAGGCTTTTTATCACAGGACAAGAAATCAGCCCTCAAAAACGTAACCGGCAGAAAATATTTTTTTGAAAAAATCCCTAAGCCCCGGGGTCACAATTTCAGCAAAAATCTGACTTTTGGCAATTCACTAAAAAATGGTGCCAGAAGCTTGCAAATGATCCCTAAGCCCTAATCTGACTTTTGGCAATTCACTCAAAAATGGTGCTAGATGCTTGCAAATGATCCCCTGAAAGCTTTGGCGATGGAAACAGAAGGCTTTTTTATCACAGGACAAGAAATCAGCCCTCAAAAACTTAACCGGCAGAAAATATTTTTTTGAAAAAATCCCTAAGCCCCGGGGTCACAATTTCAGCAAAAATCTGACTTTTGGCAATTCACTCAAAAATGGTGCCAGAAGCTTGCAAATGATCCCCTGAAAGCTTTGGCCATGGAAACAGAAGGCTTTTTATCAAAGGACAAGAAATCAGCCCTCAAAAACGTAACCGGCAGAAAACGTTTTTTTGAAAAAATCCCTAAGCCCCGGGGTCACAATTTCAGCCAAAATCTGACTTTTGGCAATTCACTCAAAAATAGTGCCAGAAGCTTGCAAATGATCCCCTGAAAGCGTTGGCGATGGAAACAGAAGGCTTTTTATCACAGGAGAAGAAATCAGCCCTCAAAAACGTAACCGGCAGAAAATATTTTTTTGAAAAAATCCCTAAGCCCCGGGGTCACAATTTCAGCAAAAATCTGACTTTTGGCAATTCACTCAAAAATGGTGCCAGAAACTTGCAAATGATCCCTAAGCCCTAATCTGTCTTTTGGCAATTCACTCAGAAATGGTGCCAGAAGCTTGCAAATGATCCCCTGAAAGCGTTGGCGATGGAAACAGAAGGCTTTTTATCACAGGACAAGAAATCAGCCCTCAAAAACGTAACCGGCAGAAAATATTTTTTTGAAAAAATCCCTAAGCCCCGGGGTCACAATTTCAGCAAAAATCTGACTTTTGGCAATTCACTAAAAAATGGTGCCAGAAGCTTTCAAATGATCCCTAAGCCCTAATCTGACTTTTGGCAATTCACTCAAAAATGGTGCCAGAAGCTTGCAAATGATTCCCTGAAACCTTTGGCGATGGAAACAGAAGGCTTTTTATCACAGGACAAGAAATCAGCCCTCAAAAACGTAACCGGCAGAAAATGTTTTTTTGAAAAAATCCCTAAGCCCCGGGGTCACAATTTCAGCAAAAATCTGACTTTTGGCAATTCACTCAAAAATGGTGCCAGAAGCGTGCAAATGATCCCCTGAAAGCTTTGGCCATGGAAACAGAAGGCTTTTTATCACAGGACAAGAAATCAGCCCTCAAAAACGTAACCGGCAGAAAATATTTTTTTGAAAAAATCCCTAAGCCCCGGGGTCACAATTTCAGCAAAAATCTGACTTTTGGCAATTCACTAAAAAATGGTGCCAGAAGCTTGCAAATGATCCCTAAGCCCTAATCTGACTTTTGGCAATTCACTCAAAAATGGTGCTAGAAGCTTGCAAATGATCCCCTGAAAGCTTTGGCGATGGAAACAGAAGGCTTTTTTATCACAGGACAAGAAATCAGCCCTCAAAAACTTAACCGGCAGAAAATATTTTTTTGAAAAAATCCCTAAGCCCCGGGGTCACAATTTCAGCAAAAATCTGACTTTTGGCAATTCACTCAAAAATGGTGCCAGAAGCTTGCAAATGATCCCCTGAAAGCGTTGGCGATGGAAACAGAAGGCTTTTTATCACAGGAGAAGAAATCAGCCCTCAAAAACGTAACCGGCAGAAAATATTTTTTTGAAAAAATCCCTAAGCCCCGGGGTCACAATTTCAGCAAAAATCTGACTTTTGGCAATTCACTCAAAAATGGTGCCAGAAGCTTGCAAATGAACTCCTGAAAGCTTTGGTCATGGAAACAGAAGGCTTTTTTAACACAGGACAAGAAATCAGCCCTCAAAAACATAACCGGCAGAAAATATTTTTTTGAAAAAATCCCTAAGCCCCGGGGTCACAATTTCAGCAAAAATCTGACTTTTGGCAATTCACTCAAAAATGGTGCCAGAAGCTTGCAAATGATCCCTAAGCCCTAATCTGACTTTTGGCAATTCACTCAAAAATGGTGCCAGAAGCTTGCAAATGATCCCCTGAAAGCTTTGGCGATGGAAACAGAAGGCTTTTTATCACAGGACAAGAAATCAGCCCTCAAAAACGTAACTGGCAGAAAATATTTTTTTGAAACAATCCCTAAGCCCCGGGGTCACAATTTCAGCAAAAATCTGGCTTTTGGCAATTCACTCAAAAATGGTGCCAGAAGCGTGCAAATGATCCCCTGAAAGCTTTGGCCATGGAAACAGAAGGCTTTTTATCACAGGACAAGAAATCAGCCCTCAAAAACGTAACCGGCAGAAAATATTTTTTTGAAAAAATCCCTAAGCCCCGGGGTCACAATTTCAGCAAAAATCTGACTTTTGGCAATTCACTAAAAAATGGTGCCAGAAGCTTGCAAATGATCCCTAAGCCCTAATCTGACTTTTGGCAATTCACTCAAAAATGGTGCTAGAAGCTTGCAAATGATCCCCTGAAAGCTTTGGCGATGGAAACAGAAGGCTTTTTTATCACAGGACAAGAAATCAGCCCTCAAAAACTTAACCGGCAGAAAATATTTTTTTGAAAAAATCCCTAAGCCCCGGGGTCACAATTTCAGCAAAAATCTGACTTTTGGCAATTCACTCAAAAATGGTGCCAGAAGCTTGCAAATGATCCCCTGAAAGCGTTGGCGATGGAAACAGAAGGCTTTTTATCACAGGAGAAGAAATCAGCCCTCAAAAACGTAACCGGCAGAAAATATTTTTTTGAAAAAATCCCTAAGCCCCGGGGTCACAATTTCAGCAAAAATCTGACTTTTGGCAATTCACTCAAAAATGGTGCCAGAAGCTTGCAAATGAACTCCTGAAAGCTTTGGTCATGGAAACAGAAGGCTTTTTTATCACAGGACAAGAAATCAGCCCTCAAAAACATAACCGGCAGAAAATATTTTTTTGAAAAAATCCCTAAGCCCCGGGGTCACAATTTCAGCAAAAATCTGACTTTTGGCAATTCACTCAAAAATGGTGCCAGAAGCTTGCAAATGATCCCTAAGCCCTAATCTGACTTTTGGCAATTCACTCAAAAATGGTGCCAGAAGCTTGCAAATGATCCCCTGAAAGCTTTGGCGATGGAAACAGAAGGCTTTTTATCACAGGACAAGAAATCAGCCCTCAAAAACGTAACTGGCAGAAAATATTTTTTTGAAACAATCCCTAAGCCCCGGGGTCACAATTTCAGCAAAAATCTGGCTTTTGGCAATTCACTCAAAAATGGTGCCAGAAGCGTGCAAATGATCCCCTGAAAGCTTTGGCGATGGAAACAGAAGGCTTTTTATCACAGGACAAGAAATCAGCCCTCAAAAACGTAACCGGCAGAAAATATTTTTTTGAAAAAATCCCTAAGCCCCGGGGTCACAATTTCAGCAAAAATCTGACTTTTGGCAATTCACTCAAAAATGGTGCCAGAAGCTTGCAAATGATCCCTAAGCCCTAATCTGACTTTTGGCAATTCACTCAAAAATGGTGCCAGAAGCTTGCAAATGATCCCCTGAAAGCTTTGGCGATGGAAACAGAAGGCTTTTTATCACAGGACAAGAAATCAGCCCTCAAAAACGTAACCGGCAGAAAATATTTTTTTGAAACAATCCCTAAGCCCCGGGGTCACAATTTCAGCAAAAATCTGGCTTTTGGCAATTCACTCAAAAATGGTGCCAGAAGCGTGCAAATGATCCCCTGAAAGCTTTGGCGATGGAAACAGAAGGCTTTTTATCACAGGACAAGAAATCAGCCCTCAAAAACGTAACCGGCAGAAAATATTTTTTTGAAAAAATCCCTAAGCCCCGGGGTCACAATTTCAGCAAAAATCTGACTTTTGGCAATTCACTCAAAAATGGTGCCAGAAGCTTGCAAATGATCCCCTGAAAGCGTTGGCGATGGAAACAGAAGGCTTTTTATCACAGGAGAAGAAATCAGCCCTCAAAAACGTAACCGGCAGAAAATATTTTTTTGAAACAATCCCTAAGCCCCGGGGTCACAATTTCAGCAAAAATCTGACTTTTGGCAATTGACTCAAAAATGGTGCCAGAAGCTTGCAAATGATCCCCTGAAAGCGTTGGCGATGGAAACAGAAGGCTTTTTATCACAGGACAAGAAATCAGCCCTCAAAAACGTAACCGGCAGAAAATATTTTTTTGAAAAAATCCCTAAGCCCCGCGGTCACAATTTCAGCAAAAATCTGACTTTTGGCAATTCACTAAAAAATGGTGCCAGAAGCTTTCAAATGATCCCTAAGACCTAATCTGACTTTTGGCAATTCACTCAAAAATGGTGACAGAAGCTTGCAAATGATTCCCTGAAACCTTTGGCGATGGAAACAGAAGGCTTTTTATCACAGGACAAGAAATCAGCCCTCAAAAACGTAACCGGCAGAAAATGTTTTTTTGAAAAAATCCCTAAGCCCCGGGGTCACAATTTCAGCAAAAATCTGACTTTTGGCAATTCACTCAAAAATGGTGCCAGAAGCGTGCAAATGATCCCCTGAAAGCTTTGGCCATGGAAACAGAAGGCTTTTTATCACAGGACAAGAAATCAGCCCTCAAAAACGTAACCGGCAGAAAATATTTTTTTGAAAAAATCCCTAAGCCCCGGGGTCACAATTTCAGCAAAAATCTGACTTTTGGCAATTCACTAAAAAATGGTGCCAGAAGCTTGCAAATGATCCCTAAGCCCTAATCTGACTTTTGGCAATTCACTCAAAAATGGTGCCAGAAGCTTGCAAATGATCCCCTGAAAGCTTTGGCGAAGGAAACAGAAGGCTTTTTATTACAGGACAAGAAATCAGCCCTCAAAAACGTAACCGGCAGAAAATATTTTTTTGAAAAAATCCCTAAGCCCCGGGGTCACAATTTCAGCAAAAATCTGACTTTTGGCAATTCACTCAAAAATGGTGCCAGAAGCTTGCAAATGATCCCCTGAAAGCTTTGGCGATGGAAACAGAAGGCTTTTTTATCACAGGACAAGAAATCAGCCCTCAAAAACTTAACCGGCAGAAAATATTTTTTTGAAAAAAATCCCTAAGCCCCGGGGTCACAATTTCAGCAAAAATCTGACTTTTGGCAATTCACTAAAAAATGGTGCCAGAAGCTTGCAAATGATCCCTAAGCCCTAATCTGACTTTTGGCAATTCACTCAAAAATGGTGCCAGAAGCTTGCAAATGATTCCCTGAAACCTTTGGCGATGGAAACAGAAGGCTTTTTATCACAGGACAAGAAATCAGCCCTCAAAAACGTAACCGGCAGAAAATGTTTTTTTGAAAAAATCCCTAAGCCCCGGGGTCACAATTTCAGCAAAAATCTGACTTTTGGCAATTCACTCAAAAATGGTGCCAGAAGCGTGCAAATGATCCCCTGAAAGCTTTGGCCATGGAAACAGAAGGCTTTTTATCACAGGACAAGAAATCAGCCCTCAAAAACGTAACCGGCAGAAAATATTTTTTTGAAAAAATCCCTAAGCCCCGGGGTCACAATTTCAGCAAAAATCTGACTTTTGGCAATTCACTAAAAAATGGTGCCAGAAGCTTGCAAATGATCCCTAAGCCCTAATCTGACTTTTGGCAATTCACTCAAAAATGGTGCCAGAAGCTTGCAAATGATCCCCTGAAAGCTTTGGCGATGGAAACAGAAGGCTTTTTATTACAGGACAAGAAATCAGCCCTCAAAAACGTAACCGGCAGAAAATATTTTTTTGAAAAAATCCCTAAGCCCCGGGGTCACAATTTCAGCCAAAATCTGACTTTTGGCAATTCACTCAAAAATGGTGCCAGAAGCTTGCAAATGATCCCCTGAAAGCGTTGGCGATGGAAACAGAAGGCTTTTTATCACAGGAGAAGAAATCAGCCCTCAAAAACGTAACCGGCAGAAAATATTTTTTTGAAAAAATCCCTAAGCCCCGGGGTCACAATTTCAGCAAAAATCTGACTTTTGGCAATTCACTCAAAAATGGTGCCAGAAGCTTGCAAATGATCCCCTGAAAGCTTTGGCGATGGAAACAGAAGGCTTTTTTATCACAGGACAAGAAATCAGCCCTCAAAAACTTAACCGGCAGAAAATATTTTTTTGAAAAAATCCCTAAGCCCCGGGGTCACAATTTCAGCCAAAATCTGACTTTTGGCAATTCACTCAAAAATGGTGCCAGAAGCTTGCAAATGATCCCCTGAAAGCGTTGGCGATGGAAACAGAAGGCTTTTTTATCACAGGACAAGAAATCAGCCCTCAAAAACATAACCGGCAGAAAATATTTTTTTGAAAAAATCCCTAAGCCCCGGGGTCACAATTTCAGCAAAAATCTGACTTTTGGCAATTCACTCAAAAATGGTGCCAGAAGCTTGCAAATGATCCCTAAGCCCTAATCTGACTTTTGGCAATTCACTCAAAAATGGTGCCAGAAGCTTGCAAATGATCCCCTGAAAGCTTTGGCGATGGAAACAGAAGGCTTTTTATCACAGGACAAGAAATCAGCCCTCAAAAACGTAACTGGCAGAAAATATTTTTTTGAAACAATCCCTAAGCCCCGGGGTCACAATTTCAGCAAAAATCTGGCTTTTGGCAATTCACTCAAAAATGGTGCCAGAAGCGTGCAAATGATCCCCTGAAAGCTTTGGCGATGGAAACAGAAGGCTTTTTATCACAGGACAAGAAATCAGCCCTCAAAAACGTAACCGGCAGAAAATATTTTTTTGAAAAAATCCCTAAGCCCCGGGGTCACAATTTCAGCAAAAATCTGACTTTTGGCAATTCACTCAAAAATGGTGCCAGAAGCTTGCAAATGATCCCTAAGCCCTAATCTGACTTTTGGCAATTCACTCAAAAATGGTGCCAGAAGCTTGCAAATGATCCCCTGAAAGCTTTGGCGATGGAAACAGAAGGCTTTTTATCACAGGACAAGAAATCAGCCCTCAAAAACGTAACCGGCAGAAAATATTTTTTTGAAACAATCCCTAAGCCCCGGGGTCACAATTTCAGCAAAAATCTGGCTTTTGGCAATTCACTCAAAAATGGTGCCAGAAGCGTGCAAATGATCCCCTTAAAGCTTTGGCGATGGAAACAGAAGGCTTTTTATCACAGGACAAGAAATCAGCCCTCAAAAACGTAACCGGCAGAAAATATTTTTTTGAAAAAATCCCTAAGCCCCGGGGTCACAATTTCAGCAAAAATCTGACTTTTGGCAATTCACTCAAAAATGGTGCCAGAAGCTTGCAAATGATCCCCTGAAAGCGTTGGCGATGGAAACAGAAGGCTTTTTATCACAGGAGAAGAAATCAGCCCTCAAAAACGTAACCGGCAGAAAATATTTTTTTGAAACAATCCCTAAGCCCCGGGGTCACAATTTCAGCAAAAATCTGACTTTTGGCAATTGACTCAAAAATGGTGCCAGAAGCTTGCAAATGATCCCCTGAAAGCGTTGGCGATGGAAACAGAAGGCTTTTTATCACAGGACAAGAAATCAGCCCTCAAAAACGTAACCGGCAGAAAATATTTTTTTGAAAAAATCCCTAAGCCCCGCGGTCACAATTTCAGCAAAAATCTGACTTTTGGCAATTCACTAAAAAATGGTGCCAGAAGCTTTCAAATGATCCCTAAGACCTAATCTGACTTTTGGCAATTCACTCAAAAATGGTGACAGAAGCTTGCAAATGATTCCCTGAAACCTTTGGCGATGGAAACAGAAGGCTTTTTATCACAGGACAAGAACTCAGCCCTCAAAAACGTAACCGGCAGAAAATGTTTTTTTGAAAAAATCCCTAAGCCCCGGGGTCACAATTTCAGCAAAAATCTGACTTTTGGCAATTCACTCAAAAATGGTGCCAGAAGCGTGCAAATGATCCCCTGAAAGCTTTGGCCATGGAAACAGAAGGCTTTTTATCACAGGACAAGAAATCAGCCCTCAAAAACGTAACCGGCAGAAAATATTTTTTTGAAAAAATCCCTAAGCCCCGGGGTCACAATTTCAGCAAAAATCTGACTTTTGGCAATTCACTAAAAAATGGTGCCAGAAGCTTGCAAATGATCCCTAAGCCCTAATCTGACTTTTGGCAATTCACTCAAAAATGGTGCCAGAAGCTTGCAAATGATCCCCTGAAAGCTTTGGCGAAGGAAACAGAAGGCTTTTTATTACAGGACAAGAAATCAGCCCTCAAAAACGTAACCGGCAGAAAATATTTTTTTGAAAAAATCCCTAAGCCCCGGGGTCACAATTTCAGCAAAAATCTGACTTTTGGCAATTCACTCAAAAATGGTGCCAGAAGCTTGCAAATGATCCCCTGAAAGCTTTGGCGATGGAAACAGAAGGCTTTTTTATCACAGGACAAGAAATCAGCCCTCAAAAACTTAACCGGCAGAAAATATTTTTTTGAAAAAAATCCCTAAGCCCCGGGGTCACAATTTCAGCAAAAATCTGACTTTTGGCAATTCACTAAAAAATGGTGCCAGAAGCTTGCAAATGATCCCTAAGCCCTAATCTGACTTTTGGCAATTCACTCAAAAATGGTGCCAGAAGCTTGCAAATGATTCCCTGAAACCTTTGGCGATGGAAACAGAAGGCTTTTTATCACAGGACAAGAAATCAGCCCTCAAAAACGTAACCGGCAGAAAATGTTTTTTTGAAAAAATCCCTAAGCCCCGGGGTCACAATTTCAGCAAAAATCTGACTTTTGGCAATTCACTCAAAAATGGTGCCAGAAGCGTGCAAATGATCCCCTGAAAGCTTTGGCCATGGAAACAGAAGGCTTTTTATCACAGGAGAAGAAATCAGCCCTCAAAAACGTAACCGGCAGAAAATATTTTTTTGAAAAAATCCCTAAGCCCCGGGGTCACAATTTCAGCAAAAATCTGACTTTTGGCAATTCACTAAAAAATGGTGCCAGAAGCTTGCAAATGATCCCTAAGCCCTAATCTGACTTTTGGCAATTCACTCAAAAATGGTGCCAGAAGCTTGCAAATGATCCCCTGAAAGCTTTGGCGATGGAAACAGAAGGCTTTTTATTACAGGACAAGAAATCAGCCCTCAAAAACGTAACCGGCAGAAAATATTTTTTTGAAAAAATCCCTAAGCCCCGGGGTCACAATTTCAGCCAAAATCTGACTTTTGGCAATTCACTCAAAAATGGTGCCAGAAGCTTGCAAATGATCCCCTGAAAGCGTTGGCGATGGAAACAGAAGGCTTTTTATCACAGGAGAAGAAATCAGCCCTCAAAAACGTAACCGGCAGAAAATATTTTTTTGAAAAAATCCCTAAGCCCCGGGGTCACAATTTCAGCAAAAATCTGACTTTTGGCAATTCACTCAAAAATGGTGCCAGAAGCTTGCAAATGATCCCCTGAAAGCTTTGGCGATGGAAACAGAAGGCTTTTTTATCACAGGACAAGAAATCAGCCCTCAAAAACTTAACCGGCAGAAAATATTTTTTTGAAAAAATCCCTAAGCCCCGGGGTCACAATTTCAGCCAAAATCTGACTTTTGGCAATTCACTCAAAAATGGTGCCAGAAGCTTGCAAATGATCCCCTGAAAGCGTTGGCGATGGAAACAGAAGGCTTTTTATCACAGGACAAGAAATCAGCCCTCAAAAACGTAACCGGCAGAAAATATTTTTTTGAAAAAATCCCTAAGCCCCGGGGTCACAATTTCAGCAAAAATCTGACTTTTGGCAATTCACTCAAAAATGGTGCCAGAAGCTTGCAAATGAACCCCTGAAAGCTTTGGTCATGGAAACAGAAGGCTTTTTTATCACAGGACAAGAAATCAGCCCTCAAAAACATAACCGGCAGAAAATATTTTTTTGAAAAAATCCCTAAGCCCCGGGGTCACAATTTCAGCAAAAATCTGACTTTTGGCAATTCACTCAAAAATGGTGCCAGAAGCTTGCAAATGATCCCTAAGCCCTAATCTGACTTTTGGCAATTCACTCAAAAATGGTGCCAGAAGCTTGAAAATGATCCCCTGAAAGCTTTGGCGATGGAAACAGAAGGCTTTTTATCACAGGACAAGAAATCAGCCCTCAAAAACGTAACCCGCAGAAAATATTTTTTTGAAAAAATCCCTAAGCCCCGGGGTCACAATTTCAGCAAAAATCTGACTTTTGGCAATTCACTCAAAAATGGTGCCAGAAGCTTGCAAATGATCCCCTGAAAGCTTTGGCGATGGAAACAGAAGGCTTTTTTATCACAGGACAAGAAATCAGCCCTCAAAAACTTAACCGGCAGAAAATATTTTTTTGAAAAAAATCCCTAAGCCCCGGGGTCACAATTTCAGCAAAAATCTGACTTTTGGCAATTCACTAAAAAATGGTGCCAGAAGCTTGCAAATGATCCCTAAGCCCTAATCTGACTTTTGGCAATTCACTCAAAAATGGTGCCAGAAGCTTGCAAATGATTCCCTGAAACCTTTGGCGATGGAAACAGAAGGCTTTTTATCACAGGACAAGAAATCAGCCCTCAAAAACGTAACCGGCAGAAAATGTTTTTTTGAAAAAATCCCTAAGCCCCGGGGTCACAATTTCAGCAAAAATCTGACTTTTGGCAATTCACTCAAAAATGGTGCCAGAAGCGTGCAAATGATCCCCTGAAAGCTTTGGCCATGGAAACAGAAGGCTTTTTATCACAGGACAAGAAATCAGCCCTCAAAAACGTAACCGGCAGAAAATATTTTTTTGAAAAAATCCCTAAGCCCCGGGGTCACAATTTCAGCAAAAATCTGACTTTTGGCAATTCACTAAAAAATGGTGCCAGAAGCTTGCAAATGATCCCTAAGCCCTAATCTGACTTTTGGCAATTCACTCAAAAATGGTGCCAGAAGCTTGCAAATGATCCCCTGAAAGCTTTGGCGATGGAAACAGAAGGCTTTTTATTACAGGACAAGAAATCAGCCCTCAAAAACGTAACCGGCAGAAAATATTTTTTTGAAAAAATCCCTAAGCCCCGGGGTCACAATTTCAGCCAAAATCTGACTTTTGGCAATTCACTCAAAAATGGTGCCAGAAGCTTGCAAATGATCCCCTGAAAGCGTTGGCGATGGAAACAGAAGGCTTTTTATCACAGGAGAAGAAATCAGCCCTCAAAAACGTAACCGGCAGAAAATATTTTTTTGAAAAAATCCCTAAGCCCCGGGGTCACAATTTCAGCAAAAATCTGACTTTTGGCAATTCACTCAAAAATGGTGCCAGAAGCTTGCAAATGATCCCCTGAAAGCTTTGGCGATGGAAACAGAAGGCTTTTTTATCACAGGACAAGAAATCAGCCCTCAAAAACTTAACCGGCAGAAAATATTTTTTTGAAAAAATCCCTAAGCCCCGGGGTCACAATTTCAGCCAAAATCTGACTTTTGGCAATTCACTCAAAAATGGTGCCAGAAGCTTGCAAATGATCCCCTGAAAGCGTTGGCGATGGAAACAGAAGGCTTTTTATCACAGGACAAGAAATCAGCCCTCAAAAACGTAACCGACAGAAAATATTTTTTTGAAAAAATCCCTAAGCCCCGGGGTCACAATTTCAGCAAAAATCTGACTTTTGGCAATTCACTCAAAAATGGTGCCAGAAGCTTGCAAATGAACCCCTGAAAGCTTTGGTCATGGAAACAGAAGGCTTTTTTATCACAGGACAAGAAATCAGCCCTCAAAAACATAACCGGCAGAAAATATTTTTTTGAAAAAATCCCTAAGCCCCGGGGTCACAATTTCAGCAAAAATCTGACTTTTGGCAATTCACTCAAAAATGGTGCCAGAAGCTTGCAAATGATCCCTAAGCCCTAATCTGACTTTTGGCAATTCACTCAAAAATGGTGCCAGAAGCTTGAAAATGATCCCCTGAAAGCTTTGGCGATGGAAACAGAAGGCTTTTTATCACAGGACAAGAAATCAGCCCTCAAAAACGTAACCCGCAGAAAATATTTTTTTGAAAAAATCCCTAAGCCCCGGGGTCACAATTTCAGCAAAAATCTGACTTTTGGCAATTCACTCAAAAATGGTGCCAGAAGCTTGCAAATGATCCCCTGAAAGCTTTGGCGATGGAAACAGAAGGCTTTTTTATCACAGGACAAGAAATCAGCCCTCAAAAACTTAACCGGCAGAAAATTTTTTTTTGAAAAAAATCCCTAAGCCCCGGGGTCACAATTTCAGCAAAAATCTGACTTTTGGCAATTCACTCAAAAATGGTGCCAGAAGCTTGCAAATGATCCCCTGAAAGCTTTGGCGATGGAAACAGAAGGCTTTTTTATCACAGGACAAGAAATCAGCCCTCAAAAACTTAACCGGCAGAAAATATTTTTTTGAAAAAAATCCCTAAGCCCCGGGGTCACAATTTCAGCAAAAATCTGACTTTTGGCAATTCACTAAAAAATGGTGCCAGAAGCTTGCAAATGATCCCTAAGCCCTAATCTGACTTTTGGCAATTCACTCAAAAATGGTGCCAGAAGCTTGCAAATGATTCCCTGAAACCTTTGGCGATGGAAACAGAAGGCTTTTTATCACAGGACAAGAAATCAGCCCTCAAAAACGTAACCGGCAGAAAATGTTTTTTTGAAAAAATCCCTAAGCCCCGGGGTCACAATTTCAGCAAAAATCTGACTTTTGGCAATTCACTCAAAAATGGTGCCAGAAGCGTGCAAATGATCCCCTGAAAGCTTTGGCCATGGAAACAGAAGGCTTTTTATCACAGGACAAGAAATCAGCCCTCAAAAACGTAACCGGCAGAAAATATTTTTTTGAAAAAATCCCTAAGCCCCGGGGTCACAATTTCAGCAAAAATCTGACTTTTGGCAATTCACTAAAAAATGGTGCCAGAAGCTTGCAAATGATCCCTAAGCCCTAATCTGACTTTTGGCAATTCACTCAAAAATGGTGCCAGAAGCTTGCAAATGATCCCCTGAAAGCTTTGGCGATGGAAACAGAAGGCTTTTTATTACAGGACAAGAAATCAGCCCTCAAAAACGTAACCGGCAGAAAATATTTTTTTGAAAAAATCCCTAAGCCCCGGGGTCACAATTTCAGCCAAAATCTGACTTTTGGCAATTCACTCAAAAATGGTGCCAGAAGCTTGCAAATGATCCCCTGAAAGCGTTGGCGATGGAAACAGAAGGCTTTTTATCACAGGAGAAGAAATCAGCCCTCAAAAACGTAACCGGCAGAAAATATTTTTTTGAAAAAATCCCTAAGCCCCGGGGTCACAATTTCAGCAAAAATCTGACTTTTGGCAATTCACTCAAAAATGGTGCCAGAAGCTTGCAAATGATCCCCTGAAAGCTTTGGCGATGGAAACAGAAGGCTTTTTTATCACAGGACAAGAAATCAGCCCTCAAAAACTTAACCGGCAGAAAATATTTTTTTGAAAAAATCCCTAAGCCCCGGGGTCACAATTTCAGCCAAAATCTGACTTTTGGCAATTCACTCAAAAATGGTGCCAGAAGCTTGCAAATGATCCCCTGAAAGCGTTGGCGATGGAAACAGAAGGCTTTTTATCACAGGACAAGAAATCAGCCCTCAAAAACGTAACCGGCAGAAAATATTTTTTTGAAAAAATCCCTAAGCCCCGGGGTCACAATTTCAGCAAAAATCTGACTTTTGGCAATTCACTCAAAAATGGTGCCAGAAGCTTGCAAATGAACCCCTGAAAGCTTTGGTCATGGAAACAGAAGGCTTTTTTATCACAGGACAAGAAATCAGCCCTCAAAAACATAACCGGCAGAAAATATTTTTTTGAAAAAATCCCTAAGCCCCGGGGTCACAATTTCAGCAAAAATCTGACTTTTGGCAATTCACTCAAAAATGGTGCCAGAAGCTTGCAAATGATCCCTAAGCCCTAATCTGACTTTTGGCAATTCACTCAAAAATGGTGCCAGAAGCTTGAAAATGATCCCCTGAAAGCTTTGGCGATGGAAACAGAAGGCTTTTTATCACAGGAGAAGAAATCAGCCCTCAAAAACGTAACCGGCAGAAAATATTTTTTTGAAAAAATCCCTAAGCCCCGGGGTCACAATTTCAGCAAAAATCTGACTTTTGGCAATTCACTCAAAAATGGTGCCAGAAGCTTGCAAATGATCCCTAAGCCCTAATCTGACTTTTGGCAATTCACTCAAAAATGGTGCCAGAAGCTTGCAAATGAACCCCTGAAAGCTTTGGTCATGGAAACAGAAGGCTTTTTTATCACAGGACAAGAAATCAGCCCTCAAAAACATAACCGGCAGAAAATATTTTTTTGAAAAAATCCCTAAGCCCCGGGGTCACAATTTCAGCAAAAATCTGACTTTTGGCAATTCACTAAAAAATGGTGCCAGAAGCTTGCAAATGATCCCTAAGCCCTAATCTGACTTTTGGCAATTCACTCAAAAATGGTGCCAGAAGCTTGCAAATGATCCCCTGAAAGCTTTGGCGAAGGAAACAGAAGGCTTTTTATTACAGGACAAGAAATCAGCCCTCAAAAACGTAACCGGCAGAAAATATTTTTTTGAAAAAATCCCTAAGCCCCGGGGTCACAATTTCAGCAAAAATCTGACTTTTGGCAATTCACTCAAAAATGGTGCCAGAAGCTTGCAAATGATCCCCTGAAAGCTTTGGCGATGGAAACAGAAGGCTTTTTTATCACAGGACAAGAAATCAGCCCTCAAAAACTTAACCGGCAGAAAATATTTTTTTGAAAAAAATCCCTAAGCCCCGGGGTCACAATTTCAGCAAAAATCTGACTTTTGGCAATTCACTAAAAAATGGTGCCAGAAGCTTGCAAATGATCCCTAAGCCCTAATCTGACTTTTGGCAATTCACTCAAAAATGGTGCCAGAAGCTTGCAAATGATTCCCTGAAACCTTTGGCGATGGAAACAGAAGGCTTTTTATCACAGGACAAGAAATCAGCCCTCAAAAACGTAACCGGCAGAAAATGTTTTTTTGAAAAAATCCCTAAGCCCCGGGGTCACAATTTCAGCAAAAATCTGACTTTTGGCAATTCACTCAAAAATGGTGCCAGAAGCGTGCAAATGATCCCCTGAAAGCTTTGGCCATGGAAACAGAAGGCTTTTTATCACAGGACAAGAAATCAGCCCTCAAAAACGTAACCGGCAGAAAATATTTTTTTGAAAAAATCCCTAAGCCCCGGGGTCACAATTTCAGCAAAAATCTGACTTTTGGCAATTCACTAAAAAATGGTGCCAGAAGCTTGCAAATGATCCCTAAGCCCTAATCTGACTTTTGGCAATTCACTCAAAAATGGTGCCAGAAGCTTGCAAATGATCCCCTGAAAGCTTTGGCGATGGAAACAGAAGGCTTTTTATTACAGGACAAGAAATCAGCCCTCAAAAACGTAACCGGCAGAAAATATTTTTTTGAAAAAATCCCTAAGCCCCGGGGTCACAATTTCAGCCAAAATCTGACTTTTGGCAATTCACTCAAAAATGGTGCCAGAAGCTTGCAAATGATCCCCTGAAAGCGTTGGCGATGGAAACAGAAGGCTTTTTATCACAGGAGAAGAAATCAGCCCTCAAAAACGTAACCGGCAGAAAATATTTTTTTGAAAAAATCCCTAAGCCCCGGGGTCACAATTTCAGCAAAAATCTGACTTTTGGCAATTCACTCAAAAATGGTGCCAGAAGCTTGCAAATGAACCCCTGAAAGCTTTGGTCATGGAAACAGAAGGCTTTTTTATCACAGGACAAGAAATCAGCCCTCAAAAACATAACCGGCAGAAAATATTTTTTTGAAAAAATCCCTAAGCCCCGGGGTCACAATTTCAGCAAAAATCTGACTTTTGGCAATTCACTCAAAAATGGTGCCAGAAGCTTGCAAATGATCCCTAAGCCCTAATCTGACTTTTGGCAATTCACTCAAAAATGGTGCCAGAAGCTTGAAAATGATCCCCTGAAAGCTTTGGCGATGGAAACAGAAGGCTTTTTATCACAGGACAAGAAATCAGCCCTCAAAAACGTAACCCGCAGAAAATATTTTTTTGAAACAATCCCTAAGCCCCGGGGTCACAATTTCAGCAAAAATCTGACTTTTGGCAATTCACTCAAAAATGGTGCCAGAAGCTTGCAAATGATCCCCTGAAAGCTTTGGCGATGGAAACAGAAGGCTTTTTATTACAGGACAAGAAATCAGCCCTCAAAAACGTAACCGGCAGAAAATATTTTTTTGAAAAAATCCCTAAGCCCCGGGGTCACAATTTCAGCAAAAATCTGACTTTTGGCAATTCACTCAAAAATGGTGCCAGAAGCTTGCAAATGATCCCCTGAAAGCTTTGGCGATGGAAACAGAAGGCTTTTTTATCACAGGACAAGAAATCAGCCCTCAAAAACTTAACCGGCAGAAAATATTTTTTTGAAAAAATCCCTAAGCCCCGGGGTCACAATTTCAGCAAAAATCTGACTTTTGGCAATTCACTCAAAAATGGTGCCAGAAGCTTGCAAATGATCCCCAGAAAGCTTTGGCGATTGAAACAGAAGGCTTTTTATCACAGGACAAGAAATCAGCCCTAAAAAACGTAACCGGCAGAAAATATTTTTTTGAAAAAATCCCTAAGCCCCGGGGTCACAATTTCAGCAAAAATCTGACTTTTGGCAATTCACTCAAAAATGGTGCCAGAAGCTTGCAAATGATCCCCTGAAAGCGTTGGCGATGGAAACAGAAGGCTTTTTATCACAGGAGAAGAAATCAGCCCTCAAAAACGTAACCGGCAGAAAATATTTTTTTGAAAAAATCCCTAAGCCCCGGGGTCACAATTTCAGCAAAAATCTGACTTTTGGCAATTCACTCAAAAATGTTGCCAGAAGCTTGCAAATGAACCCCTGAAAGCTTTGGTCATGGAAACAGAAGGCTTTTTTATCACAGGACAAGAAATCAGCCCTCAAAAACATAACCGGCAGAAAATATTTTTTTGAAAAAATCCCTAAGCCCCGGGGTCACAATTTCAGCAAAAATCTGACTTTTGGCAATTCACTCAAAAATGGTGCCAGAAGCTTGCAAATGATCCCTAAGCCCTAATCTGACTTTTGGCAATTCACTCAAAAATGGTGCCAGCAGCTTGCAAATGATCCCCTGAAAGCTTTGGCGATGGAAACAGAAGGCTTTTTATCACAGGACAAGAAATCAGCCCTCAAAAACGTAACCGGCAGAAAATATTTTTTTGAAAAAATCCCTAAGCCCCGGGGTCACAATTTCAGCAAAAATCTGACTTTTGGCAATTCACTCAAAAATGGTGCCAGAAGCTTGCAAATGATCCCTAAGCCCTAATCTGACTTTTGGCAATTCACTCAAAAATGGTGCCAGAAGCTTGCAAATGATCATCATAAAGCTTTGGCGATGGAAACAGAAGGCTTTTTATCACAGGACAAGAAATCAGCCCTCAAAAACTTTACCGGCAGAAAATATTTTTTTGAAAAAATCCCTAAGCCCCGGGGTCACAATTTCAGCAAAAATCTGACTTTTGGCATTTCACTCGAAAATGGTGCCAGAAGCTTGCAAATGATCCCCTGAAAGCTTTGGCGATGGAAACAGAAGGCTTTTTATCACAGGACGAGAAATCAGCCCTCAAAAACGTAACCGGCAGAAAATATTTTTTTGAAAAAATCCCTAAGCCCCGGGGTCACAATTTCAGCAAAAATCTGACTTTTGGCAATTCACTCAAAAATGGTGCCAGAAGCTTGCAAATGATCCCCAGAAAGCTTTGGCGATGGAAACAGAAGGCTTTTTTATCACAGGACAAGAAATCAGCCCTCAAAAACTTAACCGGCAGAAAATATTTTTTTGAAAAAATCCCTAAGCCCCGGGGTCACAATTTCAGCAAAAATCTGACTTTTGGCAATTCACTCAAAAATGGTGCCAGAAGCTTGCAAATGAACCCCTGAAAGCTTTGGTCATGGAAACAGAAGGCTTTTTTATCACAGGACAAGAAATCAGCCCTCAAAAACATAACCGGCAGAAAATATTTTTTTGAAAAAATCCCTAAGCCCCGGGGTCACAATTTCAGCAAAAATCTGACTTTTGGCAATTCACTCAAAAATGGTGCCAGAAGCTTGCAAATGATCCCTAAGCCCTAATCTGACTTTTGGCAATTCACTCAAAAATGGTGCCAGAAGCTTGAAAATGATCCCCTGAAAGCTTTGGCGATGGAAACAGAAGGCTTTTTATCACAGGACAAGAAATCAGCCCTCAAAAACGTAACCCGCAGAAAATATTTTTTTGAAACAATCCCTAAGCCCCGGGGTCACAATTTCAGCAAAAATCTGACTTTTGGCAATTCACTCAAAAATGGTGCCAGAAGCTTGCAAATGATCCCCTGAAAGCGTTGGCGATGGAAACAGAAGGCTTTTTATCACAGGAGAAGAAATCAGCCCTCAAAAACGTAACCGGCAGAAAATATTTTTTTGAAAAAATCCCTAAGCCCCGGGGTCACAATTTCAGCAAAAATCTGACTTTTGGCAATTCACTCAAAAATGTTGCCAGAAGCTTGCAAATGAACCCCTGAAAGCTTTGGTCATGGAAACAGAAGGCTTTTTTATCACAGGACAAGAAATCAGCCCTCAAAAACATAACCGGCAGAAAATATTTTTTTGAAAAAATCCCTAAGCCCCGGGGTCACAATTTCAGCAAAAATCTGACTTTTGGCAATTCACTCAAAAATGGTGCCAGAAGCTTGCAAATGATCCCTAAGCCCTAATCTGACTTTTGGCAATTCACTCAAAAATGGTGCCAGCAGCTTGCAAATGATCCCCTGAAAGCTTTGGCGATGGAAACAGAAGGCTTTTTATCACAGGACAAGAAATCAGCCCTCAAAAACGTAACCGGCAGAAAATATTTTTTTGAAAAAATCCCTAAGCCCCGGGGTCACAATTTCAGCAAAAATCTGACTTTTGGCAATTCACTCAAAAATGGTGCCAGAAGCTTGCAAATGATCCCTAAGCCCTAATCTGACTTTTGGCAATTCACTCAAAAATGGTGCCAGAAGCTTGCAAATGATCATCATAAAGCTTTGGCGATGGAAACAGAAGGCTTTTTATCACAGGACAAGAAATCAGCCCTCAAAAACTTTACCGGCAGAAAATATTTTTTTGAAAAAATCCCTAAGCCCCGGGGTCACAATTTCAGCAAAAATCTGACTTTTGGCATTTCACTCGAAAATGGTGCCAGAAGCTTGCAAATGATCCCCTGAAAGCTTTGGCGATGGAAACAGAAGGCTTTTTATCACTGGACGAGAAATCAGCCCTCAAAAACGTAACCGGCAGAAAATATTTTTTTGAAAAAATCCCTAAGCCCCGGGGTCACAATTTCAGCAAAAATCTGACTTTTGGCAATTCACTCAAAAATGGTGCCAGAAGCTTGCAAATGATCCCCAGAAAGCTTTGGCGATGGAAACAGAAGGCTTTTTATCACAGGATAAGAAATCAGCCCTCAAAAACGTAACCGGCAGAAAATATTTTTTTGAAAAAATCCCTAAGCCCCGGGGTCACAATTTCAGCAAAAATCTGACTTTTGGCAATTCACTCAAAAATGGTGCCAGAAGCTTGCAAATGATCCCCTGAAAGCTTTGGCGATGGAAACAGAAGGCTTTTTATCACAGGACAAGAAATCAGCCCTCAAAAACGTAACCGGCAGAATTTTTTTTTTGAAAAAATCCCTAAGCCCCGGGGTTACAATTTCAGCAAAAATCTGACTTTTGGCAATTCACTCAAAAATGGTGCCAGAAGCTTGCAAATGATCCCCTGAAAGCTTTGGCGATGGAAACAGAAAGCTTTTTATCACAGGACAAGAAATCAGCCCTCAAAAAGGTAACCGGCAGAAAATATTTTTTTGAAAAAATCCCTAAGCCCCGGGGTCACAATTTCAGCAAAAATCTGACTTTTGGCAATTCACTCAAAAATGGTGCCAGAAGCTTGCAAATGATCCCCTGAAAGCTTTGGCGATGGAAACAGAAGGCTTTTTATCACAGGACAAGAAATCAGCCCTCAAAAAGGTAACCGGCAGAAAATATTTTTTTGAAAAAATCCCTAAGCCCCGGGGTCACAATTTCAGCAAAAATCTGACTTTTGGCATTTCACTCAAAAATGGTGCCAGAAGCTTGCAATTGATCCCCTGTAAGCTTTGGCGATGGAAACAGAAGGCTTTTTATCACAGGACGAGAAATCAGCCCTCAAAAACGTAACCGGCAGAAAATATTTTTTTGAAAAAATCCCTAAGCCCCGGGGTCACAATTTCAGCAAAAATCTGACTTTTGGCAATTCACTCAAAAATGGTGCCACAAGCTTGCAAATGATCCCCTGAAAGCTTTGGCGATGGAAACAGAAGGCTTTTTATCACAGGACAAGAAATCAGCCCTCAAAAACTTTACCAGCAGAAAATATTTTTTTGAAAAAATCCCTAAGCCCCGGGGTCACAATTTCAGCAAAAATCTGACTTTTGGCAATTCACTCAAAAATGGTGCCAGAAGCTTGCAAATGATCCCCAGAAAGCTTTGGCGATGGAAACAGAAGGCTTTTTATCACAGGACAAGAAATCAGCCCTCAAAAACTTTACCGGCAGAAAATATTTTTTTGAAAAAATCCCTAAGCCCCGGGGTCACAATTTCAGCAAAAATCTGACTTTTGGCAATTCACTCAAAAATGGTGCCAGAAGCTTGCAAATGATCCCCTGAAAGCGTTGGCGATGGAAACAGAAGGCTTTTTATCACAGGAGAAGAAATCAGCCCTCAAAAACGTAACCGGCAGAATTTTTTTTTTGAAAAAATCCCTAAGCCCCGGGGTTACAATTTCAGCAAAAATCTGACTTTTGGCAATTCACTCAAAAATGGTGCCAGAAGCTTGCAAATGATCCCCTGAAAGCTTTGGCGATGGAAACAGAAAGCTTTTTATCACAGGACAAGAAATCAGCCCTCAAAAAGGTAACCGGCAGAAAATATTTTTTTGAAAAAATCCCTAAGCCCCGGGGTCACAATTTCAGCAAAAATCTGACTTTTGGCAATTCACTCAAAAATGGTGCCAGAAGCTTGCAAATGATCCCCTGAAAGCTTTGGCGATGGAAACAGAAGGCTTTTTATCACAGGACAAGAAATCAGCCCTCAAAAACTTTACCAGCAGAAAATATTTTTTTGAAAAAATCCCTAAGCCCCGGGGTCACAATTTCAGCAAAAATCTGACTTTTGGCAATTCACTCAAAAATGGTGCCAGAAGCTTGCAAATGATCCCCAGAAAGCTTTGGCGATGGAAACAGAAGGCTTTTTATCACAGGACAAGAAATCAGCCCTCAAAAACTTTACCGGCAGAAAATATTTTTTTGAAAAAATCCCTAAGCCCCGGGGTCACAATTTCAGCAAAAATCTGACTTTTGGCAATTCACTCAAAAATGGTGCCAGAAGCTTGCAAATGATCCCCTGAAAGCGTTGGCGATGGAAACAGAAGGCTTTTTATCACAGGAGAAGAAATCAGCCCTCAAAAACGTAACCGGCTGAAAATATTTTTTTGAAAAAATCCCTAAGCCCCGGGGTCACAATTTCAGCAAAAATCTGACTTTTGGCAATTCACTCAAAAATGTTGCCAGAAGCTTGCAAATGAACCCCTGAAAGCTTTGGTCATGGAAACAGAAGGCTTTTTTATCACAGGACAAGAAATCAGCCCTCAAAAACATAACCGGCAGAAAATATTTTTTTGAAAAAATCCCTAAGCCCCGGGGTCACAATTTCAGCAAAAATCTGACTTTTGGCAATTCACTCAAAAATGGTGCCAGAAGCTTGCAAATGATCCCTAAGCCCTAATCTGACTTTCGGCAATTCACTCAAAAATGGTGCCAGCAGCTTGCAAATGATCCCCTGAAAGCTTTGGCGATGGAAACAGAAGGCTTTTTATCACAGGACAAGAAATCAGCCCTCAAAAACGTAACCGGCAGAATTTTTTTTTTGAAAAAATCCCTAAGCCCCGGGGTTACAATTTCAGCAAAAATCTGACTTTTGGCAATTCACTCAAAAATGGTGCCAGAAGCTTGCAAATGATCCCCTGAAAGCTTTGGCGATGGAAACAGAAAGCTTTTTATCACAGGACAAGAAATCAGCCCTCAAAAAGGTAACCGGCAGAAAATATTTTTTTGAAAAAATCCCTAAGCCCCGGGGTCACAATTTCAGCAAAAATCTGACTTTTGGCAATTCACTCAAAAATGGTGCCAGAAGCTTGCAAATGATCCCCTGAAAGCTTTGGCGATGGAAACAGAAGGCTTTTTATCACAGGACAAGAAATCAGCCCTCAAAAACTTTACCAGCAGAAAATATTTTTTTGAAAAAATCCCTAAGCCCCGGGGTCACAATTTCAGCAAAAATCTGACTTTTGGCAATTCACTCAAAAATGGTGCCAGAAGCTTGCAAATGATCCCCAGAAAGCTTTGGCGATGGAAACAGAAGGCTTTTTATCACAGGACAAGAAATCAGCCCTCAAAAACTTTACCGGCAGAAAATATTTTTTTGAAAAAATCCCTAAGCCCCGGGGTCACAATTTCAGCAAAAATCTGACTTTTGGCAATTCACTCAAAAATGGTGCCAGAAGCTTGCAAATGATCCCCTGAAAGCGTTGGCGATGGAAACAGAAGGCTTTTTATCACAGGAGAAGAAATCAGCCCTCAAAAACGTAACCGGCTGAAAATATTTTTTTGAAAAAATCCCTAAGCCCCGGGGTCACAATTTCAGCAAAAATCTGACTTTTGGCAATTCACTCAAAAATGTTGCCAGAAGCTTGCAAATGAACCCCTGAAAGCTTTGGTCATGGAAACAGAAGGCTTTTTTATCACAGGACAAGAAATCAGCCCTCAAAAACATAACCGGCAGAAAATATTTTTTTGAAAAAATCCCTAAGCCCCGGGGTCACAATTTCAGCAAAAATCTGACTTTTGGCAATTCACTCAAAAATGGTGCCAGAAGCTTGCAAATGATCCCTAAGCCCTAATCTGACTTTCGGCAATTCACTCAAAAATGGTGCCAGCAGCTTGCAAATGATCCCCTGAAAGCTTTGGCGATGGAAACAGAAGGCTTTTTATCACAGGACAAGAAATCAGCCCTCAAAAACGTAACCGGCAGAAAATATTTTTTTGAAAAAATCCCTAAGCCCCGGGGTCACAATTTCAGCAAAAATCTGACTTTTGGCAATTCACTCAAAAATGGTGCCAGAAGCTTGCAAATGATCCCTAAGCCCTAATCTGACTTTTGGCAATTCACTCAAAAATGGTGCCAGAAGCTTGCAAATGATCATCATAAAGCTTTGGCGATGGAAACAGAAGGCTTTTTATCACAGGACAAGAAATCAGCCCTCAAAAACTTTACCGGCAGAAAATATTTTTTTGAAAAAATCCCTAAGCCCCGGGGTCACAATTTCAGCAAAAATCTGACTTTTGGCATTTCACTCGAAAATGGTGCCAGAAGCTTGCAAATGATCCCCTGAAAGCTTTGGCGATGGAAACAGAAGGCTTTTTATCACAGGACGAGAAATCAGCCCTCAAAAACGTAACCGGCAGAAAATATTTTTTTGAAAAAATCCCTAAGCCCCGGGGTCACAATTTCAGCAAAAATCTGACTTTTGGCAATTCACTCAAAAATGGTGCCAGAAGCTTGCAAATGATCCCCAGAAAGCTTTGGCGATGGAAACAGAAGGCTTTTTATCACAGGATAAGAAATCAGCCCTCAAAAACGTAACCGGCAGAAAATATTTTTTTGAAAAAATCCCTAAGCCCCGGGGTCACAATTTCAGCAAAAATCTGACTTTTGGCAATTCACTCAAAAATGGTGCCAGAAGCTTGCAAATGATCCCCTGAAAGCTTTGGCGATGGAAACAGAAGGCTTTTTATCACAGGACAAGAAATCAGCCCTCAAAAACGTAACCGGCAGAATTTTTTTTTTGAAAAAATCCCTAAGCCCCGGGGTTACAATTTCAGCAAAAATCTGACTTTTGGCAATTCACTCAAAAATGGTGCCAGAAGCTTGCAAATGATCCCCTGAAAGCTTTGGCGATGGAAACAGAAAGCTTTTTATCACAGGACAAGAAATCAGCCCTCAAAAAGGTAACCGGCAGAAAATATTTTTTTGAAAAAATCCCTAAGCCCCGGGGTCACAATTTCAGCAAAAATCTGACTTTTGGCAATTCACTCAAAAATGGTGCCAGAAGCTTGCAAATGATCCCCTGAAAGCTTTGGCGATGGAAACAGAAGGCTTTTTATCACAGGACAAGAAATCAGCCCTCAAAAAGGTAACCGGCAGAAAATATTTTTTTGAAAAAATCCCTAAGCCCCGGGGTCACAATTTCAGCAAAAATCTGACTTTTGGCATTTCACTCAAAAATGGTGCCAGAAGCTTGCAATTGATCCCCTGTAAGCTTTGGCGATGGAAACAGAAGGCTTTTTATCACAGGACGAGAAATCAGCCCTCAAAAACGTAACCGGCAGAAAATATTTTTTTGAAAAAATCCCTAAGCCCCGGGGTCACAATTTCAGCAAAAATCTGACTTTTGGCAATTCACTCAAAAATGGTGCCAGAAGCTTGCAAATGATCCCCTGAAAGCTTTGGCGATGGAAACAGAAGGCTTTTTATCACAGGACAAGAAATCAGCCCTCAAAAACTTTACCAGCAGAAAATATTTTTTTGAAAAAATCCCTAAGCCCCGGGGTCACAATTTCAGCAAAAATCTGACTTTTGGCAATTCACTCAAAAATGGTGCCAGAAGCTTGCAAATGATCCCCAGAAAGCTTTGGCGATGGAAACAGAAGGCTTTTTATCACAGGACAAGAAATCAGCCCTCAAAAACTTTACCGGCAGAAAATATTTTTTTGAAAAAATCCCTAAGCCCCGGGGTCACAATTTCAGCAAAAATCTGACTTTTGGCAATTCACTCAAAAATGGTGCCAGAAGCTTGCAAATGATCCCTAAGCCCTAATCTGACTTTTGGCAATTCACTCAAAAATGGTGCCAGAAGCTTGCAAATGATCCCCTGAAACCTTTGGCGATGGAAACAGAAGGCTTTTTATCACAGGAGAAGAAATCAGCCCTCAAAAACGTAACCGGCAGAAAATATTTTTTTGAAAAAAATCCCTAAGCCCCGGGGTCACAATTTCAGCAAAAATCTGACTTTTGGCATTTCACTCAAAAATGGTGCCAGAAGCTTGCAAATGATCCCCTGAAAGCTTTGGCGATGGAAACAGAAGGCTTTTTATCACAGGACGAGAAATCAGCCCTCAAAAACGTAACCGGCAGAAAATATTTTTTTGAAAAAATCCCTAAGCCTCGGGGTCACAATTTCAGCAAAAATCTGACTTTTGGCATTTCACTCGAAAATGGTGCCAGAAGCTTGCAAATGATCCCCTGAAAGCTTTGGCGATGGAAACAGAAGGCTTTTTATCACAGGACGAGAAATCAGCCCTCAAAAACGTAACCGGCAGAAAATATTTTTTTGAAAAAATCCCTAAGCCCCGGGGTCACAATTTCAGCAAAAATCTGACTTTTGGCAATTCACTCAAAAATGGTGCCAGAAGCTTGCAAATGATCCCCAGAAAGCTTTGGCGATGGAAACAGAAGGCTTTTTATCACAGGACAAGAAATCAGCCCTCAAAAACGTAACCGGCAGAAAATATTTTTTTGAAAAAATCCGTAAGCCCCGGGGTCACAATTTCAGCAAAAATCTGACTTTTGGCAATTCACTCAAAAATGGTGCCAGAAGCTTGCAAATGATCCCCTGAAAGCGTTGGCGATGGAAATAGAAGGCTTTTTATCACAGGACAAGAAATCAGCCCTCAAAAACTTAACAGGCAGAAAATATTTTTTTGAAAAAATCCCTAAGCCCCGGGGTCACAATTTCAGCAAAAATCTGACTTTTGGCAATTCACTCAAAAATGGTGCCAGAAGCTTGCAAATGATCCCCTGAAAGCTTTGGCGATGGAAACAGAAGGCTTTTTATCACAGGACAAGAAATCAGCCCTCAAAAACGTAACCGGCAGAAAATATTTTTTTGAAAAAATACCTAAGCCCCGGGGTCACAATTTCAGCAAAAATCTGACTTTTGGCAATTCACTCAAAAATGGTGCCAGAAGCTTGCAAATGATCCCCTGAAAGCTTTGGCGATGGAAACAGAAGGCTTTTTATCTCAGGACAAGAAATCAGCCCTCAAAAACGTAACCGGCAGAATTTTTTTTTTGAAAAAATCCCTAAGCCCCGGGGTCACAATTTCAGCAAAAATCTGACTTTTGGCAATTCACTCAAAAATGGTGCCAGAAGCTTGCAAATGATCCCCTGAAAGCTTTGGCGATGGAAACAGAAAGCTTTTTATCACAGGACAAGAAATCAGCCCTCAAAAAGGTAACCGGCAGAAAATATTTTTTTGAAAAAATCCCTAAGCCCCGGGGTCACAATTTCAGCAAAAATCTGACTTTTGGCAATTCACTCAAAAATGGTGCCAGAAGCTTGCAAATGATCCCCTGAAAGCTTTGGCGATGGAAACAGAAGGCTTTTTATCACAGGACAAGAAATCAGCCCTCAAAAAGGTAACCGGCAGAAAATATTTTTTTGAAAAAATCCCTAAGCCCCAGGGTCACAATTTCAGCAAAAATCTGACTTTTGGCATTTCACTCAAAAATGGTGCCAGAAGCTTGCAATTGATCCCCTGTAAGCTTTGGCGATGGCAACAGAAGGCTTTTTATCACAGGACGAGAAATCAGCCCTCAAAAACGTAACCGGCAGAAAATATTTTTTTGAAAAAATCCCTAAGCCCCGGGGTCACAATTTCAGCAAAAATCTGACTTTTGGCAATTCACTCAAAAATGGTGCCAGAAGCTTGCAAATGATCCCCTGAAAGCTTTGGCGATGGAAACAGAAGGCTTTTTATCACAGGACAAGAAATCAGCCCTCAAAAACTTTACCAGCAGAAAATATTTTTTTGAAAAAATCCCTAAGCCCCGGGGTCACAATTTCAGCAAAAATCTGACTTTTGGCAATTCACTCAAAAATGGTGCCAGAAGCTTGCAAATGATCCCCAGAAAGCTTTGGCGATGGAAACAGAAGGCTTTTTATCACAGGACAAGAAATCAGCCCTCAAAAACTTTACCGGCAGAAAATATTTTTTTGAAAAAATCCCTAAGCCCCGGGGTCACAATTTCAGCAAAAATCTGACTTTTGGCAATTCACTCAAAAATGGTGCCAGAAGCTTGCAAATGATCCCTAAGCCCTAATCTGACTTTTGGCAATTCACTCAAAAATGGTGCCAGAAGCTTGCAAATGATCCCCTGAAACCTTTGGCGATGGAAACAGAAGGCTTTTTATCACAGGAGAAGAAATCAGCCCTCAAAAACGTAACCGGCAGAAAATATTTTTTTGAAAAAAATCCCTAAGCCCCGGGGTCACAATTTCAGCAAAAATCTGACTTTTGGCATTTCACTCAAAAATGGTGCCAGAAGCTTGCAAATGATCCCCTGAAAGCTTTGGCGATGGAAACAGAAGGCTTTTTATCACAGGACGAGAAATCAGCCCTCAAAAACGTAACCGGCAGAAAATATTTTTTTGAAAAAATCCCTAAGCCTCGGGGTCACAATTTCAGCAAAAATCTGACTTTTGGCATTTCACTCGAAAATGGTGCCAGAAGCTTGCAAATGATCCCCTGAAAGCTTTGGCGATGGAAACAGAAGGCTTTTTATCACAGGACGAGAAATCAGCCCTCAAAAACGTAACCGGCAGAAAATATTTTTTTGAAAAAATCCCTAAGCCCCGGGGTCACAATTTCAGCAAAAATCTGACTTTTGGCAATTCACTCAAAAATGGTGCCAGAAGCTTGCAAATGATCCCCAGAAAGCTTTGGCGATGGAAACAGAAGGCTTTTTATCACAGGACAAGAAATCAGCCCTCAAAAACGTAACCGGCAGAAAATATTTTTTTGAAAAAATCCGTAAGCCCCGGGGTCACAATTTCAGCAAAAATCTGACTTTTGGCAATTCACTCAAAAATGGTGCCAGAAGCTTGCAAATGATCCCCTGAAAGCGTTGGCGATGGAAACAGAAGGCTTTTTATCACAGGACAAGAAATCAGCCCTCAAAAACTTAACAGGCAGAAAATATTTTTTTGAAAAAATCCCTAAGCCCCGGGGTCACAATTTCAGCAAAAATCTGACTTTTGGCAATTCACTCAAAAATGGTGCCAGAAGCTTGCAAATGATCCCCTGAAAGCTTTGGCGATGGAAACAGAAGGCTTTTTATCACAGGACAAGAAATCAGCCCTCAAAAACGTAACCGGCAGAAAATGTTTTTTTGAAAAAATCCCTAAGCCCCGGGGTCACAATTTCAGCAAAAATCTGACTATTGGCAATTCACTCAAAAATGGTGCCAGAAGCTTGCAAATGATCCCCTGAAAGCTTTGGCGATGGAAACAGAAGGCTTTTTATCACAGGACAAGAAATCAGCCCTCAAAAACGTAACCGGCAGAAAATATTTTTTTGAAAAAATCCGTAAGCCCCGGGGTCACAATTTCAGCAAAAATCTGACTATTGGCAATTCACTCAAAAATGGTGCCAGAAGCTTGCAAATGATCCCCTGAAAGCTTTGGCGATGCAAACAGAAGGCTTTTTATCACAGGACAAGAAATCAGCCCTCAAAAACGTAACCGGCAGAAAATATTTTTTTGAAAAAATCCCTAAGCCCCGGGGTCACAATTTCAGCAAAAATCTGACTTTTGGCAATTCACTCAAAAATGGTGCCAGAAGCTTGCAAATGATCCCCTGAAAGCTTTGGCGATGGAAACAGAAGGCTTTTTATCACAGGACAAGAAATCAGCCCTCAAAAACGTAACCGGCAGAAAATATTTTTTTGAAAAAATCCGTAAGCCCCGGGGTCACAATTTCAGCAAAAATCTGACTATTGGCAATTCACTCAAAAATGGTGCCAGAAGCTTGCAAATGATCCCCTGAAAGCTTTGGCGATGGAAACAGAAGGCTTTTTATCACAGGACAAGAAATCAGCCCTCAAAAACGTAACCGGCAGAAAATATTTTTTTGAAAAAATCCCTAAGCCCCGGGGTCACAATTTCAGCAAAAATCTGACTTTTGGCAATTCACTCAAAAATGGTGCCAGAAGCTTGCAAATGATCCCTAAGCCCTAATCTGACTTTTGGCAATTCACTCAAAAATGGTGCCAGAAGCTTGCAAATGATTCCCTGAAACCTTTGGCGATGGAAACAGAAGGCTTTTTATCACAGGACAAGAAATCAGCCCTCAAAAACGTAACCGGCAGAAAATGTTTTTTTGAAAAAATCCCTAAGCCCCGGGGTCACAATTTCAGCAAAAATCTGACTTTTGGCAATTCACTCAAAAATGGTGCCAGAAGCGTGCAAATGATCCCCTGAAAGCTTTGGCCATGGAAACAGAAGGCTTTTTATCACAGGACAAGAAATCAGCCCTCAAAAACGTAACCGGCAGAAAATATTTTTTTGAAAAAATCCCTAAGCCCCGGGGTCACAATTTCAGCAAAAATCTGACTTTTGGCAATTCACTAAAAAATGGTGCCAGAAGCTTGCAAATGATCCCTAAGCCCTAATCTGACTTTTGGCAATTCACTCAAAAATGGTGCCAGAAGCTTGCAAATGATCCCCTGAAAGCTTTGGCGATGGAAACAGAAGGCTTTTTATTACAGGACAAGAAATCAGCCCTCAAAAACGTAACCGGCAGAAAATATTTTTTTGAAAAAATCCCTAAGCCCCGGGGTCACAATTTCAGCCAAAATCTGACTTTTGGCAATTCACTCAAAAATGGTGCCAGAAGCTTGCAAATGATCCCCTGAAAGCGTTGGCGATGGAAACAGAAGGCTTTTTATCACAGGAGAAGAAATCAGCCCTCAAAAACGTAACCGGCAGAAAATATTTTTTTGAAAAAATCCCTAAGCCCCGGGGTCACAATTTCAGCAAAAATCTGACTTTTGGCAATTCACTCAAAAATGGTGCCAGAAGCTTGCAAATGAACCCCTGAAAGCTTTGGTCATGGAAACAGAAGGCTTTTTTATCACAGGACAAGAAATCAGCCCTCAAAAACATAACCGGCAGAAAATATTTTTTTGAAAAAATCCCTAAGCCCCGGGGTCACAATTTCAGCAAAAATCTGACTTTTGGCAATTCACTCAAAAATGGTGCCAGAAGCTTGCAAATGATCCCTAAGCCCTAATCTGACTTTTGGCAATTCACTCAAAAATGGTGCCAGAAGCTTGAAAATGATCCCCTGAAAGCTTTGGCGATGGAAACAGAAGGCTTTTTATCACAGGACAAGAAATCAGCCCTCAAAAACGTAACCCGCAGAAAATATTTTTTTGAAACAATCCCTAAGCCCCGGGGTCACAATTTCAGCAAAAATCTGACTTTTGGCAATTCACTCAAAAATGGTGCCAGAAGCTTGCAAATGATCCCCTGAAAGCTTTGGCGATGGAAACAGAAGGCTTTTTATTACAGGACAAGAAATCAGCCCTCAAAAACGTAACCGGCAGAAAATATTTTTTTGAAAAAATCCCTAAGCCCCGGGGTCACAATTTCAGCAAAAATCTGACTTTTGGCAATTCACTCAAAAATGGTGCCAGAAGCTTGCAAATGATCCCCTGAAAGCTTTGGCGATGGAAACAGAAGGCTTTTTTATCACAGGACAAGAAATCAGCCCTCAAAAACTTAACCGGCAGAAAATATTTTTTTGAAAAAATCCCTAAGCCCCGGGGTCACAATTTCAGCAAAAATCTGACTTTTGGCAATTCACTCAAAAATGGTGCCAGAAGCTTGCAAATGATCCCCAGAAAGCTTTGGCGATTGAAACAGAAGGCTTTTTATCACAGGACAAGAAATCAGCCCTAAAAAACGTAACCGGCAGAAAATATTTTTTTGAAAAAATCCCTAAGCCCCGGGGTCACAATTTCAGCAAAAATCTGACTTTTGGCAATTCACTCAAAAATGGTGCCAGAAGCTTGCAAATGATCCCCTGAAAGCGTTGGCGATGGAAACAGAAGGCTTTTTATCACAGGAGAAGAAATCAGCCCTCAAAAACGTAACCGGCAGAAAATATTTTTTTGAAAAAATCCCTAAGCCCCGGGGTCACAATTTCAGCAAAAATCTGACTTTTGGCAATTCACTCAAAAATGTTGCCAGAAGCTTGCAAATGAACCCCTGAAAGCTTTGGTCATGGAAACAGAAGGCTTTTTTATCACAGGACAAGAAATCAGCCCTCAAAAACATAACCGGCAGAAAATATTTTTTTGAAAAAATCCCTAAGCCCCGGGGTCACAATTTCAGCAAAAATCTGACTTTTGGCAATTCACTCAAAAATGGTGCCAGAAGCTTGCAAATGATCCCTAAGCCCTAATCTGACTTTTGGCAATTCACTCAAAAATGGTGCCAGCAGCTTGCAAATGATCCCCTGAAAGCTTTGGCGATGGAAACAGAAGGCTTTTTATCACAGGACAAGAAATCAGCCCTCAAAAACGTAACCGGCAGAAAATATTTTTTTGAAAAAATCCCTAAGCCCCGGGGTCACAATTTCAGCAAAAATCTGACTTTTGGCAATTCACTCAAAAATGGTGCCAGAAGCTTGCAAATGATCCCTAAGCCCTAATCTGACTTTTGGCAATTCACTCAAAAATGGTGCCAGAAGCTTGCAAATGATCATCATAAAGCTTTGGCGATGGAAACAGAAGGCTTTTTATCACAGGACAAGAAATCAGCCCTCAAAAACTTTACCGGCAGAAAATATTTTTTTGAAAAAATCCCTAAGCCCCGGGGTCACAATTTCAGCAAAAATCTGACTTTTGGCATTTCACTCGAAAATGGTGCCAGAAGCTTGCAAATGATCCCCTGAAAGCTTTGGCGATGGAAACAGAAGGCTTTTTATCACAGGACGAGAAATCAGCCCTCAAAAACGTAACCGGCAGAAAATATTTTTTTGAAAAAATCCCTAAGCCCCGGGGTCACAATTTCAGCAAAAATCTGACTTTTGGCAATTCACTCAAAAATGGTGCCAGAAGCTTGCAAATGATCCCCAGAAAGCTTTGGCGATGGAAACAGAAGGCTTTTTTATCACAGGACAAGAAATCAGCCCTCAAAAACTTAACCGGCAGAAAATATTTTTTTGAAAAAATCCCTAAGCCCCGGGGTCACAATTTCAGCAAAAATCTGACTTTTGGCAATTCACTCAAAAATGGTGCCAGAAGCTTGCAAATGAACCCCTGAAAGCTTTGGTCATGGAAACAGAAGGCTTTTTTATCACAGGACAAGAAATCAGCCCTCAAAAACATAACCGGCAGAAAATATTTTTTTGAAAAAATCCCTAAGCCCCGGGGTCACAATTTCAGCAAAAATCTGACTTTTGGCAATTCACTCAAAAATGGTGCCAGAAGCTTGCAAATGATCCCTAAGCCCTAATCTGACTTTTGGCAATTCACTCAAAAATGGTGCCAGAAGCTTGAAAATGATCCCCTGAAAGCTTTGGCGATGGAAACAGAAGGCTTTTTATCACAGGACAAGAAATCAGCCCTCAAAAACGTAACCCGCAGAAAATATTTTTTTGAAACAATCCCTAAGCCCCGGGGTCACAATTTCAGCAAAAATCTGACTTTTGGCAATTCACTCAAAAATGGTGCCAGAAGCTTGCAAATGATCCCCTGAAAGCGTTGGCGATGGAAACAGAAGGCTTTTTATCACAGGAGAAGAAATCAGCCCTCAAAAACGTAACCGGCAGAAAATATTTTTTTGAAAAAATCCCTAAGCCCCGGGGTCACAATTTCAGCAAAAATCTGACTTTTGGCAATTCACTCAAAAATGTTGCCAGAAGCTTGCAAATGAACCCCTGAAAGCTTTGGTCATGGAAACAGAAGGCTTTTTTATCACAGGACAAGAAATCAGCCCTCAAAAACATAACCGGCAGAAAATATTTTTTTGAAAAAATCCCTAAGCCCCGGGGTCACAATTTCAGCAAAAATCTGACTTTTGGCAATTCACTCAAAAATGGTGCCAGAAGCTTGCAAATGATCCCTAAGCCCTAATCTGACTTTTGGCAATTCACTCAAAAATGGTGCCAGCAGCTTGCAAATGATCCCCTGAAAGCTTTGGCGATGGAAACAGAAGGCTTTTTATCACAGGACAAGAAATCAGCCCTCAAAAACGTAACCGGCAGAAAATATTTTTTTGAAAAAATCCCTAAGCCCCGGGGTCACAATTTCAGCAAAAATCTGACTTTTGGCAATTCACTCAAAAATGGTGCCAGAAGCTTGCAAATGATCCCTAAGCCCTAATCTGACTTTTGGCAATTCACTCAAAAATGGTGCCAGAAGCTTGCAAATGATCATCATAAAGCTTTGGCGATGGAAACAGAAGGCTTTTTATCACAGGACAAGAAATCAGCCCTCAAAAACTTTACCGGCAGAAAATATTTTTTTGAAAAAATCCCTAAGCCCCGGGGTCACAATTTCAGCAAAAATCTGACTTTTGGCATTTCACTCGAAAATGGTGCCAGAAGCTTGCAAATGATCCCCTGAAAGCTTTGGCGATGGAAACAGAAGGCTTTTTATCACTGGACGAGAAATCAGCCCTCAAAAACGTAACCGGCAGAAAATATTTTTTTGAAAAAATCCCTAAGCCCCGGGGTCACAATTTCAGCAAAAATCTGACTTTTGGCAATTCACTCAAAAATGGTGCCAGAAGCTTGCAAATGATCCCCAGAAAGCTTTGGCGATGGAAACAGAAGGCTTTTTATCACAGGATAAGAAATCAGCCCTCAAAAACGTAACCGGCAGAAAATATTTTTTTGAAAAAATCCCTAAGCCCCGGGGTCACAATTTCAGCAAAAATCTGACTTTTGGCAATTCACTCAAAAATGGTGCCAGAAGCTTGCAAATGATCCCCTGAAAGCTTTGGCGATGGAAACAGAAGGCTTTTTATCACAGGACAAGAAATCAGCCCTCAAAAACGTAACCGGCAGAATTTTTTTTTTGAAAAAATCCCTAAGCCCCGGGGTTACAATTTCAGCAAAAATCTGACTTTTGGCAATTCACTCAAAAATGGTGCCAGAAGCTTGCAAATGATCCCCTGAAAGCTTTGGCGATGGAAACAGAAAGCTTTTTATCACAGGACAAGAAATCAGCCCTCAAAAAGGTAACCGGCAGAAAATATTTTTTTGAAAAAATCCCTAAGCCCCGGGGTCACAATTTCAGCAAAAATCTGACTTTTGGCAATTCACTCAAAAATGGTGCCAGAAGCTTGCAAATGATCCCCTGAAAGCTTTGGCGATGGAAACAGAAGGCTTTTTATCACAGGACAAGAAATCAGCCCTCAAAAAGGTAACCGGCAGAAAATATTTTTTTGAAAAAATCCCTAAGCCCCGGGGTCACAATTTCAGCAAAAATCTGACTTTTGGCATTTCACTCAAAAATGGTGCCAGAAGCTTGCAATTGATCCCCTGTAAGCTTTGGCGATGGAAACAGAAGGCTTTTTATCACAGGACGAGAAATCAGCCCTCAAAAACGTAACCGGCAGAAAATATTTTTTTGAAAAAATCCCTAAGCCCCGGGGTCACAATTTCAGCAAAAATCTGACTTTTGGCAATTCACTCAAAAATGGTGCCACAAGCTTGCAAATGATCCCCTGAAAGCTTTGGCGATGGAAACAGAAGGCTTTTTATCACAGGACAAGAAATCAGCCCTCAAAAACTTTACCAGCAGAAAATATTTTTTTGAAAAAATCCCTAAGCCCCGGGGTCACAATTTCAGCAAAAATCTGACTTTTGGCAATTCACTCAAAAATGGTGCCAGAAGCTTGCAAATGATCCCCAGAAAGCTTTGGCGATGGAAACAGAAGGCTTTTTATCACAGGACAAGAAATCAGCCCTCAAAAACTTTACCGGCAGAAAATATTTTTTTGAAAAAATCCCTAAGCCCCGGGGTCACAATTTCAGCAAAAATCTGACTTTTGGCAATTCACTCAAAAATGGTGCCAGAAGCTTGCAAATGATCCCCTGAAAGCGTTGGCGATGGAAACAGAAGGCTTTTTATCACAGGAGAAGAAATCAGCCCTCAAAAACGTAACCGGCAGAATTTTTTTTTTGAAAAAATCCCTAAGCCCCGGGGTTACAATTTCAGCAAAAATCTGACTTTTGGCAATTCACTCAAAAATGGTGCCAGAAGCTTGCAAATGATCCCCTGAAAGCTTTGGCGATGGAAACAGAAAGCTTTTTATCACAGGACAAGAAATCAGCCCTCAAAAAGGTAACCGGCAGAAAATATTTTTTTGAAAAAATCCCTAAGCCCCGGGGTCACAATTTCAGCAAAAATCTGACTTTTGGCAATTCACTCAAAAATGGTGCCAGAAGCTTGCAAATGATCCCCTGAAAGCTTTGGCGATGGAAACAGAAGGCTTTTTATCACAGGACAAGAAATCAGCCCTCAAAAACTTTACCAGCAGAAAATATTTTTTTGAAAAAATCCCTAAGCCCCGGGGTCACAATTTCAGCAAAAATCTGACTTTTGGCAATTCACTCAAAAATGGTGCCAGAAGCTTGCAAATGATCCCCAGAAAGCTTTGGCGATGGAAACAGAAGGCTTTTTATCACAGGACAAGAAATCAGCCCTCAAAAACTTTACCGGCAGAAAATATTTTTTTGAAAAAATCCCTAAGCCCCGGGGTCACAATTTCAGCAAAAATCTGACTTTTGGCAATTCACTCAAAAATGGTGCCAGAAGCTTGCAAATGATCCCCTGAAAGCGTTGGCGATGGAAACAGAAGGCTTTTTATCACAGGAGAAGAAATCAGCCCTCAAAAACGTAACCGGCTGAAAATATTTTTTTGAAAAAATCCCTAAGCCCCGGGGTCACAATTTCAGCAAAAATCTGACTTTTGGCAATTCACTCAAAAATGTTGCCAGAAGCTTGCAAATGAACCCCTGAAAGCTTTGGTCATGGAAACAGAAGGCTTTTTTATCACAGGACAAGAAATCAGCCCTCAAAAACATAACCGGCAGAAAATATTTTTTTGAAAAAATCCCTAAGCCCCGGGGTCACAATTTCAGCAAAAATCTGACTTTTGGCAATTCACTCAAAAATGGTGCCAGAAGCTTGCAAATGATCCCTAAGCCCTAATCTGACTTTCGGCAATTCACTCAAAAATGGTGCCAGCAGCTTGCAAATGATCCCCTGAAAGCTTTGGCGATGGAAACAGAAGGCTTTTTATCACAGGACAAGAAATCAGCCCTCAAAAACGTAACCGGCAGAATTTTTTTTTTGAAAAAATCCCTAAGCCCCGGGGTTACAATTTCAGCAAAAATCTGACTTTTGGCAATTCACTCAAAAATGGTGCCAGAAGCTTGCAAATGATCCCCTGAAAGCTTTGGCGATGGAAACAGAAAGCTTTTTATCACAGGACAAGAAATCAGCCCTCAAAAAGGTAACCGGCAGAAAATATTTTTTTGAAAAAATCCCTAAGCCCCGGGGTCACAATTTCAGCAAAAATCTGACTTTTGGCAATTCACTCAAAAATGGTGCCAGAAGCTTGCAAATGATCCCCTGAAAGCTTTGGCGATGGAAACAGAAGGCTTTTTATCACAGGACAAGAAATCAGCCCTCAAAAACTTTACCAGCAGAAAATATTTTTTTGAAAAAATCCCTAAGCCCCGGGGTCACAATTTCAGCAAAAATCTGACTTTTGGCAATTCACTCAAAAATGGTGCCAGAAGCTTGCAAATGATCCCCAGAAAGCTTTGGCGATGGAAACAGAAGGCTTTTTATCACAGGACAAGAAATCAGCCCTCAAAAACTTTACCGGCAGAAAATATTTTTTTGAAAAAATCCCTAAGCCCCGGGGTCACAATTTCAGCAAAAATCTGACTTTTGGCAATTCACTCAAAAATGGTGCCAGAAGCTTGCAAATGATCCCCTGAAAGCGTTGGCGATGGAAACAGAAGGCTTTTTATCACAGGAGAAGAAATCAGCCCTCAAAAACGTAACCGGCTGAAAATATTTTTTTGAAAAAATCCCTAAGCCCCGGGGTCACAATTTCAGCAAAAATCTGACTTTTGGCAATTCACTCAAAAATGTTGCCAGAAGCTTGCAAATGAACCCCTGAAAGCTTTGGTCATGGAAACAGAAGGCTTTTTTATCACAGGACAAGAAATCAGCCCTCAAAAACATAACCGGCAGAAAATATTTTTTTGAAAAAATCCCTAAGCCCCGGGGTCACAATTTCAGCAAAAATCTGACTTTTGGCAATTCACTCAAAAATGGTGCCAGAAGCTTGCAAATGATCCCTAAGCCCTAATCTGACTTTCGGCAATTCACTCAAAAATGGTGCCAGCAGCTTGCAAATGATCCCCTGAAAGCTTTGGCGATGGAAACAGAAGGCTTTTTATCACAGGACAAGAAATCAGCCCTCAAAAACGTAACCGGCAGAAAATATTTTTTTGAAAAAATCCCTAAGCCCCGGGGTCACAATTTCAGCAAAAATCTGACTTTTGGCAATTCACTCAAAAATGGTGCCAGAAGCTTGCAAATGATCCCTAAGCCCTAATCTGACTTTTGGCAATTCACTCAAAAATGGTGCCAGAAGCTTGCAAATGATCATCATAAAGCTTTGGCGATGGAAACAGAAGGCTTTTTATCACAGGACAAGAAATCAGCCCTCAAAAACTTTACCGGCAGAAAATATTTTTTTGAAAAAATCCCTAAGCCCCGGGGTCACAATTTCAGCAAAAATCTGACTTTTGGCATTTCACTCGAAAATGGTGCCAGAAGCTTGCAAATGATCCCCTGAAAGCTTTGGCGATGGAAACAGAAGGCTTTTTATCACAGGACGAGAAATCAGCCCTCAAAAACGTAACCGGCAGAAAATATTTTTTTGAAAAAATCCCTAAGCCCCGGGGTCACAATTTCAGCAAAAATCTGACTTTTGGCAATTCACTCAAAAATGGTGCCAGAAGCTTGCAAATGATCCCCAGAAAGCTTTGGCGATGGAAACAGAAGGCTTTTTATCACAGGATAAGAAATCAGCCCTCAAAAACGTAACCGGCAGAAAATATTTTTTTGAAAAAATCCCTAAGCCCCGGGGTCACAATTTCAGCAAAAATCTGACTTTTGGCAATTCACTCAAAAATGGTGCCAGAAGCTTGCAAATGATCCCCTGAAAGCTTTGGCGATGGAAACAGAAGGCTTTTTATCACAGGACAAGAAATCAGCCCTCAAAAACGTAACCGGCAGAATTTTTTTTTTGAAAAAATCCCTAAGCCCCGGGGTTACAATTTCAGCAAAAATCTGACTTTTGGCAATTCACTCAAAAATGGTGCCAGAAGCTTGCAAATGATCCCCTGAAAGCTTTGGCGATGGAAACAGAAAGCTTTTTATCACAGGACAAGAAATCAGCCCTCAAAAAGGTAACCGGCAGAAAATATTTTTTTGAAAAAATCCCTAAGCCCCGGGGTCACAATTTCAGCAAAAATCTGACTTTTGGCAATTCACTCAAAAATGGTGCCAGAAGCTTGCAAATGATCCCCTGAAAGCTTTGGCGATGGAAACAGAAGGCTTTTTATCACAGGACAAGAAATCAGCCCTCAAAAAGGTAACCGGCAGAAAATATTTTTTTGAAAAAATCCCTAAGCCCCGGGGTCACAATTTCAGCAAAAATCTGACTTTTGGCATTTCACTCAAAAATGGTGCCAGAAGCTTGCAATTGATCCCCTGTAAGCTTTGGCGATGGAAACAGAAGGCTTTTTATCACAGGACGAGAAATCAGCCCTCAAAAACGTAACCGGCAGAAAATATTTTTTTGAAAAAATCCCTAAGCCCCGGGGTCACAATTTCAGCAAAAATCTGACTTTTGGCAATTCACTCAAAAATGGTGCCAGAAGCTTGCAAATGATCCCCTGAAAGCTTTGGCGATGGAAACAGAAGGCTTTTTATCACAGGACAAGAAATCAGCCCTCAAAAACTTTACCAGCAGAAAATATTTTTTTGAAAAAATCCCTAAGCCCCGGGGTCACAATTTCAGCAAAAATCTGACTTTTGGCAATTCACTCAAAAATGGTGCCAGAAGCTTGCAAATGATCCCCAGAAAGCTTTGGCGATGGAAACAGAAGGCTTTTTATCACAGGACAAGAAATCAGCCCTCAAAAACTTTACCGGCAGAAAATATTTTTTTGAAAAAATCCCTAAGCCCCGGGGTCACAATTTCAGCAAAAATCTGACTTTTGGCAATTCACTCAAAAATGGTGCCAGAAGCTTGCAAATGATCCCTAAGCCCTAATCTGACTTTTGGCAATTCACTCAAAAATGGTGCCAGAAGCTTGCAAATGATCCCCTGAAACCTTTGGCGATGGAAACAGAAGGCTTTTTATCACAGGAGAAGAAATCAGCCCTCAAAAACGTAACCGGCAGAAAATATTTTTTTGAAAAAAATCCCTAAGCCCCGGGGTCACAATTTCAGCAAAAATCTGACTTTTGGCATTTCACTCAAAAATGGTGCCAGAAGCTTGCAAATGATCCCCTGAAAGCTTTGGCGATGGAAACAGAAGGCTTTTTATCACAGGACGAGAAATCAGCCCTCAAAAACGTAACCGGCAGAAAATATTTTTTTGAAAAAATCCCTAAGCCTCGGGGTCACAATTTCAGCAAAAATCTGACTTTTGGCATTTCACTCGAAAATGGTGCCAGAAGCTTGCAAATGATCCCCTGAAAGCTTTGGCGATGGAAACAGAAGGCTTTTTATCACAGGACGAGAAATCAGCCCTCAAAAACGTAACCGGCAGAAAATATTTTTTTGAAAAAATCCCTAAGCCCCGGGGTCACAATTTCAGCAAAAATCTGACTTTTGGCAATTCACTCAAAAATGGTGCCAGAAGCTTGCAAATGATCCCCAGAAAGCTTTGGCGATGGAAACAGAAGGCTTTTTATCACAGGACAAGAAATCAGCCCTCAAAAACGTAACCGGCAGAAAATATTTTTTTGAAAAAATCCGTAAGCCCCGGGGTCACAATTTCAGCAAAAATCTGACTTTTGGCAATTCACTCAAAAATGGTGCCAGAAGCTTGCAAATGATCCCCTGAAAGCGTTGGCGATGGAAATAGAAGGCTTTTTATCACAGGACAAGAAATCAGCCCTCAAAAACTTAACAGGCAGAAAATATTTTTTTGAAAAAATCCCTAAGCCCCGGGGTCACAATTTCAGCAAAAATCTGACTTTTGGCAATTCACTCAAAAATGGTGCCAGAAGCTTGCAAATGATCCCCTGAAAGCTTTGGCGATGGAAACAGAAGGCTTTTTATCACAGGACAAGAAATCAGCCCTCAAAAACGTAACCGGCAGAAAATATTTTTTTGAAAAAATACCTAAGCCCCGGGGTCACAATTTCAGCAAAAATCTGACTTTTGGCAATTCACTCAAAAATGGTGCCAGAAGCTTGCAAATGATCCCCTGAAAGCTTTGGCGATGGAAACAGAAGGCTTTTTATCTCAGGACAAGAAATCAGCCCTCAAAAACGTAACCGGCAGAATTTTTTTTTTGAAAAAATCCCTAAGCCCCGGGGTCACAATTTCAGCAAAAATCTGACTTTTGGCAATTCACTCAAAAATGGTGCCAGAAGCTTGCAAATGATCCCCTGAAAGCTTTGGCGATGGAAACAGAAAGCTTTTTATCACAGGACAAGAAATCAGCCCTCAAAAAGGTAACCGGCAGAAAATATTTTTTTGAAAAAATCCCTAAGCCCCGGGGTCACAATTTCAGCAAAAATCTGACTTTTGGCAATTCACTCAAAAATGGTGCCAGAAGCTTGCAAATGATCCCCTGAAAGCTTTGGCGATGGAAACAGAAGGCTTTTTATCACAGGACAAGAAATCAGCCCTCAAAAAGGTAACCGGCAGAAAATATTTTTTTGAAAAAATCCCTAAGCCCCAGGGTCACAATTTCAGCAAAAATCTGACTTTTGGCATTTCACTCAAAAATGGTGCCAGAAGCTTGCAATTGATCCCCTGTAAGCTTTGGCGATGGCAACAGAAGGCTTTTTATCACAGGACGAGAAATCAGCCCTCAAAAACGTAACCGGCAGAAAATATTTTTTTGAAAAAATCCCTAAGCCCCGGGGTCACAATTTCAGCAAAAATCTGACTTTTGGCAATTCACTCAAAAATGGTGCCAGAAGCTTGCAAATGATCCCTAAGCCCTAATCTGACTTTTGGCAATTCACTCAAAAATGGTGCCAGAAGCTTGCAAATGATCCCCTGAAACCTTTGGCGATGGAAACAGAAGGCTTTTTATCACAGGAGAAGAAATCAGCCCTCAAAAACGTAACCGGCAGAAAATATTTTTTTGAAAAAAATCCCTAAGCCCCGGGGTCACAATTTCAGCAAAAATCTGACTTTTGGCATTTCACTCAAAAATGGTGCCAGAAGCTTGCAAATGATCCCCTGAAAGCTTTGGCGATGGAAACAGAAGGCTTTTTATCACAGGACGAGAAATCAGCCCTCAAAAACGTAACCGGCAGAAAATATTTTTTTGAAAAAATCCCTAAGCCTCGGGGTCACAATTTCAGCAAAAATCTGACTTTTGGCATTTCACTCGAAAATGGTGCCAGAAGCTTGCAAATGATCCCCTGAAAGCTTTGGCGATGGAAACAGAAGGCTTTTTATCACAGGACGAGAAATCAGCCCTCAAAAACGTAACCGGCAGAAAATATTTTTTTGAAAAAATCCCTAAGCCCCGGGGTCACAATTTCAGCAAAAATCTGACTTTTGGCAATTCACTCAAAAATGGTGCCAGAAGCTTGCAAATGATCCCCAGAAAGCTTTGGCGATGGAAACAGAAGGCTTTTTATCACAGGACAAGAAATCAGCCCTCAAAAACGTAACCGGCAGAAAATATTTTTTTGAAAAAATCCGTAAGCCCCGGGGTCACAATTTCAGCAAAAATCTGACTTTTGGCAATTCACTCAAAAATGGTGCCAGAAGCTTGCAAATGATCCCCTGAAAGCGTTGGCGATGGAAACAGAAGGCTTTTTATCACAGGACAAGAAATCAGCCCTCAAAAACTTAACAGGCAGAAAATATTTTTTTGAAAAAATCCCTAAGCCCCGGGGTCACAATTTCAGCAAAAATCTGACTTTTGGCAATTCACTCAAAAATGGTGCCAGAAGCTTGCAAATGATCCCCTGAAAGCTTTGGCGATGGAAACAGAAGGCTTTTTATCACAGGACAAGAAATCAGCCCTCAAAAACGTAACCGGCAGAAAATATTTTTTTGAAAAAATACCTAAGCCCCGGGGTCACAATTTCAGCAAAAATCTGACTTTTGGCAATTCACTCAAAAATGGTGCCAGAAGCTTGCAAATGATCCCCTGAAATCTTTGGCGATGGAAACAGAAGGCTTTTTATCTCAGGACAAGAAATCAGCCCTCAAAAACGTAACCGGCAGAATTTTTTTTTTGAAAAAATCCCTAAGCCCCGGGGTCACAATTTCAGCAAAAATCTGACTTTTGGCAATTCACTCAAAAATGGTGCCAGAAGCTTGCAAATGATCCCCTGAAAGCTTTGGCGATGGAAACAGAAAGCTTTTTATCACAGGACAAGAAATCAGCCCTCAAAAAGGTAACCGGCAGAAAATATTTTTTTGAAAAAATCCCTAAGCCCCGGGGTCACAATTTCAGCAAAAATCTGACTTTTGGCAATTCACTCAAAAATGGTGCCAGAAGCTTGCAAATGATCCCCTGAAAGCTTTGGCGATGGAAACAGAAGGCTTTTTATCACAGGACAAGAAATCAGCCCTCAAAAAGGTAACCGGCAGAAAATATTTTTTTGAAAAAATCCCTAAGCCCCAGGGTCACAATTTCAGCAAAAATCTGACTTTTGGCAATTCACTCAAAAATGGTGCCAGAAGCTTGCAAATGATCCCCTGAAAGCTTTGGCGATGGAAACAGAAGGCTTTTTATCACAGGACAAGAAATCAGCCCTCAAAAACGTAACCGGCAGAATTTTTTTTTTGAAAAAATCCCTAAGCCCCGGGGTCACAATTTCAGCAAAAATCTGACTTTTGGCAATTCACTCAAAAATGGTGCCAGAAGCTTGCAAATGATCCCCTGAAAGCTTTGGCGATGGAAACAGAAAGCTTTTTATCACAGGACAAGAAATCAGTCCTCAAAAAGGTAACCGGCAGAAAATATTTTTTTGAAAAAATCCCTAAGCCCCGGGGTCACAATTTCAGCCAAAATCTGACTTTTGGCAATTCACTCAAAAATGGTGCCAGAAGCTTGCAAATGATCCCCTGAAAGCTTTGGCGATGGAAACAGAAGGCTTTTTATCACAGGACAAGAAATCAGCCCTCAAAAAGGTAACCGGCAGAAAATATTTTTTTGAAAAAATCCCTAAGCCCCAGGGTCACAATTTCAGTAAAAATCTGACTTTTGGCAATTCACTCAAAAATGGTGCCAGAAGCTTGCAAATGATCCCCTGAAAGCTTTGGCGATGGAAACAGAAGGCTTTTTATCACAGGACAAGAAATCAGCCCTCAAAAACGTAACCGGCAGAAAATATTTTTTTGAAAAAATCCCTAAGCCCCGGGGTCACAATTTCAGCAAAAATCTGACTTTTGGCAATTCACTCAAAAATGGTGCCAGAAGCTTGCAAATGATCCCCTGAAACCTTTGGCGATGGAAACAGAAGGCTTTTTATCACAGGACAAGAAATCAGCCCTCAAAAACGTAACCGGCAGAAAATATTTTTTTGAAAAAATCCGTAAGCCCCGGGGTCACAATTTCAGCAAAAATCTGACTATTGGCAATTCACTCAAAAATGGTGCCAGAAGCTTGCAAATGATCCCCTGAAAGCTTTGGCGATGGAAACAGAAGGCTTTTTATCACAGGACAAGAAATCAGCCCTCAAAAACGTAACCGGCAGAAAATATTTTTTTGAAAAAATCCCTAAGCCCCGGGGTCACAATTTCAGCAAAAATCTGACTTTTGGCAATTCACTCAAAAATGGTGCCAGAAGCTTGCAAATGATCCCCTGAAAGCTTTGGCGATGGAAACAGAAGGCTTTTTATCACAGGACAAGAAATCAGCCCTCAAAAACGTAACCGGTAGAAATTTTTTTTTGAAAAAATCCCTAAGCCCCGGGGTCACAATTTCAGCAAAAATCTGACTTTTGGCAATTCACTCAAAAATGGTGCCAGAAGCTTGCAAATGATCCCCTGAAAGCTTTGGCGATGGAAACAGAAAGCTTTTTATCACAGGACAAGAAATCAGCCCTCAAAAACGTAACCGGCAGAAAATATTTTTTTGAAAAAATCCCTAAGCCCCGGGGTCACAATTTCAGCAAAAATCTGACTTTTGGCAATTCACTCAAAAATGGTGCCAGAAGCTTGCAAATGATCCCCTGAAAGCTTTGGCGATGGAAACAGAAGGCTTTTTATCACAGGACAAGAAATCAGCCCTCAAAAACGTAACCGGCAGAAAATATTTTTTTGAAAAAATCCCTAAGCCCCGGGGTCACAATTTCAGCAAAAATCTGACTTTTGGCAATTCACTCAAAAATGGTGCCAGAAGCTTGCAAATGATCCCCTGAAACCTTTGGCGATGGAAACAGAAGGCTTTTTATCACAGGACAAGAAATCAGCCCTCAAAAACGTAACCGGCAGAAAATATTTTTTTGAAAAAATCCCTAAGCCCCGGGGTCACAATTTCAGCAAAAAACTGACTATTGGCAATTCACTCAAAAATGGTGCCAGAAGCTTGCAAATGATCCCCTGAAAGCTTTGGCGATGGAAACAGAAGGCTTTTTATCACAGGACAAGAAATCAGCCCTCAAAAACGTAACCGGCAGAAAATATTTTTTTGAAAAAATCCCTAAGCCCCGGGGTCACAATTTCAGCAAAAATCTGACTTTTGGCAATTCACTCAAAAATGGTGCCAGAAGCTTGCAAATGATCCCCTGAAAGCTTTGGCGATGGAAACAGAAGGCTTTTTATCACAGGACAAGAAATCAGCCCTCAAAAACGTAACCGGTAGAAATTTTTTTTTGAAAAAATCCCTAAGCCCCGGGGTCACAATTTCAGCAAAAATCTGACTTTTGGCAATTCACTCAAAAATGGTGCCAGAAGCTTGCAAATGATCCCCTGAAAGCTTTGGCGATGGAAACAGAAAGCTTTTTATCACAGGACAAGAAATCAGCCCTCAAAAACGTAACCGGCAGAAAATATTTTTTTGAAAAAATCCCTAAGCCCCGGGGTCACAATTTCAGCAAAAATCTGACTTTTGGCAATTCACTCAAAAATGGTGCCAGAAGCTTGCAAATGATCCCCTGAAAGCTTTGGCGATGGAAACAGAAGGCTTTTTATCACAGGACAAGATATCAGCCCTCAAAAAGGTAACCGGCAGAAAATATTTTTTTGAAAAAATCCCTAAGCCCCGGGGTCACAATTTCAGCAAAAATCTGACTTTTGGCAATTCACTCAAAAATGGTGCCAGAAGCTTGCAAATGATCCCCTGAAAGCTTTGGCGATGGAAACAGAAGGCTTTTTATCACAGGACAAGAAATCAGCCCTCAAAAACGTAACCGGCAGAAAATATTTTTTTGAAAAAATCCCTAAGCCCCGGGGTCACAATTTCAGCAAAAATCTGACTTTTGGCAATTCACTCAAAAATGGTGCCAGAAGCTTGCAAATGATCCCCTGAAAGCTTTGGCGATGGAAACAGAAGGCTTTTTATCACAGGACAAGAAATCAGCCCTCAAAAACGTAACCGGCAGAAAATATTTTTTTGAAAAAATCCCTAAGCCCCGGGGTCACAATTTCAGCAAAAAACTGACTTTTTCTGGCACTTCCAACAATGGCGCCAGAAGCTTGCAAATGATCCCCTGAAAGCTTTGGCGATGGAAACAGAAAGCTTTTTATCACAGGACAAGAAATCAGCCCTCAAAAACGTAACCGGCAGAAAATATTTTTTTGAAAAAATCCCTAAGCCCCGGGGTCACAATTTCAGCAAAAATCTGACTTTTGGCAATTCACTCAAAAATGGTGCCAGAAGCTTGCAAATGATCCCCTGAAAGCTTTGGCGATGGAAACAGAAGGCTTTTTATCACAGGACAAGATATCAGCCCTCAAAAAGGTAACCGGCAGAAAATATTTTTTTGAAAAAATCCCTAAGCCCCGGGGTCACAATTTCAGCAAAAATCTGACTTTTGGCAATTCACTCAAAAATGGTGCCAGAAGCTTGCAAATGATCCCCTGAAAGCTTTGGCGATGGAAACAGAAGGCTTTTTATCACAGGACAAGAAATCAGCCCTCAAAAACGTAACCGGCAGAAAATATTTTTTTGAAAAAATCCCTAAGCCCCGGGGTCACAATTTCAGCAAAAATCTGACTTTTGGCAATTCACTCAAAAATGGTGCCAGAAGCTTGCAAATGATCCCCTGAAAGCTTTGGCGATGGAAACAGAAGGCTTTTTATCACAGGACAAGAAATCAGCTCTCAAAAACGTAACCGGCAGAATTTTTTTTTTGAAAAAATCCCTAAGCCCCGGGGTCACAATTTCAGCAAAAATCTGACTTTTGGCAATTCACTCAAAAATGGTGCCAGAAGCTTGCAAATGATCCCCTGAAAGTTTGGCGATGGAAACAGAAGGCTTTTTATCACAGGACAAGAAATCAGCCCTCAAAAACGTAACCGGGCAGAAAATATTTTTTTGAAAAAATCCCTAAGCCCCGGGGTCACAATTTCAGCAAAAATCTGACTTTTGGCAATTCACTCAAAAATGGTGCCAGAAGCTTGCAAATGATCCCCTGAAAGCTTTGGCGATGGAAACAGAAGGCTTTTTATCACAGGACAAGAAATCAGCCCTCAAAAACGTAACCGGCAGAAAATATTTTTTTGAAAAAATCCGTAAGCCCCGGGGTCACAATTTCAGCAAAAATCTGACTATTGGCAATTCACTCAAAAATGGTGCCAGAAGCTTGCAAATGATCCCCTGAAAGCTTTGGCGATGCAAACAGAAGGCTTTTTATCACAGGACAAGAAATCAGCCCTCAAAAACGTAACCGGCAGAAAATATTTTTTTGAAAAAATCCCTAAGCCCCGGGGTCACAATTTCAGCAAAAATCTGACTTTTGGCAATTCACTCAAAAATGGTGCCAGAAGCTTGCAAATGATCCCCTGAAAGCTTTGGCGATGGAAACAGAAGGCTTTTTATCACAGGACAAGAAATCAGCCCTCAAAAACGTAACCGGCAGAAAATATTTTTTTGAAAAAATCCGTAAGCCCCGGGGTCACAATTTCAGCAAAAATCTGACTATTGGCAATTCACTCAAAAATGGTGCCAGAAGCTTGCAAATGATCCCCTGAAAGCTTTGGCGATGGAAACAGAAGGCTTTTTATCACAGGACAAGAAATCAGCCCTCAAAAACGTAACCGGCAGAAAATATTTTTTTGAAAAAATCCCTAAGCCCCGGGGTCACAATTTCAGCAAAAATCTGACTTTTGGCAATTCACTCAAAAATGGTGCCAGAAGCTTGCAAATGATCCCCTGAAAGCTTTGGCGATGGAAACAGAAGGCTTTTTATCACAGGACAAGAAATCAGCCCTCAAAAACGTAACCGGTAGAATTTTTTTTTGAAAAAATCCCTAAGCCCCGGGGTCACAATTTCAGCAAAAATCTGACTTTTGGCAATTCACTCAAAAATGGTGCCAGAAGCTTGCAAATGATCCCCTGAAAGCTTTGGCGATGGAAACAGAAAGCTTTTTATCACAGGACAAGAAATCAGCCCTCAAAAACGTAACCGGCAGAAAATATTTTTTTGAAAAAATCCCTAAGCCCCGGGGTCACAATTTCAGCAAAAATCTGACTTTTGGCAATTCACTCAAAAATGGTGCCAGAAGCTTGCAAATGATCCCCTGAAAGCTTTGGCGATGGAAACAGAAGGCTTTTTATCACAGGACAAGATATCAGCCCTCAAAAAGGTAACCGGCAGAAAATATTTTTTTGAAAAAATCCCTAAGCCCCGGGGTCACAATTTCAGCAAAAATCTGACTTTTGGCAATTCACTCAAAAATGGTGCCAGAAGCTTGCAAATGATCCCCTGAAAGCTTTGGCGATGGAAACAGAAGGCTTTTTATCACAGGACAAGAAATCAGCCCTCAAAAACGTAACCGGCAGAAAATATTTTTTTGAAAAAATCCCTAAGCCCCGGGGTCACAATTTCAGCAAAAATCTGACTTTTGGCAATTCACTCAAAAATGGTGCCAGAAGCTTGCAAATGATCCCCTGAAAGCTTTGGCGATGGAAACAGAAGGCTTTTTATCACAGGACAAGAAATCAGCCCTCAAAAACGTAACCGGCAGAAAATATTTTTTTGAAAAAATCCGTAAGCCCCGGGGTCACAATTTCAGCAAAAATCTGACTATTGGCAATTCACTCAAAAATGGTGCCAGAAGCTTGCAAATGATCCCCTGAAAGCTTTGGCGATGGAAACAGAAGGCTTTTTATCACAGGACAAGAAATCAGCCCTCAAAAACGTAACCGGCAGAAAATATTTTTTTGAAAAAATCCCTAAGCCCCGGGGTCACAATTTCAGCAAAAATCTGACTTTTGGCAATTCACTCAAAAATGGTGCCAGAAGCTTGCAAATGATCCCCTGAAAGCTTTGGCGATGGAAACAGAAGGCTTTTTATCACAGGACAAGAAATCAGCCCTCAAAAACGTAACCGGCAGAAAATATTTTTTTGAAAAAATCCGTAAGCCCCGGGGTCACAATTTCAGCAAAAATCTGACTATTGGCAATTCACTCAAAAATGGTGCCAGAAGCTTGCAAATGATCCCCTGAAAGCTTTGGCGATGGAAACAGAAGGCTTTTTATCACAGGACAAGAAATCAGCCCTCAAAAACGTAACCGGCAGAAAATATTTTTTTGAAAAAATCCCTAAGCCCCGGGGTAACAATTTCAGCAAAAATCTGACTTTTGGCAATTCACTCAAAAATGGTGCCAGAAGCTTGCAAATGATCCCCTGAAAGCTTTGGCGATGGAAACAGAAGGCTTTTTATCACAGGACAAGAAATCAGCCCTCAAAAACGTAACCGGCAGAAAATATTTTTTTGAAAAAATCCCTAAGCCCCGGGGTCACAATTTCAGCAAAAATCTGACTTTTGGCAATTCACTCAAAAATGGTGCCAGAAGCTTGCAAATGATCCGCTGAAAGCTTTGGCGATGGAAACAGAAAGCTTTTTATCACAGGACAAGAAATCAGCCCTCAAAAACGTAACCGGCAGAAAATATTTTTTTGAAAAAATCCCTAAGCCCCGGGGTCACAATTTCAGCCAAAAACTGACTTTTGGCAATTCACTCAAAAAAGTTGCCAGAAGCTTGTAAATGATCCCCTGAAAGCTTTGGCGATGGAAACAGAAGGCTTTTTATCACAGGACAAGAAATCAGCCCTCAAAAACTTAACCGGCAGAAAATATTTTTTTGAAAAAATCCCTAAGCCCCGGGGTCACGATTTCAGCAAAAATCTGACTTTTGGCAATTCACTCAAAAATGGTACCAGAAGCTTGCAAATGATCCCCTGAAAGCTTTGGCGATGGAAACAGAAGGCTTTTTATCACAGGACAAGAAATCAGCCCTCAAAAACGTAACCGGCAGAAAATATTTTTTTGAAAAAATCCCTAAGCCCCGGGGTCACAATTTCAGCAAAAATCTGACTTTTGGCAATTCACTCAAAAATGGTGCCAGAAGCTTGCAAATGATCCCCAGAAAGCTTTGGCGATGGAAACAGAAGGCTTTTTATCACAGGACAAGAAATCAGCCCTCAAAAACGTAACCGGCAGAAAATATTTTTTTGAAAAAATCCCTAAACCCCGGGGTCACAATTTCAGCAAAAATCTGACTTTTGGCAATTCACTCAAAAATGGTGCCAGAAGCTTGCAAATGATCCCCTGAAAGCTTTGGCGATGGAAACAGAAGGCTTTTTATCACAGGACAAGAAATCAGCCCTCAATAACTTAACCGGAAGAAAATATTTTTTTGAAAAAATCCCTAAGCCCCGGGGTCACAATTTCAGCAAAAATCTGACTTTTGGCAGTTCACTCAAAAATGGTTCGAAGAGCTTAAAAATGCTCGCCTGAAAGGTTTGGCACTCGAAACAGAAGGCTTTTTATCACAGGACAAGAAATCAGCCCTCAATAACTTAACCGGAAGAAAATATTTTTTTGAAAAAATCCCTAAGCCCCGGGGTCACAATTTCAGCAAAAATCTGACTTTTGGCAATTCACTCAAAAATGGTGCCAGAAGCTTGCAAATGATCCCCTGAAAGCTTTGGCGATGGAAACAGAAGGCTTTTTATCACAGGACAAGAAATCAGCCCTCAAAAACGTAACCGGCAGAAAATATTTTTTTGAAAAAATCCCTAAGCCCCGGGGCCACAATTTCAGCAAAAATCTGACTTTTGGCAATTCACTCAAAAATGGTGCCAGAAGCTTGCAAATGATCCGCTGAAAGCTTTGGCGATGGAAACAGAAGGCTTTTTATCACAGGACAAGAAATCAGCCCTCAAAAACTTAACCGGCAGAATATATTTTTTTGAAAATATCCCTAAGCCCCGGGGTCACAATTTCAGCCAAAATCTGACTTTTGGCAATTCACTCAAAAATGGTGCCAGAAGCTTGCAAATGATCCCCTGAAAGCTTTGGCGATGGAAACAGAAGGCTTTTTATCACAGGACAAGAAATCAGCCCTCAAAAACGTAACCGGCAGAAAATATTTTTTTGAAAAAATCCGTAAGCCCCGGGGTCACAATTTCAGCAAAAATCTGACTTTTGGCAATTCACTCAAAAATGGTGCCAGAAGCTTGCAAATGATCCCCTGAAAGCTTTGGCGATGGAAACAGAAGGCTTTTTATCACAGGACAAGAAATCAGCCCTCAAAAACGTAACCGGCAGAAAATATTTTTTTGAAAAAATCCCTAAGCCCCGGGGTCACAATTTCAGCAAAAATCTGACTTTTGGCAATTCACTCAAAAATGGTGCCAGAAGCTTGCAAATGATCCCCTGAAAGCTTTGGCGATGGAAACAGAAGGCTTTTTATCACAGGACAAGAAATCAGCCCTCAAAAACGTAACCGGCAGAAAATATTTTTTTGAAAAAATCCGTAAGCCCCGGGGTCACAATTTCAGCAAAAATCTGACTATTGGCAATTCACTCAAAAATGGTGCCAGAAGCTTGCAAATGATCCCCTGAAAGCTTTGGCGATGGAAACAGAAGGGTTTTTATCACAGGACAAGAAATCAGCCCTCAAAAACGTAACCGGCAGAAAATATTTTTTTGAAAAAATCCCTAAGCCCCGGGGTCACAATTTCAGCAAAAATCTGACTTTTGGCAATTCACTCAAAAATGGTGCCAGAAGCTTGCAAATGATCCGCTGAAAGCTTTGGCGATGGAAACAGAAAGCTTTTTATCACAGGACAAGAAATCAGCCCTCAAAAACGTAACCGGCAGAAAATATTTTTTTGAAAAAATCCCTAAGCCCCGGGGTCACAATTTCAGCCAAAAACTGACTTTTGGCAATTCACTCAAAAAAGGTGCCAGAAGCTTGTAAATGATCCCCTGAAAGCTTTGGCGATGGAAACAGAAGGCTTTTTATCACAGGACAAGAAATCAGCTCTCAAAAACGTAACCGGCAGAAATTTTTTTTTGAAAAAATCCCTAAGCCCCGGGGTCACAATTTCAGCAAAAATCTGACTTTTGGCAATTCACTCAAAAATGGTGCCAGAAGCTTGCAAATGATCCCCTGAAAGTTTGGCGATGGAAACAGAAGGCTTTTTATCACAGGACAAGAAATCAGCCCTCAAAAACGTAACCGGGCAGAAAATATTTTTTTGAAAAAATCCCTAAGCCCCGGGGTCACAATTTCAGCAAAAATCTGACTTTTGGCAATTCACTCAAAAATGGTGCCAGAAGCTTGCAAATGATCCCCTGAAAGCTTTGGCGATGGAAACAGAAGGCTTTTTATCACAGGACAAGAAATCAGCCCTCAAAAACGTAACCGGCAGAAAATATTTTTTTGAAAAAATCCGTAAGCCCCGGGGTCACAATTTCAGCAAAAATCTGACTATTGGCAATTCACTCAAAAATGGTGCCAGAAGCTTGCAAATGATCCCCTGAAAGCTTTGGCGATGGAAACAGAAGGCTTTTTATCACAGGACAAGAAATCAGCCCTCAAAAACGTAACCGGCAGAAAATATTTTTTTGAAAAAATCCCTAAGCCCCGGGGTCACAATTTCAGCAAAAATCTGACTTTTGGCAATTCACTCAAAAATGGTGCCAGAAGCTTGCAAATGATCCCCTGAAAGCTTTGGCGATGGAAACAGAAGGCTTTTTATCACAGGACAAGAAATCAGCCCTCAAAAACGTAACCGGCAGAAAATATTTTTTTGAAAAAATCCGTAAGCCCCGGGGTCACAATTTCAGCAAAAATCTGACTATTGGCAATTCACTCAAAAATGGTGCCAGAAGCTTGCAAATGATCCCCTGAAAGCTTTGGCGATGGAAACAGAAGGGTTTTTATCACAGGACAAGAAATCAGCCCTCAAAAACGTAACCGGCAGAAAATATTTTTTTGAAAAAATCCCTAAGCCCCGGGGTCACAATTTCAGCAAAAATCTGACTTTTGGCAATTCACTCAAAAATGGTGCCAGAAGCTTGCAAATGATCCGCTGAAAGCTTTGGCGATGGAAACAGAAAGCTTTTTATCACAGGACAAGAAATCAGCCCTCAAAAACGTAACCGGCAGAAAATATTTTTTTGAAAAAATCCCTAAGCCCCGGGGTCACAATTTCAGCAAAAATCTGACTTTTGGCAATTCACTCAAAAATGGTGCCAGAAGCTTGCAAATGATCCCCTGAAAGCTTTGGCCATGGAAACAGAAGGCTTTTTATCACAGGACAAGAAATCAGCCCTCAAAAACGTAACCGGCAGAAAATATTTTTTTGAAAAAATCCCTAAGCCCCGGGGTCACAATTTCAGCAAAAATCTGACTTTTGGCAATTCACTCAAAAATGGTGCCAGAAGCTTGCAAATGATCCCCTGAAAGCTTTGGCCATGGAAACAGAAGGCTTTTTATCACAGGACAAGAAATCAGCTCTCAAAAACGTAACCGGCAGAAAATATTTTTTTGAAAAAAATCTCTAAGCCCCGGGGTCACAATTTCAGCAAAAATCTGACTTTTGGCAATTCACTCAAAAATGGTGCCAGAAGCTTGCAAATGATCCCCTGAAAGCTTTGGCGATGGAAACAGAAGGCTTTTTATCACAGGACAAGAAATCAGCTCTCAAAAACGTAACCGGCAGAAAATATTTTTTTGAAAAAATCTCTAAGCCCCGGGGTCACAATTTCAGCAAAAATCTGACTTTTGGCAGTTCACTCAAAAATGGTTCGAAGAGCTTAAAAATGCTCGCCTGAAAGGTTTGGCACTCGAAACAGAAGGCTTTTTATCACAGGACAAGAAATCAGCCCTCAAAAACTTAACCGGCAGAAAATATTTTTTTGAAAAAATCCCTAAGCCCCGGGGTCACGATTTCAGCAAAAATCTGACTTTTGGCAATTCACTCAAAAATGGTGCCAGAAGCTTGCAAATGATCCCCTGAAAGCTTTGGCGATGGAAACAGAAGGCTTTTTATCACAGGACAAGAAATCAGCCCTCAAAAACGTAACCGGCAGAAAATATTTTTTTGAAAAAATCCCTAAGCCCCGGGGTCACAATTTGAGCAAAAATCTGACTTTTGGCAATTCACTCAAAAATGGTGCCAGAAGCTTGCAAATGATCCCCTGAAAGCTTTGGCGATGGAAACAGAAGGCTTTTTATCACAGGACAAGAAATCAGCCCTCAAAAACGTAACCGGCAGAAAATATTTTTTTGAAAAAATCCCTAAGCCCCAGGGTCACAATTTCAGCAAAAATCTGACTTTTGGCAATTCACTCAAAAATGGTGCCAGAAGCTTGCAAATGATCCCCAGAAAGCTTTGGCGATGGAAACAGAAGGCTTTTTATCACAGGACAAGAAATCAGCCCTCAAAAACGTAACCGGCAGAAAATATTTTTTTGAAAAAATCCCTAAGCCCCGGGGTCACAATTTCAGCAAAAATCTGACTTTTGGCAATTCACTCAAAAATGGTGCCAGAAGCTTGCAAATGATCCGCTGAAAGCTTTGGCGATGGAAACAGAAGGCTTTTTATCACAGGACAAGAAATCAGCCCTCAAAAACTTAACCGGCAGAATATATTTTTTTGAAAATATCCCTAAGCCCCGGGGTCACAATTTCAGCCAAAATCTGACTTTTGGCAATTCACTCAAAAATGGTGCCAGAAGCTTGCAAATGATCCCCTGAAAGCTTTGGCGATGGAAACAGAAGGCTTTTTATCACAGGACAAGAAATCAGCCCTCAAAAACGTAACCGGCAGAAAATATTTTTTTGAAAAAATCCCTAAGCCCCGGGGTCACAATTTGAGCAAAAATCTGACTTTTGGCAATTCACTCAAAAATGGTGCCAGAAGCTTGCAAATGATCCCCTGAAAGCTTTGGCGATGGAAACAGAAGGCTTTTTATCACAGGACAAGAAATCAGCCCTCAAAAACGTAACCGGCAGAAAATATTTTTTTGAAAAAATCCCTAAGCCCCGGGGTCACAATTTGAGCAAAAATCTGACTTTTGGCAATTCACTCAAAAATGGTGCCAGAAGCTTGCAAATGATCCCCTGAAAGTTTGGCGATGGAAACAGAAGGCTTTTTATCACAGGACAAGAAATCAGCCCTCAAAAACGTAACCGGGCAGAAAATATTTTTTTGAAAAAATCCCTAAGCCCCGGGGTCACAATTTCAGCAAAAATCTGACTTTTGGCAATTCACTCAAAAATGGTGCCAGAAGCTTGCAAATGATCCCCTGAAAGCTTTGGCGATGGAAACAGAAGGCTTTTTATCACAGGACAAGAAATCAGCCCTCAAAAACGTAACCGGCAGAAAATATTTTTTTGAAAAAATCCGTAAGCCCCGGGGTCACAATTTCAGCAAAAATCTGACTATTGGCAATTCACTCAAAAATGGTGCCAGAAGCTTGCAAATGATCCCCTGAAAGCTTTGGCGATGGAAACAGAAGGGTTTTTATCACAGGACAAGAAATCAGCCCTCAAAAACGTAACCGGCAGAAAATATTTTTTTGAAAAAATCCCTCAGCCCCGGGGTCACAATTTCAGCAAAAATCTGACTTTTGGCAATTCACTCAAAAATGGTGCCAGAAGCTTGCAAATGATCCGCTGAAAGCTTTGGCGATGGAAACAGAAAGCTTTTTATCACAGGACAAGAAATCAGCCCTCAAAAACGTAACCGGCAGAAAATATTTTTTTGAAAAAATCCCTAAGCCCCGGGGTCACAATTTCAGCCAAAAACTGACTTTTGGCAATTCACTCAAAAAAGGTGCCAGAAGCTTGTAAATGATCCCCTGAAAGCTTTGGCGATGGAAACAGAAGGCTTTTTATCACAGGACAAGAAATCAGCTCTCAAAAACGTAACCGGCAGAAATTTTTTTTTGAAAAAATCCCTAAGCCCCGGGGTCACAATTTCAGCAAAAATCTGACTTTTGGCAATTCACTCAAAAATGGTGCCAGAAGCTTGCAAATGATCCCCTGAAAGCTTTGGCGATGGAAACAGAAGGCTTTTTAACACAGGACAAGAAATCAGCCCTCAAAAACGTAACCGGCAGAAAATATTTTTTTGAAAAAATCCGTAAGCCCCGGGGTCACAATTTCAGCAAAAATCTGACTATTGGCAATTCACTCAAAAATGGTGCCAGAAGCTTGCAAATGATCCCCTGAAAGCTTTGGCGATGGAAACAGAAGGCTTTTTATCACAGGACAAGAAATCAGCCCTCAAAAACGTAACCGGCAGAAAATATTTTTTTGAAAAAATCCCTAAGCCCCGGGGTCACAATTTCAGCAAAAATCTGACTTTTGGCAATTCACTCAAAAATGGTGCCAGAAGCTTGCAAATGATCCCCTGAAAGCTTTGGCGATGGAAACAGAAGGCTTTTTATCACAGGACAAGAAATCAGCCCTCAAAAACGTAACCGGCAGAAAATATTTTTTTGAAAAAATCCGTAAGCCCCGGGGTCACAATTTCAGCAAAAATCTGACTATTGGCAATTCACTCAAAAATGGTGCCAGAAGCTTGTAAATGATCCCCTGAAAGCTTTGGCGATGGAAACAGAAGGCTTTTTATCACAGGACAAGAAATCAGCCCTCAAAAACGTAACCGGCAGAAAATATTTTTTTGAAAAAATCCCTAAGCCCCGGGGTCACAATTTCAGCAAAAATCTGACTTTTGGCAATTCACTCAAAAATGGTGCCAGAAGCTTGCAAATGATCCCCTGAAAGCTTTGGCCATGGAAACAGAAGGCTTTTTATCACAGGACAAGAAATCAGCCCTCAAAAACGTAACCGGCAGAAAATATTTTTTGAAAAAATCCCTAAGCCCCGGGGTCACAATTTCAGCAAAAATCTGACTTTTGGCAATTCACTCAAAAATGGTGCCAGAAGCTTGCAAATGATCCCCTGAAAGCTTTGGCCATGGAAACAGAAGGCTTTTTATCACAGGACAAGAAATCAGCTCTCAAAAACGTAACCGGCAGAAAATATTTTTTTGAAAAAAATCTCTAAGCCCCGGGGTCACAATTTCAGCAAAAATCTGACTTTTGGCAATTCACTCAAAAATGGTGCCAGAAGCTTGCAAATGATCCCCTGAAAGCTTTGGCGATGGAAACAGAAGGCTTTTTATCACAGGACAAGAAATCAGCTCTCAAAAACGTAACCGGCAGAAAATATTTTTTTGAAAAAATCTCTAAGCCCCGGGGTCACAATTTCAGCAAAAATCTGACTTTTGGCAGTTCACTCAAAAATGGTTCGAAGAGCTTAAAAATGCTCGCCTGAAAGGTTTGGCACTCGAAACAGAAGGCTTTTTATCACAGGACAAGAAATCAGCCCTCAAAAACTTAACCGGCAGAAAATATTTTTTTGAAAAAATCCCTAAGCCCCGGGGTCACGATTTCAGCAAAAATCTGACTTTTGGCAATTCACTCAAAAATGGTGCCAGAAGCTTGCAAATGATCCCCTGAAAGCTTTGGCGATGGAAACAGAAGGCTTTTTATCACAGGACAAGAAATCAGCCCTCAAAAACGTAACCGGCAGAAAATATTTTTTTGAAAAAATCCCTAAGCCCCGGGGTCACAATTTGAGCAAAAATCTGACTTTTGGCAATTCACTCAAAAATGGTGCCAGAAGCTTGCAAATGATCCCCTGAAAGCTTTGGCGATGGAAACAGAAGGCTTTTTATCACAGGACAAGAAATCAGCCCTCAAAAACGTAACCGGCAGAAAATATTTTTTTGAAAAAATCCCTAAGCCCCAGGGTCACAATTTCAGCAAAAATCTGACTTTTGGCAATTCACTCAAAAATGGTGCCAGAAGCTTGCAAATGATCCCCAGAAAGCTTTGGCGATGGAAACAGAAGGCTTTTTATCACAGGACAAGAAATCAGCCCTCAAAAACGTAACCGGCAGAAAATATTTTTTTGAAAAAATCCCTAAGCCCCGGGGTCACAATTTCAGCAAAAATCTGACTTTTGGCAATTCACTCAAAAATGGTGCCAGAAGCTTGCAAATGATCCGCTGAAAGCTTTGGCGATGGAAACAGAAGGCTTTTTATCACAGGACAAGAAATCAGCCCTCAAAAACTTAACCGGCAGAATATATTTTTTTGAAAATATCCCTAAGCCCCGGGGTCACAATTTCAGCCAAAATCTGACTTTTGGCAATTCACTCAAAAATGGTGCCAGAAGCTTGCAAATGATCCCCTGAAAGCTTTGGCGATGGAAACAGAAGGCTTTTTATCACAGGACAAGAAATCAGCCCTCAAAAATGTAACCGGCAGAAAATATTTTTTTGAAAAAATCCCTAAGCCCCGGGGTCACAATTTCAGCAAAAATCTGACTTTTGGCAATTCACTCAAAAATGGTGCCAGAAGCTTGCAAATGATCCCCTGAAAGCTTTGGCGATGGAAACAGAAGGCTTTTTATCACAGGACAAGAAATCAGCCCTCAAAAACGTAACCGGCAGAAAATATTTTTTTGAAAAAATCCCTAAGCCCCAGGGTCACAATTTCAGCAAAAATCTGACTTTTGGCAATTCACTCAAAAATGGTGCCAGAAGCTTGCAAATGATCCCCAGAAAGCTTTGGCGATGGAAACAGAAGGCTTTTTATCACAGGACAAGAAATCAGCCCTCAAAAACGTAACCGGCAGAAAATATTTTTTTGAAAAAATCCCTAAGCCCCGGGGTCACAATTTCAGCAAAAATCTGACTTTTGGCAATTCACTCAAAAATGGTGCCAGAAGCTTGCAAATGATCCCCTGAAAGCTTTGGCGATGGAAACAGAAGGCTTTTTATCACAGGACAAGAAATCAGCCCTCAAAAACTTAACCGGCAGAATATATTTTTTTGAAAATATCCCTAAGCCCCGGGGTCACAATTTCAGCCAAAATCTGACTTTTGGCAATTCACTCAAAAATGGTGCCAGAAGCTTGCAAATGATCCCCTGAAAGCTTTGGCGATGGAAACAGAAGGCTTTTTATCACAGGACAAGAAATCAGCCCTCAAAAATGTAACCGGCAGAAAATATTTTTTTGAAAAAATCCCTAAGCCCCGGGGTCACAATTTCAGCAAAAATCTGACTTTTGGCAATTCACTCAAAAATGGTGCCAGAAGCTTGCAAATGATCCCCTGAAAGCTTTGGCGATGGAAACAGAAGGCTTTTTATCACAGGACAAGAAATCAGCCCTCAAAAACGTAACCGGCAGAAAATATTTTTTTGAAAAAATCCCTAAGCCCCGGGGTCACAATTTCAGCAAAAATCTGACTTTTGGCAATTCACTCAAAAATGGTGCCAGAAGCTTGCAAATGATCCCCTGAAAGCTGTGGCGATGGAAACAGAAGGCTTTTTATCACAGGACAAGAAATCAGCCCTCAAAAACGTAACCGGCAGAAAATATTTTTTTGAAAAAATCCCTAAGCCCCGGGGTCACAATTTCAGCAAAAATCTGACTTTTGGCAATTCACTCAAAAATGGTGCCAGAAGCTTGCAAATGATCCCCTGAAAGCTTTGGCGATGGAAACAGAAGGCTTTTTATCACAGGACAAGAAATCAGCTCTCAAAAACGTAACCGGCAGAAAATATTTTTTTGAAAAAATCTCTAAGCCCCGGGGTCACAATTTCAGCAAAAATCTGACTTTTGGCAATTCACTCAAAAATGGTGCCAGAAGCTTGCAAATGATCCCCTGAAAGCTTTGGCGATGGAAACAGAAGGCTTTTTATCACAGGACGAGAAATCAGCCCTCAAAAACGTAACCGGCAGAAAATATTTTTTTGAAAAAATCCCTAAGCCCCGGGGTCACAATTTCAGCAAAAATCTGACTTTTGGCAATTCACTCAAAAATGGTGCCAGAAGCTTGCAAATGATCCCCTGAAAGCTTTGGCCATGGAAACAGAAGGCTTTTTATCACAGGACAAGAAATCAGCCCTCAAAAACTTAATCGGCAGAAAATATTTTTTTGAAAAAATCCCTAAGCCCCGGGGTCACGATTTCAGCAAAAATCTGACTTTTGGCAATTCACTCAAAAATGGTGCCAGAAGCTTGCAAATGATCCCCTGAAAGCTTTGGCGATTGAAACAGAAGGCTTTTTATCACAGGACAAGAAATCAGCCCTCAAAAACTTAATCGGCAGAAAATATTTTTTTGAAAAAATCCCTAAGCCCCGGGTCACGATTTCAGCAAAAATCTGACTTTTGGCAATTCACTCAAAAATGGTGCCAGAAGCTTGCAAATGATCCCCTGAAAGCTTTGGCGATGGAAACAGAAGGCTTTTTATCACAGGACAAGAAATCAGCCCTCAAAAACGTAACCGGCAGAAAATATTTTTTTGAAAAAATCCCTAAGTCCCGGGGTCACAATTTCAGCAAAAATCTGACTTTTGGCAATTCACTCAAAAATGGTGCCAGAAGCTTGCAAATGATCCCCAGAAAGCTTTGGCGATGGAAACAGAAGGCTTTTTATCACAGGACAAGAAATCAGCCCTCAATAACTTAACCGGAAGAAAATATTTTTTTGAAAAAATCCCTAAGCCCCGGGGTCACAATTTCAGCAAAAATCTGACTTTTGGCAGTTCACTCAAAAATGGTTCGAAAAGCTTAAAAATGCTCGCCTGAAAGGTTTGGCACTCGAAACAGAAGGCTTTTTATCACAGGACAAGAAATCAGCCCTCAAAAACTTAACCGGCAGAAAATATTTTTTTAAAAAAATCCCTAAGCCCCGGGGTCACAATTTCAGCAAAAATCTGACTTTTGGCAATTCACTCAAAAATGGTGCCAGAAGCTTGCAAATGATCCCCTGAAAGCTTTGGCGATGGAAACAGAAGGCTTTTTATCACAGGACAAGAAATCAGCCCTCAAAAACGTAACCGGCAGAAAATATTTTTTTGAAAAAATCCCTAAGCCCCGGGGTCACAATTTCAGCAAAAATCTGACTTTTGGCAATTCACTCAAAAATGGTGCCAGAAGCTTGCAAATGATCCCCTGAAAGCTTTGGCGATGGAAACAGAAGGCTTTTTATCACAGGACAAGAAATCAGCCCTCAAAAACGTAACCGGCAGAAAATATTTTTTTGAAAAAATCCCTAAGCCCCGGGGTCACAATTTCAGCAAAAATCTGACTTTTGGCAATTCACTCAAAAATGGTGCCAGAAGCTTGCAAATGATCCCCTGAAAGCTGTGGCGATGGAAACAGAAGGCTTTTTATCACAGGACAAGAAATCAGCCCTCAAAAACGTAACCGGCAGAAAATATTTTTTTGAAAAAATCCCTAAGCCCCGGGGTCACAATTTCAGCAAAAATCTGACTTTTGGCAATTCAATCAAAAATGGTGCCAGAAGCTTGCAAATGATCCCCTGAAAGCTTTGGCGATGGAAACAGAAGGCTTTTTATCACAGGACAAGAAATCAGCCCTCAAAAACGTAACCGGCAGAAAATATTTTTTTGAAAAAATCCCTAAGCCCCGGGGTCACAATTTCAGCAAAAATCTGACTTTTGGCAATTCACTCAAAAATGGTGCCAGAAGCTTGCAAATGATCCGCTGAAAGCTTTGGCGATGGAAACAGAAGGCTTTTTATCACAGGACAAGAAATCAGCCCTCAAAAACTTAACCGGCAGAATATATTTTTTTGAAAATATCCCTAAGCCCCGGGGTCACAATTTCAGCCAAAATCTGACTTTTGGCAATTCACTCAAAAATGGTGCCAGAAGCTTGCAAATGATCCCCTGAAAGCTTTGGCGATGGAAACAGAAGGCTTTTTATCACAGGACAAGAAATCAGCCCTCAAAAATGTAACCGGCAGAAAATATTTTTTTGAAATATCCCTAAGCCCCGGGGTCACAATTTCAGCAAAAATCTGACTTTTGGCAATTCACTCAAAAATGGTGCCAGAAGCTTGCAAATGATCCCCTGAAAGCTTTGGCGATGGAAACAGAAGGCTTTTTATCACAGGACAAGAAATCAGCCCTCAAAAACGTAACCGGCAGAAAATATTTTTTTGAAAAAATCCCTAAGCCCCGGGGTCACAATTTCAGCAAAAATCTGACTTTTGGCAATTCACTCAAAAATGGTGCCAGAAGCTTGCAAATGATCCCCTGAAAGCTGTGGCGATGGAAACAGAAGGCTTTTTATCACAGGACAAGAAATCAGCCCTCAAAAACGTAACCGGCAGAAAATATTTTTTTGAAAAAATCCCTAAGCCCCGGGGTCACAATTTCAGCAAAAATCTGACTTTTGGCAATTCACTCAAAAATGGTGCCAGAAGCTTGCAAATGATCCCCTGAAAGCTTTGGCGATGGAAACAGAAGGCTTTTTATCACAGGACAAGAAATCAGCTCTCAAAAACGTAACCGGCAGAAAATATTTTTTTGAAAAAATCTCTAAGCCCCGGGGTCACAATTTCAGCAAAAATCTGACTTTTGGCAATTCACTCAAAAATCGTGCCAGAAGCTTGCAAATGATCCCCTGAAAGCTTTGGCGATGGAAAAAGAAGGCTTTTTATCAAAGGACGAGAAATCAGCCCTCAAAAACGTAACCGGCAGAAAATATTTTTTTGAAAAAATCCCTAAGCCCCGGGGTCACAATTTCAGCAAAAATCTGACTTTTGGCAATTCACTCAAAAATGGTGCCAGAAGCTTGCAAATGATCCCCTGAAAGCTTTGGCCATGGAAACAGAAGGCTTTTTATCACAGGACAAGAAATCAGCCCTCAAAAACTTAATCGGCAGAACATATTTTTTTGAAAAAATCCCTAAGCCCCGGGGTCACAATTTCAGCAAAAATCTGACTTTTGGCAATTCAATCAAAAATGGTGCCAGAAACTTGCAAAGAAATCAGCCCTCAAAAACGTAACCGGCAGAAAATATTTTTTTGAAAAAATCCCTAAGCCCCGGGGTCACAATTTCAGCAAAAATCTGACTTTTGGCAATTCACTCAAAAATGGTGCCAGAAGCTTGCAAATGATCCCCTGAAAGCTTTGGCGATGGAAACAGAAGGCTTTTTATCACAGGACAAGAAATCAGCCCTCAAAAACGTAACCGGCAGAAAATATTTTTTTGAAAAAATCCCTAAGCCCCGGGGTCACAATTTCAGCAAAAATCTGACTTTTGGCAATTCACTCAAAAATGGTGCCAGAAGCTTGCAAATGATCCCCAGAAAGCTTTGGCGATGGAAACAGAAGGCTTTTTATCACAGGACAAGAAATCAGCCCTCAAAAACGTAACCGGCAGAAAATATTTTTTTGAAAAAATCCCTAAGCCCCGGGGTCACAATTTCAGCAAAAATCTGACTTTTGGCAATTCACTCAAAAATCGTGCCAGAAGCTGGCAAATGATCCCCTGAAAGCTTTGGCGATGGAAACAGAAGGCTTTTTATCACAGGACAAGAAATCAGCCCTCAAAAACTAAACCGGCAGAAAATATTTTTTTGAAAAAATCCCTAAGCCCCGGGGTCACAATTTCAGCAAAAATCTGACTTTTGGCAATTCACTCAAAAATGTTGCCAGAAGCTTGCAAATGATCCCCTGAAAGCTTTGGCGATGGAAACAGAAGGCTTTTTATCACAAGACAAGAAATCAGCCCTCAAAAACGTAACCGGCAGAAAATATTTTTTTGAAAAAATCCCTAAGCCCCGGGTTCACAATTTCAGCCAAAATCTGACTTTTGGCAATTCACTCAAAAATGGTGCCAGAAGCTTGCAAATGATCCCCTGAAAGTTTGGCGATGGAAACAGGAGGCTTTTTATCACAGGACAAGAAATCAGCCCTCAAAAACGTAACCGGCAGAAAATATTTTTTTTGAAAAAATCCCTAAGCCCCGGGGTCACAATTTCAGCAAAAATCTGACTTTTGGCAATTCACTCAAAAATGGTTCCAAGAGCTTAAAAATGATCCCCTGAAAGCTTTGGCGATGGAAATAGAAGGCTTTTTATCACAGGACAAGAAATCAGCCCTCAAAAACGTAACCGGCAGAAAATATTTTTTTGAAAAAATCCCTAAGCCCCGGGGTCACAATTTCAGCAAAAATCTGACTTTTGGCAATTCACTCAAAAATGGTGCCAGAAGCTTGCAAATGATCCCCTGAAAGCTGTGGCGATGGAAACAGAAGGCTTTTTATCACAGGACAAGAAATCAGCCCTCAAAAACGTAACCGGCAGAAAATATTTTTTTGAAAAAATCCCTAAGCCCCGGGGTCACAATTTCAGCAAAAATCTGACTTTTGGCAATTCACTCAAAAATGGTGCCAGAAGCTTGCAAATGATCCCCTGAAAGCTTTGGCGATGGAAACAGAAGGCTTTTTATCACAGGACAAGAAATAAGCTCTCAAAAACGTAACCGGCAGAAAATATTTTTTTGAAAAAATCTCTAAGCCCCGGAGTCACAATTTCAGCAAAAATCTGACTTTTGGCAATTCACTCAAAAATGGTGCCAGAAGCTTGCAAATGATCCCTAAGCCCTAATCTGACTTTTGGCAATTCACTCAAAAATGGTGCCAGAAGCTTGCAAATGATCCCCTGAAAGCTTTGGCGATGGAAACAGAAAGCTTTTTATCACAGGACAAGAAATCAGCTCTCAAAAACGTAACCGGCAGAAAATATTTTTTTGAAAAAATCCCTAAGCCCCGGGGTCACAATTTCAGCAAAAATCTGACTTTTGGCAATTCACTCAAAAATGGTTCCAAGAGCTTAAAAATGATCCCCTGAAAGCTTTGGTGATGGAAACAGAAGGCTTGTTATCACAGGACAAGAAATCAGCCCTCAAAAACTTAACCGGCAGAAAATATTTTTTTGAAAAAATCCGTAAGCCCCGGGGTCACAATTTCAGCAAAAATCTGACTTTTGGCAATTCACTCAAAAATGGTGCCAGAAGCTTGCAAATGATCCCCTGAAAGTTTGGCGATGGAAACAGAAGGCTTTTTATCACAGGACAAGAAATCAGCCCTCAAAAACGTAACCGGCAGAAAATATTTTTTTGAAAAAATCCCTAAGCCCCGGGGTCACAATTTCAGCAAAAATCTGACTTTTGGCAATTCACTCAAAAATGGTGCCAGAAGCTTGCAAATGATCCCCTGAAAGCTTTGGCGATGGAAACAGAAGGCTTTTTATCACAGGACAAGAAATCAGCCCTCAAAAACGTAACCGGCAGAAAATATTTTTTTGAAAAAATCCCTAAGCCCCGGGGTCACAATTTCAGCAAAAATCTGACTTTTGGCAATTCACTCAAAAATGGTGCCAGAAGCTTGCAAATGATCCCCAGAAAGCTTTGGCGATGGAAACAGAAGGCTTTTTATCACAGGACAAGAAATCAGCCCTCAAAAAACGTAACCGGCAGAAAATATTTTTTTGAAAAAATCCCTAAGCCCCGGGGTCACAATTTCAGCAAAAATCTGACTTTTGGCAATTCACTCAAAAATGGTGCCAGAAGCTTGCAAATGATCCCCTGAAAGCTTTGGCGATGGAAACAGAAGGCTTTTTATCACAGGACAAGAAATCAGCCCTCAAAAACTAAACCGGCAGAAAATATTTTTTTGAAAAAATCCCTAAGCCCCGGGGTCACAATTTCAGCAAAAATCTGACTTTTGGCAATTCACTCAAAAATGGTGCCAGAAGCTTGCAAATGATCCCCTGAAAGCTTTGGCGATGGAAACAGAAGGCTTTTTATCACAGGACAAGAAATCAGCCCTCAAAAACTAAACCGGCAGAAAATATTTTTTTGAAAAAATCCCTAAGCCCCAGGGTCACAATTTCAGCCAAAATCTGACTTTTGGCAATTCACTCAAAAATGGTGCCAGAAGCTTGCAAATGATCCCCTGAAAGTTTGGCGATGGAAACAGGAGGCTTTTTATCACAGGACAAGAAATCAGCCCTCAAAAACGTAACCGGCAGAAAATATTTTTTTGAAAAAATCCCTAAGCCCCGGGGTCACAATTTCAGCAAAAATCTGACTTTTGGCAATTCACTCAAAAATGGTTCCAAGAGCTTAAAAATGATCCCCTGAAAGCTTTGGCGATGGAAATAGAAGGCTTTTTTTCACAGGACAAGAAATCAGCCCTCAAAAACGTAACCGGCAGAAAATATTTTTTTGAAAAAATCCCTAAGCCCCGGGGTCACAATTTCAGCAAAAATCTGACTTTTGGCAATTCACTCAAAAATGGTGCCAGAAGCTTGCAAATGATCCCCTGAAAGCTTTGGCGATGGAAACAGAAGGCTTTTTATCACAGGACAAGAAATCAGCCCTCAAAAACGTAACCGGCAGAAAATATTTTTTTGAAAAAATCCCTAAGCCCCGGGGTCACAATTTCAGCAAAAATCTGACTTTTGGCAATTCACTCAAAAATGGTGCCAGAAGCTTGCAAATGATCCCCAGAAAGCTTTGGCGATGGAAACAGAAGGCTTTTTATCACAGGACAAGAAATCAGCCCTCAAAAACGTAACCGGCAGAAAATATTTTTTTGAAAAAATCCCTAAGCCCCGGGGTCACAATTTCAGCAAAAATCTGACTTTTGGCAATTCACTCAAAAATGGTGCCAGAAGCTTGCAAATGATCCCCTGAAAGCTTTGGTGATGGAAACAGAAGGCTTTTTATCACAGGACAAGAAATCAGCCCTCAAAAACGTAACCGGCAGAAAATATTTTTTTGAAAAAATCCCTAAGCCCCGGGGTCACAATTTCAGCAAAAATCTGACTTTTGGCAATTCACTCAAAAATGGTGCCAGAAGCTTGCAAATGATCCCCTGAAAGCTTTGGCGATGGAAACAGAAGGATTTTTATCACAGGACAAGAAATCAGCCCTCAAAAACGTAACCGGCAGAAAATATTTTTTTGAAAAAATCCCTAAGCCCCGGGTTCACAATTTCAGCCAAAATCTGACTTTTGGCAATTCACTCAAAAATGGTGCCAGAAGCTTGCAAATGATCCCCTGAAAGTTTGGCGATGGAAACAGGAGGCTTTTTATCACAGGACAAGAAATCAGCCCTCAAAAACGTAACCGGCAGAAAATATTTTTTTGAAAAAATCCCTAAGCCCCGGGGTCACAATTTCAGCAAAAATCTGACTTTTGGCAATTCACTCAAAAATGGTTCCAAGAGCTTAAAAATGATCCCCTGAAAGCTTTGGCGATGGAAATAGAAGGCTTTTTATCACAGGACAAGAAATCAGCCCTCAAAAACGTAACCGGCAGAAAATATTTTTTTGAAAAAATCCCTAAGCCCCGGGGTCACAATTTCAGCAAAAATCTGACTTTTGGCAATTCACTCAAAAATGGTGCCAGAAGCTTGCAAATGATCCCCTGAAAGCTGTGGCGATGGAAACAGAATGCTTTTTATCACAGGACAAGAAATCAGCCCTCAAAAACGTAACCGGCAGAAAATATTTTTTTGAAAAAATCCCTAAGCCCCGGGGTCACAATTTCAGCAAAAATCTGACTTTTGGCAATTCACTCAAAAATGGTGCCAGAAGCTTGCAAATGATCCCCTGAAAGCTTTGGAGATGGAAACAGAAGGTTTTTTTATCACAGGACAAGAAATCAGCTCTCAAAAACGTAACCGGCAGAAAATATTTTTTTGAAAAAATCTCTAAGCCCCGGGGTCACAATTTCAGCAAAAATCTGACTTTTGGCAATTCACTCAAAAATGGTGCCAGAAGCTTGCAAATGATCCCCTGAAAGCTTTGGTCATGGAAACAGAAGGCTTTTTATCACAGGACAAGAAATCAGCCCTCAAAAACTTAATCGGCAGAACATATTTTTTTGAAAAAATCCCTAAGCCCCGGGGTCACAATTTCAGCAAAAATCTGACTTTTGGCAATTCACTCAAAAATGGTGCCAGAAGCTTGCAAATGATCCCCAGAAAGCTTTGGCGATGGAAATAGAAGGCTTTTTATCACAGGACAAGAAATCAGCCCTCAAAAACGTAACCGGCAGAAAATGTTTTTTTGAAAAAATCCCTAAGCCCCGGGGGTCACAATTTCAGCAAAAATCTGACTTTTGGCAATTCACTCAAAAAGGGTCCCAGAAGCTTGCAAATGATCCCCTGAAAGCTTTGCCGATGGAAACAGAAGGCTTTTTATCACAGGACAAGAAATCAGCCCTCAAAAACTTAACCGGCAGAAAATATTTTTTTGAAAAAATCCCTAAGCCCCGGGGTCACAATTTCAGCAAAAATCTGACTTTTGGCAATTCACTCAAAAATGGTGCCAGAAGCTTGCAAATGATCCCCTGAAAGCTTTGGCGATGGAAACAGAAGGCTTTTTATCACAGGACAAGAAATCAGCCCTCAAAAACGTAACCGGCAGAAAATATTTTTTTGAAAAAATCCCTAAGCCCCGGGGTCACAATTTCAGCAAAAATCTGACTTTTGGCAATTCACTCAAAAATGGTGCCAGAAGCTTGCAAATGATCCCTAAGCCCTAATCTGACTTTTGGCAATTCACTCAAAAATGGTGCCAGAAGCTTGCAAATGATCCCCTGAAAGCTTTGGCGATGGAAACAGAAGGCTTTTTATCACAGGACAAGAAATCAGCCCTCAAAAACGTAACCGGCAGAAAATATTTTTGTAAAAAAAATCCCTAAGCCCCGGGGTCACAATTTCAGCAAAAATCTGACTTTTGGCAATTCACTCAAAAATGGTGCCAGAAGCTTGTAAATGATCCCCTGAAAGCTTTGGCGATGGAAACAGAAGGCTTTTTATCACAGGACAAGAAATCAGCCCTCAAAAACGTAACCGGCAGAAAATATTTTTTTGAAAAAATCCCTAAGCCCCGGGGTCACAATTTCAGCAAAAATCTGACTTTTGGCAATTCACTCAAAAATGGTTCCAAGAGCTTAAAAATGATCCCCTGAAAGCTTTGGCGATGGAAATAGAAGGCTTTTTTTCACAGGACAAGAAATCAGCCCTCAAAAACGTAACCGGCAGAAAATATTTTTTTGAAAAAATCCCTAAGCCCCGGGGTCACAATTTCAGCAAAAATCTGACTTTTGGCAATTCACTCAAAAATGGTGCCAGAAGCTTGCAAATGATCCCCTGAAAGCTTTGGCGATGGAAACAGAAGGCTTTTTATCACAGGACAAGAAATCAGCCCTCAAAAACGTAACCGGCAGAAAATATTTTTTTGAAAAAATCCCTAAGCCCCGGGGTCACAATTTCAGCAAAAATCTGACTTTTGGCAATTCACTCAAAAATGGTGCCAGAAGCTTGCAAATGATCCCCAGAAAGCTTTGGCGATGGAAACAGAAGGCTTTTTATCACAGGACAAGAAATCAGCCCTCAAAAACGTAACCGGCAGAAAATATTTTTTTGAAAAAATCCCTAAGCCCCGGGGTCACAATTTCAGCAAAAATCTGACTTTTGGCAATTCACTCAAAAATGGTGCCAGAAGCTTGCAAATGATCCCCTGAAAGCTTTGGTGATGGAAACAGAAGGCTTTTTATCACAGGACAAGAAATCAGCCCTCAAAAACGTAACCGGCAGAAAATATTTTTTTGAAAAAATCCCTAAGCCCCGGGGTCACAATTTCAGCAAAAATCTGACTTTTGGCAATTCACTCAAAAATGGTGCCAGAAGCTTGCAAATGATCCCCTGAAAGCTTTGGCGATGGAAACAGAAGGATTTTTATCACAGGACAAGAAATCAGCCCTCAAAAACGTAACCGGCAGAAAATATTTTTTTGAAAAAATCCCTAAGCCCCGGGTTCACAATTTCAGCCAAAATCTGACTTTTGGCAATTCACTCAAAAATGGTGCCAGAAGCTTGCAAATGATCCCCTGAAAGTTTGGCGATGGAAACAGGAGGCTTTTTATCACAGGACAAGAAATCAGCCCTCAAAAACGTAACCGGCAGAAAATATTTTTTTGAAAAAATCCCTAAGCCCCGGGGTCACAATTTCAGCAAAAATCTGACTTTTGGCAATTCACTCAAAAATGGTTCCAAGAGCTTAAAAATGATCCCCTGAAAGCTTTGGCGATGGAAATAGAAGGCTTTTTATCACAGGACAAGAAATCAGCCCTCAAAAACGTAACCGGCAGAAAATATTTTTTTGAAAAAATCCCTAAGCCCCGGGGTCACAATTTCAGCAAAAATCTGACTTTTGGCAATTCACTCAAAAATGGTGCCAGAAGCTTGCAAATGATCCCCTGAAAGCTGTGGCGATGGAAACAGAATGCTTTTTATCACAGGACAAGAAATCAGCCCTCAAAAACGTAACCGGCAGAAAATATTTTTTTGAAAAAATCCCTAAGCCCCGGGGTCACAATTTCAGCAAAAATCTGACTTTTGGCAATTCACTCAAAAATGGTGCCAGAAGCTTGCAAATGATCCCCTGAAAGCTTTGGAGATGGAAACAGAAGGTTTTTTTATCACAGGACAAGAAATCAGCTCTCAAAAACGTAACCGGCAGAAAATATTTTTTTGAAAAAATCTCTAAGCCCCGGGGTCACAATTTCAGCAAAAATCTGACTTTTGGCAATTCACTCAAAAATGGTGCCAGAAGCTTGCAAATGATCCCCTGAAAGCTTTGGTCATGGAAACAGAAGGCTTTTTATCACAGGACAAGAAATCAGCCCTCAAAAACTTAATCGGCAGAACATATTTTTTTGAAAAAATCCCTAAGCCCCGGGGTCACAATTTCAGCAAAAATCTGACTTTTGGCAATTCACTCAAAAATGGTGCCAGAAGCTTGCAAATGATCCCCAGAAAGCTTTGGCGATGGAAATAGAAGGCTTTTTATCACAGGACAAGAAATCAGCCCTCAAAAACGTAACCGGCAGAAAATGTTTTTTTGAAAAAATCCCTAAGCCCCGGGGGTCACAATTTCAGCAAAAATCTGACTTTTGGCAATTCACTCAAAAAGGGTCCCAGAAGCTTGCAAATGATCCCCTGAAAGCTTTGCCGATGGAAACAGAAGGCTTTTTATCACAGGACAAGAAATCAGCCCTCAAAAACTTAACCGGCAGAAAATATTTTTTTGAAAAAATCCCTAAGCCCCGGGGTCACAATTTCAGCAAAAATCTGACTTTTGGCAATTCACTCAAAAATGGTGCCAGAAGCTTGCAAATGATCCCCTGAAAGCTTTGGCGATGGAAACAGAAGGCTTTTTATCACAGGACAAGAAATCAGCCCTCAAAAACGTAACCGGCAGAAAATATTTTTTTGAAAAAATCCCTAAGCCCCGGGGTCACAATTTCAGCAAAAATCTGACTTTTGGCAATTCACTCAAAAATGGTGCCAGAAGCTTGCAAATGATCCCTAAGCCCTAATCTGACTTTTGGCAATTCACTCAAAAATGGTGCCAGAAGCTTGCAAATGATCCCCTGAAAGCTTTGGCGATGGAAACAGAAGGCTTTTTATCACAGGACAAGAAATCAGCCCTCAAAAACGTAACCGGCAGAAAATATTTTTGTAAAAAAAATCCCTAAGCCCCGGGGTCACAATTTCAGCAAAAATCTGACTTTTGGCAATTCACTCAAAAATGGTGCCAGAAGCTTGTAAATGATCCCCTGAAAGCTTTGGCGATGGAAACAGAAGGCTTTTTATCACAGGACAAGAAATCAGCCCTCAAAAACGTAACCGGCAGAAAATATTTTTTTGAAAAAATCCCTAAGCCCCGGGGTCACAATTTCAGCAAAAATCTGACTTTTGGCAATTCACTCAAAAATGGTGCCAGAAGCTTGCAAATGATCCCCAGAAAGCTTTGGCGATGGAAACAGAAGGCTTTTTATCACAGGACAAGAAATCAGCCCTCAAAAACGTAACCGGCAGAAAATATTTTTTTGAAAAAATCCCTAAGCCCCGGGGTCACAATTTCAGCCAAAATCTGACTTTTGGAAATTCACTCAAAAATGGTGCCAGAAGATTGCAAATGATCCCCTGAAACCTTTGGCGATGGAAAAAGAAGGCTTTTTATCACAGGACAAGAAATCAGCCCTCAAAAACGTAACCGGCAGAAAATATTTTTTTGAAAAAATCCCTAAGCCCCGGGGTCACAATTTCAGCAAAAATCTGACTTTTGGCAATTCACTCAAAAATGGTGCCAGAAGCTTGCAAATGATCCGCTGAAAGCTTTGGCGATGGAAACAGAAGGCTTTTTATCACAGGACAAGAAATCAGCCCTCAAAAACTTAACCGGCAGAAAATATTTTTTTGAAAAAATCCCTAAGCCCCGGGGTCACAATTTCAGCCAAAATCTGACTTTTGGCAATTCACTCAAAAATGGTGCCAGAAGCTTGCAAATGATCCCCTGAAAGCTTTGGCGATGGAAACAGAAGGCTTTTTATCACAGGACAAGAAATCAGCCCTCAAAAACGTAACCGGCAGAAAATATTTTTTTGAAAAAATCCCTAAGCCCCCCGGGGTCACAATTTCAGCAAAAATCTGACTTTTGGCAATTCACTCAAAAATGGTGCCAGAAGCTTGCAAATGATCCCTAAGCCCTAATCTGACTTTTGGCAATTCACTCAAAAATGGTGCCAGAAGCTTGCAAATGATCCCCTGAAAGCTTTGGCGATGGAAACAGAAGGCTTTTTATCACAGGACAAGAAATCAGCCCTCAAAAACGTAACCGGCAGAAAATATTTTTGTAAAAAAAATCCCTAAGCCCCGGGGTCACAATTTCAGCAAAAATCTGACTTTTGGCAATTCACTCAAAATTGGTGCCAGAAGCTTGCAAATGATCCCCTGAAAGCTTTGGCGATGGAAACAGAAGGCTTTTATCACAGGACAAGAAATCAGCCCTCAAAAACGTAACCGGCATCAAATATTTTTTTGAAAAAATCCCTAAGCCCCGGGGTCACAATTTCAGCAAAAATCTGACTTTTGGCAATTCACTCAAAAATGGTGCCAGAAGCTTGTAAATGATCCCCTGAAAGCTTTGGCGATGGAAACAGAAGGCTTTTTATCACAGGACAAGAAATCAGCCCTCAAAAACGTAACCGGCAGAAAATATTTTTTTGAAAAAATCCCTAAGCCCCGGGGTCACAATTTCAGCAAAAATCTGACTTTTGGCAATTCACTCAAAAATGGTGCCAGAAGCTTGCAAATGATCCCCAGAAAGCTTTGGCGATGGAAACAGAAGGCTTTTTATCACAGGACAAGAAATCAGCCCTCAAAAACGTAACCGGCAGAAAATATTTTTTTGAAAAAATCCCTAAGCCCCGGGGTCACAATTTCTGCAAAAATCTGACTTTTGGCAATTCACTCAAAAATGGTGCCAGAAGCTTGCAAATGATCCCCTGAAAGCTTTGGCGATGGAAACAGAAGGCTTTTTATCACAGGACAAGAAATCAGCCCTCAAAAACTTTACCGGCAGAAAATATTTTTTTGAAAAAATCCCTAAGCCCCGGGGTCACAATTTCAGCAAAAATCTGAGTTTTGGCAATTCACTCAAAAATGGTGCCAGAAGCTTGCAAATGATCCCCTGAAAGCTTTGGCGATGGAAACAGAAGGCTTTTTATCACAGGACAAGAAATCAGCCCTCAAAAACGTAACCGGCAGAAAATATTTTTTTGAAAAAATCCCTAAGCCCCCCGGGGTCACAATTTCAGCAAAAATCTGACTTTTGGCAATTCACTCAAAAATGGTGCCAGAAGCTTGCAAATGATCCCTAAGCCCTAATCTGACTTTTGGCAATTCACTCAAAAATGGTGCCAGAAGCTTGCAAATTATCCCCTGAAAGCTTTGGCGATGGAAACAGAAGGCTTTTTATCACAGGACAAGAAATCAGCCCTCAAAAACGTAACCGGCAGAAAATATTTTTTTGAAAAAATCCCTAAGCCCCGGGGTCACAATTTCTGCAAAAATCTGACTTTTGGCAATTCACTCAAAAATGGTGCCAGAAGCTTGCAAATGATCCCCTGAAAGCTTTGGCGATGGAAACAGAAGGCTTTTTATCACAGGACAAGAAATCAGCCCTCAAAAACGTAACCGGCAGAAAATATTTTTTTGAAAAAATCCCTAAGCCCCGGGGTCACAATTTCTGCAAAAATCTGACTTTTGGCAATTCACTCAAAAATGGTGCCAGAAGCTTGCAAATGATCCCCTGAAAGCTTTGGCGATGGAAACAGAAGGCTTTTTATCACAGGACAAGAAATCAGCCCTCAAAAACTTTACCGGCAGAAAATATTTTTTTGAAAAAATCCCTAAGCCCCGGGGTCACAATTTCAGCAAAAATCTGACTTTTGGCAATTCACTCAAAAATGGTGCCAGAAGCTTGCAAATGATCCCCTGAAAGCTTTGGCGATGGAAACAGAAGGCTTTTTATCACAGGACAAGAAATCAGCCCTCAAAAACGTAACCGGCAGAAAATGTTTTTTTGAAAAAATCCCTAAGCCCCGGGGTCACAATTTCAGCAAAAATCTTACTTTTGGCAATTCACTCAAAAATGGTGCCAGAAGCTTGCAAATGATCCCCTGAAAGCTTTGGCGATGGAAACAGAAGGCTTTTTATCACAGGACAAGAAATCAGCCCTCAAAAAGGTAACCGGCAGAAAATATTTTTTTGAAAAAATCCCTAAGCCCCGGGGTCACAATTTCAGCAAAAATCTGACTTTTGGCAATTCACTCAAAAATGGTGCCAGAAGCTTGCAAATGATCCCCTGAAAGCTTTGGCAATGGAAACAGAAGGCTTTTTATCACAGGACAAGAAATCAGCCCTCAAAAACGTAACCGGCAGAAAATATTTTTTTTAAAAAATCCCTAAGCCCCGGGGTCACAATTTCAGCAAAAATCTGACTTTTGGCAATTCACTCAAAAATGGTGCCAGAAGCTGGTAAATGATCCCCTGAAAGCTTTGGCGATGGAAACAGAAGGCTTTTTATCACAGGACAAGAAATCAGCCCTCAAAAACGTAACCGGCAGAAAATATTTTTTTGAAAAAATCCCTAAGCCCCGGGGTCACAATTTCAGCAAAAATCTGACTTTTGGCAATTCACTCAAAAATGGTGCCAGAAGCTTGCAAATGATCCCCAGAAAGCTTTGGCGATGGAAACAGAAGGCTTTTTATCACAGGACAGGAAATCAGCCCTCAAAAACGTAACCGGCAGAAAATATTTTTTTGAAAAAATCCCTAAGCCCCGGGGTCACAATTTCAGCCAAAATCTGACTTTTGGAAATTCACTCAAAAATGGTGCCAGAAGATTGCAAATGATCCCCTGAAACCTTTGGCGATGGAAAAAGAAGGCTTTTTATCACAGGACAAGAAATCAGCCCTCAAAAACGTAACCGACAGAAAATATTTTTTTGAAAAAATCCCTAAGCCCCGGGGTCACAATTTCAGCAAAAATCTGACTTTTGGCAATTCACTCAAAAATGGTGCCAGAAGCTTGCAAATGATCCCCTGAAAGCTTTGCCGATGGAAACAGAAGGCTTTTTATCACAGGACAAGAAATCAGCCCTCAAAAACTTAACCGGCAGAAAATATTTTTTTGAAAAAATCCCTAAGCCCCGGGGTCACAATTTCAGCAAAAATCTTACTTTTGGCAATTCACTCAAAAATGGTGCCAGAAGCTTGCAAATGATCCCCTGAAAGCTTTGGCGATGGAAACAGAAGGCTTTTTATCACAGGACAAGAAATCAGCCCTCAAAAACGTAACCGGCAGAAAATATTTTTTTGAAAAAATCCCTAAGCCCCGGGGTCACAATTTCAGCAAAAATCTGACTTTTGGCAATTCACTCAAAAATGGTGCCAGAAGCTTGCAAATGATCCCTAAGCCCTAATCTGACTTTTGGCAATTCACTCAAAAATGGTGCCAGAAGCTTGCAAATGATCCCCTGAAAGCTTTGGCGATGGAAACAGAAGGCTTTTTATCACAGGACAAGAAATCAGCCCTCAAAAACGTAACCGGCAGAAAATATTTTTTTGAAAAAATCCCTAAGCCCCGGGGTCACTATTTCTGCAAAAATCTGACTTTTGGCAATTCACTCAAAAATGGTGCCAGAAGCTTGCAAATGATCCCCTGAAAGCTTTGGCGATGGAAACAGAAGGCTTTTTATCACAGGACAAGAAATCAGCCCTCAAAAACGTAACCGGCAGAAAATGTTTTTTTGAAAAAATCCCTAAGCCCCGGGGTCACAATTTCTGCAAAAATCTGACTTTTGGCAATTCACTCAAAAATGGTACCAGAAGCTTGCAAATGATCCCCTGAAAGCTTTGGCGATGGAAACAGAAGGCTTTTTATCACAGGACAAGAAATCAGCCCTCAAAAACGTAACCGGCAGAAAATATTTTTTTGAAAAAATCCCTAAGCCCCGGGGTCACAATTTCAGCAAAAATCTGACTTTTGGCAATTCACTCAAAAATGGTGCCAGAAGCTTGCAAATGATCCCTAAGCCCTAATATGACTTTTGGCAATTCACTCAAAAATGGTGCCAGAAGCTTGCAAATGATCCCCTGAAAGCTTTGGCGATGGAAACAGAAGGCTTTTTATCACAGGACAAGAAATCAGCCCTCAAAAACGTAACCGGCAGAAAATATTTTTCTAAAAAAAATCCCTAAGCCCCGGGGTCACAATTTCAGCAAAAATCTGACTTTTGGCAATTCACTCAAAAATGGTGCCAGAAGCTTGCAAATGATCCCCTGAAAGCTTTGGCGATGGAAACAGAAGGCTTTTTATCACAGGACAAGAAATCAGCCCTCAAAAACGTAACCGGGCAGAAAATATTTTTTTGAAAAAATCCCTAAGCCCCGGGGTCACAATTTCAGCAAAAATCTGACTTTTGGCAATTCACTCAAAAATGGTGCCAGAAGCTTGCAAATGATCCCTAAGCCCTAATCTGACTTTTGGCAATTCACTCAAAAATGGTGCCAGAAGCTTGCAAATGATCCCCTGAAAGCTTTGGCGATGGAAACAGAAGGCTTTTTATCACAGGACAAGAAATCAGCCCTCAAAAACGTAACCGGCAGAAAATATTTTTGTAAAAAAAATCCCTAAGCCCCGGGGTCACAATTTCAGCAAAAATCTGACTTTTGGCAATTCACTCAAAAATGGTGCCAGAAGCTTGCAAATGATCCCCTGAAAGCTTTGGCGATGGAAACAGAAGGCTTTTATCACAGGACAAGAAATCAGCCCTCAAAAACGTAACCGGCAGAAAATATTTTTTTGAAAAAATCCCTAAGCCCCGGGGTCACAATTTCAGCAAAAATCTGACTTTTGGCAATTCACTCAAAAATGGTGCCAGAAGCTTGTAAATGATCCCCTGAAAGCTTTGGCGATGGAAACAGAAGGCTTTTTATCACAGGACAAGAAATCAGCCCTCAAAAACGTAACCGGCAGAAAATATTTTTTTGAAAAAATCCCTAAGCCCCGGGGCCACAATTTCAGCAAAAATCTGACTTTTGGCAATTCACTCAAAAATGGTGCCAGATGCTTGCAAATGATCCCCAGAAAGCTTTGGCGATGGAAACAGAAGGCTTTTTATCACAGGACAAGAAATCAGCCCTCAAAAACGTAACCGGCAGAAAATATTTTTTTGAAAAAATCCCTAAGCCCCGGGGTCACAATTTCAGCCAAAATCTGACTTTTGGAAATTCACTCAAAAATGGTGCCAGAAGCTTGCAAATGATCCCCTGAAAGTTTGGCGATGGAAACAGAAGGCTTTTTATCACAGGACAAGAAATCAGCCCTCAAAAACGTAACCGGGCAGAAAATATTTTTTTGAAAAAATCCCTAAGCCCCGGGGTCACAATTTCAGCAAAAATCTGACTTTTGGCAATTCACTCAAAAATGGTGCCAGAAGATTGCAAATGATCCCCTGAAACCTTTGGCGATGGAAAAAGAAGGCTTTTTATCACAGGACAAGAAATCAGCCCTCAAAAACGTAACCGACAGAAAATATTTTTTTGAAAAAATCCCTAAGCCCCGGGGTCACAATTTCAGCAAAAATCTGACTTTTGGCAATTCACTCAAAAATGGTGCCAGAAGCTTGCAAATGATCCCCTGAAAGCTTTGCCGATGGAAACAGAAGGCTTTTTATCACAGGACAAGAAATCAGCCCTCAAAAACTTAACCGGCAGAAAATATTTTTTTGAAAAAATCCCTAAGCCCCGGGGTCACAATTTCAGCAAAAATCTTACTTTTGGCAATTCACTCAAAAATGGTGCCAGAAGCTTGCAAATGATCCCCTGAAAGCTTTGGCGATGGAAACAGAAGGCTTTTTATCACAGGACAAGAAATCAGCCCTCAAAAACGTAACCGGCAGAAAATATTTTTTTGAAAAAATCCCTAAGCCCCGGGGTCACAATTTCAGCAAAAATCTGACTTTTGGCAATTCACTCAAAAATGGTGCCAGAAGCTTGCAAATGATCCCTAAGCCCTAATCTGACTTTTGGCAATTCACTCAAAAATGGTGCCAGAAGCTTGCAAATGATCCCCTGAAAGCTTTGGCGATGGAAACAGAAGGCTTTTTATCACAGGACAAGAAATCAGCCCTCAAAAACGTAACCGGCAGAAAATATTTTTTTGAAAAAATCCCTAAGCCCCGGGGTCACTATTTCTGCAAAAATCTGACTTTTGGCAATTCACTCAAAAATGGTGCCAGAAGCTTGCAAATGATCCCCTGAAAGCTTTGGCGATGGAAACAGAAGGCTTTTTATCACAGGACAAGAAATCAGCCCTCAAAAACGTAACCGGCAGAAAATGTTTTTTTGAAAAAATCCCTAAGCCCCGGGGTCACAATTTCTGCAAAAATCTGACTTTTGGCAATTCACTCAAAAATGGTACCAGAAGCTTGCAAATGATCCCCTGAAAGCTTTGGCGATGGAAACAGAAGGCTTTTTATCACAGGACAAGAAATCAGCCCTCAAAAACGTAACCGGCAGAAAATATTTTTTTGAAAAAATCCCTAAGCCCCGGGGTCACAATTTCAGCAAAAATCTGACTTTTGGCAATTCACTCAAAAATGGTGCCAGAAGCTTGCAAATGATCCCTAAGCCCTAATATGACTTTTGGCAATTCACTCAAAAATGGTGCCAGAAGCTTGCAAATGATCCCCTGAAAGCTTTGGCGATGGAAACAGAAGGCTTTTTATCACAGGACAAGAAATCAGCCCTCAAAAACGTAACCGGCAGAAAATATTTTTCTAAAAAAAATCCCTAAGCCCCGGGGTCACAATTTCAGCAAAAATCTGACTTTTGGCAATTCACTCAAAAATGGTGCCAGAAGCTTGCAAATGATCCCCTGAAAGCTTTGGCGATGGAAACAGAAGGCTTTTTATCACAGGACAAGAAATCAGCCCTCAAAAACGTAACCGGGCAGAAAATATTTTTTTGAAAAAATCCCTAAGCCCCGGGGTCACAATTTCAGCAAAAATCTGACTTTTGGCAATTCACTCAAAAATGGTGCCAGAAGCTTGCAAATGATCCCTAAGCCCTAATCTGACTTTTGGCAATTCACTCAAAAATGGTGCCAGAAGCTTGCAAATGATCCCCTGAAAGCTTTGGCGATGGAAACAGAAGGCTTTTTATCACAGGACAAGAAATCAGCCCTCAAAAACGTAACCGGCAGAAAATATTTTTGTAAAAAAAATCCCTAAGCCCCGGGGTCACAATTTCAGCAAAAATCTGACTTTTGGCAATTCACTCAAAAATGGTGCCAGAAGCTTGCAAATGATCCCCTGAAAGCTTTGGCGATGGAAACAGAAGGCTTTTATCACAGGACAAGAAATCAGCCCTCAAAAACGTAACCGGCAGAAAATATTTTTTTGAAAAAATCCCTAAGCCCCGGGGTCACAATTTCAGCAAAAATCTGACTTTTGGCAATTCACTCAAAAATGGTGCCAGAAGCTTGTAAATGATCCCCTGAAAGCTTTGGCGATGGAAACAGAAGGCTTTTTATCACAGGACAAGAAATCAGCCCTCAAAAACGTAACCGGCAGAAAATATTTTTTTGAAAAAATCCCTAAGCCCCGGGGCCACAATTTCAGCAAAAATCTGACTTTTGGCAATTCACTCAAAAATGGTGCCAGATGCTTGCAAATGATCCCCAGAAAGCTTTGGCGATGGAAACAGAAGGCTTTTTATCACAGGACAAGAAATCAGCCCTCAAAAACGTAACCGGCAGAAAATATTTTTTTGAAAAAATCCCTAAGCCCCGGGGTCACAATTTCAGCCAAAATCTGACTTTTGGAAATTCACTCAAAAATGGTGCCAGAAGCTTGCAAATGATCCCCTGAAAGTTTGGCGATGGAAACAGAAGGCTTTTTATCACAGGACAAGAAATCAGCCCTCAAAAACGTAACCGGGCAGAAAATATTTTTTTGAAAAAATCCCTAAGCCCCGGGGTCACAATTTCAGCAAAAATCTGACTTTTGGCAATTCACTCAAAAATGGTGCCAGAAGCTTGCAAATGATCCCTAAGCCCTAATCTGACTTTTGGCAATTCACTCAAAAATGGTGCCAGAAGCTTGCAAATGATCCCCTGAAAGCTTTGGCGATGGAAACAGAAGGCTTTTTATCACAGGACAAGAAATCAGCCCTCAAAAACGTAACCGGCAGAAAATATTTTTGTAAAAAAAATCCCTAAGCCCCGGGGTCACAATTTCAGCAAAAATCTGACTTTTGGCAATTCACTCAAAAATGGTGCCAGAAGCTTGCAAATGATCCCCTGAAAGCTTTGGCGATGGAAACAGAAGGCTTTTATCACAGGACAAGAAATCAGCCCTCAAAAACGTAACCGGCAGAAAATATTTTTTTGAAAAAATCCCTAAGCCCCGGGGTCACAATTTCAGCAAAAATCTGACTTTTGGCAATTCACTCAAAAATGGTGCCAGAAGCTTGTAAATGATCCCCTGAAAGCTTTGGCGATGGAAACAGAAGGCTTTTTATCACAGGACAAGAAATCAGCCCTCAAAAACGTAACCGGCAGAAAATATTTTTTTGAAAAAATCCCTAAGCCCCGGGGTCACAATTTCAGCAGAAATCTGACTTTTGGCAATTCACTCAAAAATGGTGCCAGAAGCTTGCAAATGATCCCCTGAAAGCTTTGGCGATGGAAACAGAAGGCTTTTTATCACAGGACAAGAAATCAGCCCTCAAAAACGTAACCGGCAGAAAATATTTTTTTGAAAAAATCCCTAAGCCCCGGGGTCACAATTTCAGCAAAAATCTGACTTTTGGCAATTCACTCAAAAATGGTGCCAGAAGCTTGCAAATGATCCCTAAGCCCTAATCTGACTTTTGGCAATTCACTCAAAAATGGTGCCAGAAGCTTGCAAATGATCCCCTGAAAGCTTTGGCGATGGAAACAGAAGGCTTTTTATCACAGGACAAGAAATCAGCCCTCAAAAACGTAACCGGCAGAAAATATTTTTGTAAAAAAAATCCCTAAGCCCCGGGGTCACAATTTCAGCAAAAATCTGACTTTTGGCAATTCACTCAAAAATGGTGCCAGAAGCTTGCAAATGATCCCCTGAAAGCTTTGGCGATGGAAACAGAAGGCTTTTATCACAGGACAAGAAATCAGCCCTCAAAAACGTAACCGGCAGAAAATATTTTTTTGAAAAAATCCCTAAGCCCCGGGGTCACAATTTCAGCAAAAATCTGACTTTTGGCAATTCACTCAAAAATGGTGCCAGAAGCTTGTAAATGATCCCCTGAAAGCTTTGGCGATGGAAACAGAAGGCTTTTTATCACAGGACAAGAAATCAGCCCTCAAAAACGTAACCGGCAGAAAATATTTTTTTGAAAAAATCCCTAAGCCCCGGGGTCACAATTTCAGCAAAAATCTGACTTTTGGCAATTCACTCAAAAATGGTGCCAGAAGCTTGCAAATGATCCCCAGAAAGCTTTGGCGATGGAAACAGAAGGCTTTTTATCACAGGACAAGAAATCAGCCCTCAAAAACGTAACCGGCAGAAAATATTTTTTTGAAAAAATCCCTAAGCCCCGGGGTCACAATTTCAGCCAAAATCTGACTTTTGGAAATTCACTCAAAAATGGTGCCAGAAGATTGCAAATGATCCCCTGAAACCTTTGGCGATGGAAAAAGAAGGCTTTTTATCACAGGACAAGAAATCAGCCCTCAAAAACGTAACCGGCAGAAAATATTTTTTTGAAAAAATCCCTAAGCCCCGGGGTCACAATTTCAGCAAAAATCTGACTTTTGGCAATTCACTCAAAAATGGTGCCAGAAGCTTGCAAATGATCCCCTTAAAGCTTTGCCGATGGAAACAGAAGGCTTTTTATCACAGGACAAGAAATCAGCCCTCAAAAACTTAACCGGCAGAAAATATTTTTTTGAAAAAATCCCTAAGCCCCGGGGTCACAATTTCAGCAAAAATCTGACTTTTGGCAATTCACTCAAAAATGGTGCCAGAAGCTTGCAAATGATCCCTAAGCCCTAATCTGACTTTTGGCAATTCACTCAAAAATGGTGCCAGAAGCTTGCAAATGATCCCCTGAAAGCTTTGGCGATGGAAACAGAAGGCTTTTTATCACAGGACAAGAAATCAGCCCTCAAAAACGTAACCGGCAGAAAATATTTTTTTGAAAAAATCCCTAAGCCCCGGGGTCACAATTTCTGCAAAAATCTGACTTTTGGCAATTCACTCAAAAATGGTGCCAGAAGCTTGCAAATGATCCCCTGAAAGCTTTGGCGATGGAAACAGAAGGCTTTTTATCACAGGACAAGAAATCAGCCCTCAAAAACGTAACCGGCAGAAAATATTTTTTTGAAAAAATCCCTAAGCCCCGGGGTCACAATTTCTGCAAAAATCTGACTTTTGGCAATTCACTCAAAAATGGTGCCAGAAGCTTGCAAATGATCCCCTGAAAGCTTTGGCGATGGAAACAGAAGGCTTTTTATCACAGGACAAGAAATCAGCCCTCAAAAACGTAACCGGCAGAAAATATTTTTTTGAAAAAATCCCTAAGCCCCGGGGTCACAATTTCAGCAGAAATCTGACTTTTGGCAATTCACTCAAAAATGGTGCCAGAAGCTTGCAAATGATCCCCTGAAAGCTTTGCCGATGGAAACAGAAGGCTTTTTATCACAGGACAAGAAATCAGCCCTCAAAAACTTAACCGGCAGAAAATATTTTTTTGAAAAAATCCCTAAGCCCCGGGGTCACAATTTCAGCAAAAATCTGACTTTTGGCAATTCACTCAAAAATGGTGCCAGAAGCTTGCAAATGATCCCTAAGCCCTAATCTGACTTTTGGCAATTCACTCAAAAATGGTGCCAGAAGCTTGCAAATGATCCCCTGAAAGCTTTGGCGATGGAAACAGAAGGCTTTTTATCACAGGACAAGAAATCAGCCCTCAAAAACGTAACCGGCAGAAAATATTTTTGTAAAAAAAATCCCTAAGCCCCGGGGTCACAATTTCAGCAAAAATCTGACTTTTGGCAATTCACTCAAAAATGGTGCCAGAAGCTTGCAAATGATCCCCTGAAAGCTTTGGCGATGGAAACAGAAGGCTTTTATCACAGGACAAGAAATCAGCCCTCAAAAACGTAACCGGCAGAAAATATTTTTTTGAAAAAATCCCTAAGCCCCGGGGTCACAATTTCAGCAAAAATCTGACTTTTGGCAATTCACTCAAAAATGGTGCCAGAAGCTTGTAAATGATCCCCTGAAAGCTTTGGCGATGGAAACAGAAGGCTTTTTATCACAGGACAAGAAATCAGCCCTCAAAAACGTAACCGGCAGAAAATATTTTTTTGAAAAAATCCCTAAGCCCCGGGGTCACAATTTCAGCAAAAATCTGACTTTTGGCAATTCACTCAAAAATGGTGCCAGAAGCTTGCAAATGATCCCCAGAAAGCTTTGGCGATGGAAACAGAAGGCTTTTTATCACAGGACAAGAAATCAGCCCTCAAAAACGTAACCGGCAGAAAATATTTTTTTGAAAAAATCCCTAAGCCCCGGGGTCACAATTTCAGCCAAAATCTGACTTTTGGAAATTCACTCAAAAATGGTGCCAGAAGATTGCAAATGATCCCCTGAAACCTTTGGCGATGGAAAAAGAAGGCTTTTTATCACAGGACAAGAAATCAGCCCTCAAAAACGTAACCGGCAGAAAATATTTTTTTGAAAAAATCCCTAAGCCCCGGGGTCACAATTTCAGCAAAAATCTGACTTTTGGCAATTCACTCAAAAATGGTGCCAGAAGCTTGCAAATGATCCCCTGAAAGCTTTGCCGATGGAAACAGAAGGCTTTTTATCACAGGACAAGAAATCAGCCCTCAAAAACTTAACCGGCAGAAAATATTTTTTTGAAAAAATCCCTAAGCCCCGGGGTCACAATTTCAGCAAAAATCTGACTTTTGGCAATTCACTCAAAAATGGTGCCAGAAGCTTGCAAATGATCCCTAAGCCCTAATCTGACTTTTGGCAATTCACTCAAAAATGGTGCCAGAAGCTTGCAAATGATCCCCTGAAAGCTTTGGCGATGGAAACAGAAGGCTTTTTATCACAGGACAAGAAATCAGCCCTCAAAAACGTAACCGGCAGAAAATATTTTTTTGAAAAAATCCCTAAGCCCCGGGGTCACAATTTCAGCAAAAATCTGACTTTTGGCAATTCACTCAAAAATGGTGCCAGAAGCTTGCAAATGATCCCCTGAAAGCTTTGGCGATGGAAACAGAAGGCTTTTTATCACAGGACAAGAAATCAGCCCTCAAAAACGTAACCGGCAGAAAATATTTTTTTGAAAAAATCCCTAAGCCCCGGGGTCACAATTTCTGCAAAAATCTGACTTTTGGCAATTCACTCAAAAATGGTGCCAGAAGCTTGCAAATGATCCCCTGAAAGCTTTGGCGATGGAAACAGAAGGCTTTTTATCACAGGACAAGAAATCAGCCCTCAAAAACTTTACCGGCAGAAAAATATTTTTTTGAAAAAATCCCTAAGCCCCGGGGTCACAATTTCAGCAAAAATCTGAGTTTTGGCAATTCACTCAAAAATGGTGCCAGAAGCTTGCAAATGATCCCCTGAAAGCTTTGGCGATGGAAACAGAAGACTTTTTATCACAGGACAAGAAATCAGCCCTCAAAAACGTAACCGGCAGAAAATATTTTTTTGAAAAAATCCCTAAGCCCCCCGGGGTCACAATTTCAGCAAAAATCTGACTTTTGGCAATTCACTCAAAAATGGTGCCAGAAGCTTGCAAATGATCCCTAAGCCCTAATCTGACTTTTGGCAATTCACTCAAAAATGGTGCCAGAAGCTTGCAAATGATCCCCTGAAAGCTTTGGCGATGGAAACAGAAGGCTTTTTATCACAGGACAAGAAATCAGCCCTCAAAAACGTAACCGGCAGAAAATATTTTTTTGAAAAAATCCCTAAGCCCCGGGGTCACAATTTCTGCAAAAATCTGACTTTTGGCAATTCACTCAAAAATGGTGCCAGAAGCTTGCAAATGATCCCCTGAAAGCTTTGGCGATGGAAACAGAAGGCTTTTTATCACAGGACAAGAAATCAGCCCTCAAAAACGTAACCGGCAGAAAATATTTTTTTGAAAAAATCCCTAAGCCCCGGGGTCACAATTTCTGCAAAAATCTGACTTTTGGCAATTCACTCAAAAATGGTGCCAGAAGCTTGCAAATGATCCCCTGAAAGCTTTGGCGATGGAAACAGAAGGCTTTTTATCACAGGACAAGAAATCAGCCCTCAAAAACTTAACCGGCAGAAAATATTTTTTTGAAAAAATCCCTAAGCCCCGGGGTCACAATTTCAGCAAAAATCTGAGTTTTGGCAATTCACTCAAAAATGGTGCCAGAAGCTTGCAAATGATCCCCTGAAAGCTTTGGCCATGGAAACAGAAGGCTTTTTATCACAGGACAAGAAATCAGCCCTCAAAAATGTAACCGGCAGAAAATATTTTTTTGAAAAAATCCCTAAGCCCCGGGGTCACAATTTCAGCAAAAATCTGACTTTTGGCAATTCACTCAAAAATGGTGCCAGAAGCTTGCAAATGATCCCCTGAAAGCTTTGGCGATGGAAACAGAAGGCTTTTTATCACAGGACAAGAAATCAGCCCTCAAAAACGTAACCGGCAGAAAATATTTTTTTGAAAAAATCCCTAAGCCCCGGGGTCACAATTTCAGCAAAAATCTGACTTTTGGCAATTCACTCAAAAATGGTGCCAGAAGCTTGCAAATGATCCCCTGAAAGCTGTGGCGATGGAAACAGAAGGCTTTTTATCACAGGACAAGAAATCAGCCCTCAAAAACGTAACCGGCAGAAAATATTTTTTTGAAAAAATCCCTAAGCCCCGGGGTCACAATTTCAGCAAAAATCTGACTTTTGGCAATTCACTCAAAAATGGTGCCAGAAGCTTGCAAATGATCCCCTGAAAGCTTTGGCGATGGAAACAGAAGGCTTTTTATCACAGGACAAGAAATCAGCTCTCAAAAACGTAACCGGCAGAAAATATTTTTTTGAAAAAATCTCTAAGCCCCGGGGTCACAATTTCAGCAAAAATCTGACTTTTGGCAATTCACTCAAAAATGGTGCCAGAAGCTTGCAAATGATCCCCTGAAAGCTTTGGCGATGGAAACAGAAGGCTTTTTATCACAGGACGAGAAATCAGCCCTCAAAAACGTAACCGGCAGAAAATATTTTTTTGAAAAAATCCCTAAGCCCCGGGGTCACAATTTCAGCAAAAATCTGACTTTTGGCAATTCACTCAAAAATGGTGCCAGAAGCTTGCAAATGATCCCCTGAAAGCTTTGGCCATGGAAACAGAAGGCTTTTTATCACAGGACAAGAAATCAGCCCTCAAAAACTTAATCGGCAGAAAATATTTTTTTGAAAAAATCCCTAAGCCCCGGGGTCACGATTTCAGCAAAAATCTGACTTTTGGCAATTCACTCAAAAATGGTGCCAGAAGCTTGCAAATGATCCCCTGAAAGCTTTGGCGATTGAAACAGAAGGCTTTTTATCACAGGACAAGAAATCAGCCCTCAAAAACTTAATCGGCAGAAAATATTTTTTTGAAAAAATCCCTAAGCCCCGGGTCACGATTTCAGCAAAAATCTGACTTTTGGCAATTCACTCAAAAATGGTGCCAGAAGCTTGCAAATGATCCCCTGAAAGCTTTGGCGATGGAAACAGAAGGCTTTTTATCACAGGACAAGAAATCAGCCCTCAAAAACGTAACCGGCAGAAAATATTTTTTTGAAAAAATCCCTAAGTCCCGGGGTCACAATTTCAGCAAAAATCTGACTTTTGGCAATTCACTCAAAAATGGTGCCAGAAGCTTGCAAATGATCCCCAGAAAGCTTTGGCGATGGAAACAGAAGGCTTTTTATCACAGGACAAGAAATCAGCCCTCAATAACTTAACCGGAAGAAAATATTTTTTTGAAAAAATCCCTAAGCCCCGGGGTCACAATTTCAGCAAAAATCTGACTTTTGGCAGTTCACTCAAAAATGGTTCGAAAAGCTTAAAAATGCTCGCCTGAAAGGTTTGGCACTCGAAACAGAAGGCTTTTTATCACAGGACAAGAAATCAGCCCTCAAAAACTTAACCGGCAGAAAATATTTTTTTAAAAAAATCCCTAAGCCCCGGGGTCACAATTTCAGCAAAAATCTGACTTTTGGCAATTCACTCAAAAATGGTGCCAGAAGCTTGCAAATGATCCCCTGAAAGCTTTGGCGATGGAAACAGAAGGCTTTTTATCACAGGACAAGAAATCAGCCCTCAAAAACGTAACCGGCAGAAAATATTTTTTTGAAAAAATCCCTAAGCCCCGGGGTCACAATTTCAGCAAAAATCTGACTTTTGGCAATTCACTCAAAAATGGTGCCAGAAGCTTGCAAATGATCCCCTGAAAGCTTTGGCGATGGAAACAGAAGGCTTTTTATCACAGGACAAGAAATCAGCCCTCAAAAACGTAACCGGCAGAAAATATTTTTTTGAAAAAATCCCTAAGCCCCGGGGTCACAATTTCAGCAAAAATCTGACTTTTGGCAATTCACTCAAAAATGGTGCCAGAAGCTTGCAAATGATCCCCTGAAAGCTGTGGCGATGGAAACAGAAGGCTTTTTATCACAGGACAAGAAATCAGCCCTCAAAAACGTAACCGGCAGAAAATATTTTTTTGAAAAAATCCCTAAGCCCCGGGGTCACAATTTCAGCAAAAATCTGACTTTTGGCAATTCAATCAAAAATGGTGCCAGAAGCTTGCAAATGATCCCCTGAAAGCTTTGGCGATGGAAACAGAAGGCTTTTTATCACAGGACAAGAAATCAGCCCTCAAAAACGTAACCGGCAGAAAATATTTTTTTGAAAAAATCCCTAAGCCCCGGGGTCACAATTTCAGCAAAAATCTGACTTTTGGCAATTCACTCAAAAATGGTGCCAGAAGCTTGCAAATGATCCGCTGAAAGCTTTGGCGATGGAAACAGAAGGCTTTTTATCACAGGACAAGAAATCAGCCCTCAAAAACTTAACCGGCAGAATATATTTTTTTGAAAATATCCCTAAGCCCCGGGGTCACAATTTCAGCCAAAATCTGACTTTTGGCAATTCACTCAAAAATGGTGCCAGAAGCTTGCAAATGATCCCCTGAAAGCTTTGGCGATGGAAACAGAAGGCTTTTTATCACAGGACAAGAAATCAGCCCTCAAAAATGTAACCGGCAGAAAATATTTTTTTGAAATATCCCTAAGCCCCGGGGTCACAATTTCAGCAAAAATCTGACTTTTGGCAATTCACTCAAAAATGGTGCCAGAAGCTTGCAAATGATCCCCTGAAAGCTTTGGCGATGGAAACAGAAGGCTTTTTATCACAGGACAAGAAATCAGCCCTCAAAAACGTAACCGGCAGAAAATATTTTTTTGAAAAAATCCCTAAGCCCCGGGGTCACAATTTCAGCAAAAATCTGACTTTTGGCAATTCACTCAAAAATGGTGCCAGAAGCTTGCAAATGATCCCCTGAAAGCTGTGGCGATGGAAACAGAAGGCTTTTTATCACAGGACAAGAAATCAGCCCTCAAAAACGTAACCGGCAGAAAATATTTTTTTGAAAAAATCCCTAAGCCCCGGGGTCACAATTTCAGCAAAAATCTGACTTTTGGCAATTCACTCAAAAATGGTGCCAGAAGCTTGCAAATGATCCCCTGAAAGCTTTGGCGATGGAAACAGAAGGCTTTTTATCACAGGACAAGAAATCAGCTCTCAAAAACGTAACCGGCAGAAAATATTTTTTTGAAAAAATCTCTAAGCCCCGGGGTCACAATTTCAGCAAAAATCTGACTTTTGGCAATTCACTCAAAAATCGTGCCAGAAGCTTGCAAATGATCCCCTGAAAGCTTTGGCGATGGAAAAAGAAGGCTTTTTATCAAAGGACGAGAAATCAGCCCTCAAAAACGTAACCGGCAGAAAATATTTTTTTGAAAAAATCCCTAAGCCCCGGGGTCACAATTTCAGCAAAAATCTGACTTTTGGCAATTCACTCAAAAATGGTGCCAGAAGCTTGCAAATGATCCCCTGAAAGCTTTGGCCATGGAAACAGAAGGCTTTTTATCACAGGACAAGAAATCAGCCCTCAAAAACTTAATCGGCAGAACATATTTTTTTGAAAAAATCCCTAAGCCCCGGGGTCACAATTTCAGCAAAAATCTGACTTTTGGCAATTCAATCAAAAATGGTGCCAGAAACTTGCAAAGAAATCAGCCCTCAAAAACGTAACCGGCAGAAAATATTTTTTTGAAAAAATCCCTAAGCCCCGGGGTCACAATTTCAGCAAAAATCTGACTTTTGGCAATTCACTCAAAAATGGTGCCAGAAGCTTGCAAATGATCCCCTGAAAGCTTTGGCGATGGAAACAGAAGGCTTTTTATCACAGGACAAGAAATCAGCCCTCAAAAACGTAACCGGCAGAAAATATTTTTTTGAAAAAATCCCTAAGCCCCGGGGTCACAATTTCAGCAAAAATCTGACTTTTGGCAATTCACTCAAAAATGGTGCCAGAAGCTTGCAAATGATCCCCAGAAAGCTTTGGCGATGGAAACAGAAGGCTTTTTATCACAGGACAAGAAATCAGCCCTCAAAAACGTAACCGGCAGAAAATATTTTTTTGAAAAAATCCCTAAGCCCCGGGGTCACAATTTCAGCAAAAATCTGACTTTTGGCAATTCACTCAAAAATCGTGCCAGAAGCTGGCAAATGATCCCCTGAAAGCTTTGGCGATGGAAACAGAAGGCTTTTTATCACAGGACAAGAAATCAGCCCTCAAAAACTAAACCGGCAGAAAATATTTTTTTGAAAAAATCCCTAAGCCCCGGGGTCACAATTTCAGCAAAAATCTGACTTTTGGCAATTCACTCAAAAATGTTGCCAGAAGCTTGCAAATGATCCCCTGAAAGCTTTGGCGATGGAAACAGAAGGCTTTTTATCACAAGACAAGAAATCAGCCCTCAAAAACGTAACCGGCAGAAAATATTTTTTTGAAAAAATCCCTAAGCCCCGGGTTCACAATTTCAGCCAAAATCTGACTTTTGGCAATTCACTCAAAAATGGTGCCAGAAGCTTGCAAATGATCCCCTGAAAGTTTGGCGATGGAAACAGGAGGCTTTTTATCACAGGACAAGAAATCAGCCCTCAAAAACGTAACCGGCAGAAAATATTTTTTTTGAAAAAATCCCTAAGCCCCGGGGTCACAATTTCAGCAAAAATCTGACTTTTGGCAATTCACTCAAAAATGGTTCCAAGAGCTTAAAAATGATCCCCTGAAAGCTTTGGCGATGGAAATAGAAGGCTTTTTATCACAGGACAAGAAATCAGCCCTCAAAAACGTAACCGGCAGAAAATATTTTTTTGAAAAAATCCCTAAGCCCCGGGGTCACAATTTCAGCAAAAATCTGACTTTTGGCAATTCACTCAAAAATGGTGCCAGAAGCTTGCAAATGATCCCCTGAAAGCTGTGGCGATGGAAACAGAAGGCTTTTTATCACAGGACAAGAAATCAGCCCTCAAAAACGTAACCGGCAGAAAATATTTTTTTGAAAAAATCCCTAAGCCCCGGGGTCACAATTTCAGCAAAAATCTGACTTTTGGCAATTCACTCAAAAATGGTGCCAGAAGCTTGCAAATGATCCCCTGAAAGCTTTGGCGATGGAAACAGAAGGCTTTTTATCACAGGACAAGAAATAAGCTCTCAAAAACGTAACCGGCAGAAAATATTTTTTTGAAAAAATCTCTAAGCCCCGGAGTCACAATTTCAGCAAAAATCTGACTTTTGGCAATTCACTCAAAAATGGTGCCAGAAGCTTGCAAATGATCCCTAAGCCCTAATCTGACTTTTGGCAATTCACTCAAAAATGGTGCCAGAAGCTTGCAAATGATCCCCTGAAAGCTTTGGCGATGGAAACAGAAAGCTTTTTATCACAGGACAAGAAATCAGCTCTCAAAAACGTAACCGGCAGAAAATATTTTTTTGAAAAAATCCCTAAGCCCCGGGGTCACAATTTCAGCAAAAATCTGACTTTTGGCAATTCACTCAAAAATGGTTCCAAGAGCTTAAAAATGATCCCCTGAAAGCTTTGGTGATGGAAACAGAAGGCTTGTTATCACAGGACAAGAAATCAGCCCTCAAAAACTTAACCGGCAGAAAATATTTTTTTGAAAAAATCCGTAAGCCCCGGGGTCACAATTTCAGCAAAAATCTGACTTTTGGCAATTCACTCAAAAATGGTGCCAGAAGCTTGCAAATGATCCCCTGAAAGTTTGGCGATGGAAACAGAAGGCTTTTTATCACAGGACAAGAAATCAGCCCTCAAAAACGTAACCGGCAGAAAATATTTTTTTGAAAAAATCCCTAAGCCCCGGGGTCACAATTTCAGCAAAAATCTGACTTTTGGCAATTCACTCAAAAATGGTGCCAGAAGCTTGCAAATGATCCCCTGAAAGCTTTGGCGATGGAAACAGAAGGCTTTTTATCACAGGACAAGAAATCAGCCCTCAAAAACGTAACCGGCAGAAAATATTTTTTTGAAAAAATCCCTAAGCCCCGGGGTCACAATTTCAGCAAAAATCTGACTTTTGGCAATTCACTCAAAAATGGTGCCAGAAGCTTGCAAATGATCCCCAGAAAGCTTTGGCGATGGAAACAGAAGGCTTTTTATCACAGGACAAGAAATCAGCCCTCAAAAAACGTAACCGGCAGAAAATATTTTTTTGAAAAAATCCCTAAGCCCCGGGGTCACAATTTCAGCAAAAATCTGACTTTTGGCAATTCACTCAAAAATGGTGCCAGAAGCTTGCAAATGATCCCCTGAAAGCTTTGGCGATGGAAACAGAAGGCTTTTTATCACAGGACAAGAAATCAGCCCTCAAAAACTAAACCGGCAGAAAATATTTTTTTGAAAAAATCCCTAAGCCCCGGGGTCACAATTTCAGCAAAAATCTGACTTTTGGCAATTCACTCAAAAATGGTGCCAGAAGCTTGCAAATGATCCCCTGAAAGCTTTGGCGATGGAAACAGAAGGCTTTTTATCACAGGACAAGAAATCAGCCCTCAAAAACTAAACCGGCAGAAAATATTTTTTTGAAAAAATCCCTAAGCCCCAGGGTCACAATTTCAGCCAAAATCTGACTTTTGGCAATTCACTCAAAAATGGTGCCAGAAGCTTGCAAATGATCCCCTGAAAGTTTGGCGATGGAAACAGGAGGCTTTTTATCACAGGACAAGAAATCAGCCCTCAAAAACGTAACCGGCAGAAAATATTTTTTTGAAAAAATCCCTAAGCCCCGGGGTCACAATTTCAGCAAAAATCTGACTTTTGGCAATTCACTCAAAAATGGTTCCAAGAGCTTAAAAATGATCCCCTGAAAGCTTTGGCGATGGAAATAGAAGGCTTTTTTTCACAGGACAAGAAATCAGCCCTCAAAAACGTAACCGGCAGAAAATATTTTTTTGAAAAAATCCCTAAGCCCCGGGGTCACAATTTCAGCAAAAATCTGACTTTTGGCAATTCACTCAAAAATGGTGCCAGAAGCTTGCAAATGATCCCCTGAAAGCTTTGGCGATGGAAACAGAAGGCTTTTTATCACAGGACAAGAAATCAGCCCTCAAAAACGTAACCGGCAGAAAATATTTTTTTGAAAAAATCCCTAAGCCCCGGGGTCACAATTTCAGCAAAAATCTGACTTTTGGCAATTCACTCAAAAATGGTGCCAGAAGCTTGCAAATGATCCCCAGAAAGCTTTGGCGATGGAAACAGAAGGCTTTTTATCACAGGACAAGAAATCAGCCCTCAAAAACGTAACCGGCAGAAAATATTTTTTTGAAAAAATCCCTAAGCCCCGGGGTCACAATTTCAGCAAAAATCTGACTTTTGGCAATTCACTCAAAAATGGTGCCAGAAGCTTGCAAATGATCCCCTGAAAGCTTTGGTGATGGAAACAGAAGGCTTTTTATCACAGGACAAGAAATCAGCCCTCAAAAACGTAACCGGCAGAAAATATTTTTTTGAAAAAATCCCTAAGCCCCGGGGTCACAATTTCAGCAAAAATCTGACTTTTGGCAATTCACTCAAAAATGGTGCCAGAAGCTTGCAAATGATCCCCTGAAAGCTTTGGCGATGGAAACAGAAGGATTTTTATCACAGGACAAGAAATCAGCCCTCAAAAACGTAACCGGCAGAAAATATTTTTTTGAAAAAATCCCTAAGCCCCGGGTTCACAATTTCAGCCAAAATCTGACTTTTGGCAATTCACTCAAAAATGGTGCCAGAAGCTTGCAAATGATCCCCTGAAAGTTTGGCGATGGAAACAGGAGGCTTTTTATCACAGGACAAGAAATCAGCCCTCAAAAACGTAACCGGCAGAAAATATTTTTTTGAAAAAATCCCTAAGCCCCGGGGTCACAATTTCAGCAAAAATCTGACTTTTGGCAATTCACTCAAAAATGGTTCCAAGAGCTTAAAAATGATCCCCTGAAAGCTTTGGCGATGGAAATAGAAGGCTTTTTATCACAGGACAAGAAATCAGCCCTCAAAAACGTAACCGGCAGAAAATATTTTTTTGAAAAAATCCCTAAGCCCCGGGGTCACAATTTCAGCAAAAATCTGACTTTTGGCAATTCACTCAAAAATGGTGCCAGAAGCTTGCAAATGATCCCCTGAAAGCTGTGGCGATGGAAACAGAATGCTTTTTATCACAGGACAAGAAATCAGCCCTCAAAAACGTAACCGGCAGAAAATATTTTTTTGAAAAAATCCCTAAGCCCCGGGGTCACAATTTCAGCAAAAATCTGACTTTTGGCAATTCACTCAAAAATGGTGCCAGAAGCTTGCAAATGATCCCCTGAAAGCTTTGGAGATGGAAACAGAAGGTTTTTTTATCACAGGACAAGAAATCAGCTCTCAAAAACGTAACCGGCAGAAAATATTTTTTTGAAAAAATCTCTAAGCCCCGGGGTCACAATTTCAGCAAAAATCTGACTTTTGGCAATTCACTCAAAAATGGTGCCAGAAGCTTGCAAATGATCCCCTGAAAGCTTTGGTCATGGAAACAGAAGGCTTTTTATCACAGGACAAGAAATCAGCCCTCAAAAACTTAATCGGCAGAACATATTTTTTTGAAAAAATCCCTAAGCCCCGGGGTCACAATTTCAGCAAAAATCTGACTTTTGGCAATTCACTCAAAAATGGTGCCAGAAGCTTGCAAATGATCCCCAGAAAGCTTTGGCGATGGAAATAGAAGGCTTTTTATCACAGGACAAGAAATCAGCCCTCAAAAACGTAACCGGCAGAAAATGTTTTTTTGAAAAAATCCCTAAGCCCCGGGGGTCACAATTTCAGCAAAAATCTGACTTTTGGCAATTCACTCAAAAAGGGTCCCAGAAGCTTGCAAATGATCCCCTGAAAGCTTTGCCGATGGAAACAGAAGGCTTTTTATCACAGGACAAGAAATCAGCCCTCAAAAACTTAACCGGCAGAAAATATTTTTTTGAAAAAATCCCTAAGCCCCGGGGTCACAATTTCAGCAAAAATCTGACTTTTGGCAATTCACTCAAAAATGGTGCCAGAAGCTTGCAAATGATCCCCTGAAAGCTTTGGCGATGGAAACAGAAGGCTTTTTATCACAGGACAAGAAATCAGCCCTCAAAAACGTAACCGGCAGAAAATATTTTTTTGAAAAAATCCCTAAGCCCCGGGGTCACAATTTCAGCAAAAATCTGACTTTTGGCAATTCACTCAAAAATGGTGCCAGAAGCTTGCAAATGATCCCTAAGCCCTAATCTGACTTTTGGCAATTCACTCAAAAATGGTGCCAGAAGCTTGCAAATGATCCCCTGAAAGCTTTGGCGATGGAAACAGAAGGCTTTTTATCACAGGACAAGAAATCAGCCCTCAAAAACGTAACCGGCAGAAAATATTTTTGTAAAAAAAATCCCTAAGCCCCGGGGTCACAATTTCAGCAAAAATCTGACTTTTGGCAATTCACTCAAAAATGGTGCCAGAAGCTTGTAAATGATCCCCTGAAAGCTTTGGCGATGGAAACAGAAGGCTTTTTATCACAGGACAAGAAATCAGCCCTCAAAAACGTAACCGGCAGAAAATATTTTTTTGAAAAAATCCCTAAGCCCCGGGGTCACAATTTCAGCAAAAATCTGACTTTTGGCAATTCACTCAAAAATGGTTCCAAGAGCTTAAAAATGATCCCCTGAAAGCTTTGGCGATGGAAATAGAAGGCTTTTTTTCACAGGACAAGAAATCAGCCCTCAAAAACGTAACCGGCAGAAAATATTTTTTTGAAAAAATCCCTAAGCCCCGGGGTCACAATTTCAGCAAAAATCTGACTTTTGGCAATTCACTCAAAAATGGTGCCAGAAGCTTGCAAATGATCCCCTGAAAGCTTTGGCGATGGAAACAGAAGGCTTTTTATCACAGGACAAGAAATCAGCCCTCAAAAACGTAACCGGCAGAAAATATTTTTTTGAAAAAATCCCTAAGCCCCGGGGTCACAATTTCAGCAAAAATCTGACTTTTGGCAATTCACTCAAAAATGGTGCCAGAAGCTTGCAAATGATCCCCAGAAAGCTTTGGCGATGGAAACAGAAGGCTTTTTATCACAGGACAAGAAATCAGCCCTCAAAAACGTAACCGGCAGAAAATATTTTTTTGAAAAAATCCCTAAGCCCCGGGGTCACAATTTCAGCAAAAATCTGACTTTTGGCAATTCACTCAAAAATGGTGCCAGAAGCTTGCAAATGATCCCCTGAAAGCTTTGGTGATGGAAACAGAAGGCTTTTTATCACAGGACAAGAAATCAGCCCTCAAAAACGTAACCGGCAGAAAATATTTTTTTGAAAAAATCCCTAAGCCCCGGGGTCACAATTTCAGCAAAAATCTGACTTTTGGCAATTCACTCAAAAATGGTGCCAGAAGCTTGCAAATGATCCCCTGAAAGCTTTGGCGATGGAAACAGAAGGATTTTTATCACAGGACAAGAAATCAGCCCTCAAAAACGTAACCGGCAGAAAATATTTTTTTGAAAAAATCCCTAAGCCCCGGGTTCACAATTTCAGCCAAAATCTGACTTTTGGCAATTCACTCAAAAATGGTGCCAGAAGCTTGCAAATGATCCCCTGAAAGTTTGGCGATGGAAACAGGAGGCTTTTTATCACAGGACAAGAAATCAGCCCTCAAAAACGTAACCGGCAGAAAATATTTTTTTGAAAAAATCCCTAAGCCCCGGGGTCACAATTTCAGCAAAAATCTGACTTTTGGCAATTCACTCAAAAATGGTTCCAAGAGCTTAAAAATGATCCCCTGAAAGCTTTGGCGATGGAAATAGAAGGCTTTTTATCACAGGACAAGAAATCAGCCCTCAAAAACGTAACCGGCAGAAAATATTTTTTTGAAAAAATCCCTAAGCCCCGGGGTCACAATTTCAGCAAAAATCTGACTTTTGGCAATTCACTCAAAAATGGTGCCAGAAGCTTGCAAATGATCCCCTGAAAGCTGTGGCGATGGAAACAGAATGCTTTTTATCACAGGACAAGAAATCAGCCCTCAAAAACGTAACCGGCAGAAAATATTTTTTTGAAAAAATCCCTAAGCCCCGGGGTCACAATTTCAGCAAAAATCTGACTTTTGGCAATTCACTCAAAAATGGTGCCAGAAGCTTGCAAATGATCCCCTGAAAGCTTTGGAGATGGAAACAGAAGGTTTTTTTATCACAGGACAAGAAATCAGCTCTCAAAAACGTAACCGGCAGAAAATATTTTTTTGAAAAAATCTCTAAGCCCCGGGGTCACAATTTCAGCAAAAATCTGACTTTTGGCAATTCACTCAAAAATGGTGCCAGAAGCTTGCAAATGATCCCCTGAAAGCTTTGGTCATGGAAACAGAAGGCTTTTTATCACAGGACAAGAAATCAGCCCTCAAAAACTTAATCGGCAGAACATATTTTTTTGAAAAAATCCCTAAGCCCCGGGGTCACAATTTCAGCAAAAATCTGACTTTTGGCAATTCACTCAAAAATGGTGCCAGAAGCTTGCAAATGATCCCCAGAAAGCTTTGGCGATGGAAATAGAAGGCTTTTTATCACAGGACAAGAAATCAGCCCTCAAAAACGTAACCGGCAGAAAATGTTTTTTTGAAAAAATCCCTAAGCCCCGGGGGTCACAATTTCAGCAAAAATCTGACTTTTGGCAATTCACTCAAAAAGGGTCCCAGAAGCTTGCAAATGATCCCCTGAAAGCTTTGCCGATGGAAACAGAAGGCTTTTTATCACAGGACAAGAAATCAGCCCTCAAAAACTTAACCGGCAGAAAATATTTTTTTGAAAAAATCCCTAAGCCCCGGGGTCACAATTTCAGCAAAAATCTGACTTTTGGCAATTCACTCAAAAATGGTGCCAGAAGCTTGCAAATGATCCCCTGAAAGCTTTGGCGATGGAAACAGAAGGCTTTTTATCACAGGACAAGAAATCAGCCCTCAAAAACGTAACCGGCAGAAAATATTTTTTTGAAAAAATCCCTAAGCCCCGGGGTCACAATTTCAGCAAAAATCTGACTTTTGGCAATTCACTCAAAAATGGTGCCAGAAGCTTGCAAATGATCCCTAAGCCCTAATCTGACTTTTGGCAATTCACTCAAAAATGGTGCCAGAAGCTTGCAAATGATCCCCTGAAAGCTTTGGCGATGGAAACAGAAGGCTTTTTATCACAGGACAAGAAATCAGCCCTCAAAAACGTAACCGGCAGAAAATATTTTTGTAAAAAAAATCCCTAAGCCCCGGGGTCACAATTTCAGCAAAAATCTGACTTTTGGCAATTCACTCAAAAATGGTGCCAGAAGCTTGTAAATGATCCCCTGAAAGCTTTGGCGATGGAAACAGAAGGCTTTTTATCACAGGACAAGAAATCAGCCCTCAAAAACGTAACCGGCAGAAAATATTTTTTTGAAAAAATCCCTAAGCCCCGGGGTCACAATTTCAGCAAAAATCTGACTTTTGGCAATTCACTCAAAAATGGTGCCAGAAGCTTGCAAATGATCCCCAGAAAGCTTTGGCGATGGAAACAGAAGGCTTTTTATCACAGGACAAGAAATCAGCCCTCAAAAACGTAACCGGCAGAAAATATTTTTTTGAAAAAATCCCTAAGCCCCGGGGTCACAATTTCAGCCAAAATCTGACTTTTGGAAATTCACTCAAAAATGGTGCCAGAAGATTGCAAATGATCCCCTGAAACCTTTGGCGATGGAAAAAGAAGGCTTTTTATCACAGGACAAGAAATCAGCCCTCAAAAACGTAACCGGCAGAAAATATTTTTTTGAAAAAATCCCTAAGCCCCGGGGTCACAATTTCAGCAAAAATCTGACTTTTGGCAATTCACTCAAAAATGGTGCCAGAAGCTTGCAAATGATCCGCTGAAAGCTTTGGCGATGGAAACAGAAGGCTTTTTATCACAGGACAAGAAATCAGCCCTCAAAAACTTAACCGGCAGAAAATATTTTTTTGAAAAAATCCCTAAGCCCCGGGGTCACAATTTCAGCCAAAATCTGACTTTTGGCAATTCACTCAAAAATGGTGCCAGAAGCTTGCAAATGATCCCCTGAAAGCTTTGGCGATGGAAACAGAAGGCTTTTTATCACAGGACAAGAAATCAGCCCTCAAAAACGTAACCGGCAGAAAATATTTTTTTGAAAAAATCCCTAAGCCCCCCGGGGTCACAATTTCAGCAAAAATCTGACTTTTGGCAATTCACTCAAAAATGGTGCCAGAAGCTTGCAAATGATCCCTAAGCCCTAATCTGACTTTTGGCAATTCACTCAAAAATGGTGCCAGAAGCTTGCAAATGATCCCCTGAAAGCTTTGGCGATGGAAACAGAAGGCTTTTTATCACAGGACAAGAAATCAGCCCTCAAAAACGTAACCGGCAGAAAATATTTTTGTAAAAAAAATCCCTAAGCCCCGGGGTCACAATTTCAGCAAAAATCTGACTTTTGGCAATTCACTCAAAATTGGTGCCAGAAGCTTGCAAATGATCCCCTGAAAGCTTTGGCGATGGAAACAGAAGGCTTTTATCACAGGACAAGAAATCAGCCCTCAAAAACGTAACCGGCATCAAATATTTTTTTGAAAAAATCCCTAAGCCCCGGGGTCACAATTTCAGCAAAAATCTGACTTTTGGCAATTCACTCAAAAATGGTGCCAGAAGCTTGTAAATGATCCCCTGAAAGCTTTGGCGATGGAAACAGAAGGCTTTTTATCACAGGACAAGAAATCAGCCCTCAAAAACGTAACCGGCAGAAAATATTTTTTTGAAAAAATCCCTAAGCCCCGGGGTCACAATTTCAGCAAAAATCTGACTTTTGGCAATTCACTCAAAAATGGTGCCAGAAGCTTGCAAATGATCCCCAGAAAGCTTTGGCGATGGAAACAGAAGGCTTTTTATCACAGGACAAGAAATCAGCCCTCAAAAACGTAACCGGCAGAAAATATTTTTTTGAAAAAATCCCTAAGCCCCGGGGTCACAATTTCTGCAAAAATCTGACTTTTGGCAATTCACTCAAAAATGGTGCCAGAAGCTTGCAAATGATCCCCTGAAAGCTTTGGCGATGGAAACAGAAGGCTTTTTATCACAGGACAAGAAATCAGCCCTCAAAAACTTTACCGGCAGAAAATATTTTTTTGAAAAAATCCCTAAGCCCCGGGGTCACAATTTCAGCAAAAATCTGAGTTTTGGCAATTCACTCAAAAATGGTGCCAGAAGCTTGCAAATGATCCCCTGAAAGCTTTGGCGATGGAAACAGAAGGCTTTTTATCACAGGACAAGAAATCAGCCCTCAAAAACGTAACCGGCAGAAAATATTTTTTTGAAAAAATCCCTAAGCCCCCCGGGGTCACAATTTCAGCAAAAATCTGACTTTTGGCAATTCACTCAAAAATGGTGCCAGAAGCTTGCAAATGATCCCTAAGCCCTAATCTGACTTTTGGCAATTCACTCAAAAATGGTGCCAGAAGCTTGCAAATTATCCCCTGAAAGCTTTGGCGATGGAAACAGAAGGCTTTTTATCACAGGACAAGAAATCAGCCCTCAAAAACGTAACCGGCAGAAAATATTTTTTTGAAAAAATCCCTAAGCCCCGGGGTCACAATTTCTGCAAAAATCTGACTTTTGGCAATTCACTCAAAAATGGTGCCAGAAGCTTGCAAATGATCCCCTGAAAGCTTTGGCGATGGAAACAGAAGGCTTTTTATCACAGGACAAGAAATCAGCCCTCAAAAACGTAACCGGCAGAAAATATTTTTTTGAAAAAATCCCTAAGCCCCGGGGTCACAATTTCTGCAAAAATCTGACTTTTGGCAATTCACTCAAAAATGGTGCCAGAAGCTTGCAAATGATCCCCTGAAAGCTTTGGCGATGGAAACAGAAGGCTTTTTATCACAGGACAAGAAATCAGCCCTCAAAAACTTTACCGGCAGAAAATATTTTTTTGAAAAAATCCCTAAGCCCCGGGGTCACAATTTCAGCAAAAATCTGACTTTTGGCAATTCACTCAAAAATGGTGCCAGAAGCTTGCAAATGATCCCCTGAAAGCTTTGGCGATGGAAACAGAAGGCTTTTTATCACAGGACAAGAAATCAGCCCTCAAAAACGTAACCGGCAGAAAATGTTTTTTTGAAAAAATCCCTAAGCCCCGGGGTCACAATTTCAGCAAAAATCTTACTTTTGGCAATTCACTCAAAAATGGTGCCAGAAGCTTGCAAATGATCCCCTGAAAGCTTTGGCGATGGAAACAGAAGGCTTTTTATCACAGGACAAGAAATCAGCCCTCAAAAAGGTAACCGGCAGAAAATATTTTTTTGAAAAAATCCCTAAGCCCCGGGGTCACAATTTCAGCAAAAATCTGACTTTTGGCAATTCACTCAAAAATGGTGCCAGAAGCTTGCAAATGATCCCCTGAAAGCTTTGGCAATGGAAACAGAAGGCTTTTTATCACAGGACAAGAAATCAGCCCTCAAAAACGTAACCGGCAGAAAATATTTTTTTTAAAAAATCCCTAAGCCCCGGGGTCACAATTTCAGCAAAAATCTGACTTTTGGCAATTCACTCAAAAATGGTGCCAGAAGCTGGTAAATGATCCCCTGAAAGCTTTGGCGATGGAAACAGAAGGCTTTTTATCACAGGACAAGAAATCAGCCCTCAAAAACGTAACCGGCAGAAAATATTTTTTTGAAAAAATCCCTAAGCCCCGGGGTCACAATTTCAGCAAAAATCTGACTTTTGGCAATTCACTCAAAAATGGTGCCAGAAGCTTGCAAATGATCCCCAGAAAGCTTTGGCGATGGAAACAGAAGGCTTTTTATCACAGGACAGGAAATCAGCCCTCAAAAACGTAACCGGCAGAAAATATTTTTTTGAAAAAATCCCTAAGCCCCGGGGTCACAATTTCAGCCAAAATCTGACTTTTGGAAATTCACTCAAAAATGGTGCCAGAAGATTGCAAATGATCCCCTGAAACCTTTGGCGATGGAAAAAGAAGGCTTTTTATCACAGGACAAGAAATCAGCCCTCAAAAACGTAACCGACAGAAAATATTTTTTTGAAAAAATCCCTAAGCCCCGGGGTCACAATTTCAGCAAAAATCTGACTTTTGGCAATTCACTCAAAAATGGTGCCAGAAGCTTGCAAATGATCCCCTGAAAGCTTTGCCGATGGAAACAGAAGGCTTTTTATCACAGGACAAGAAATCAGCCCTCAAAAACTTAACCGGCAGAAAATATTTTTTTGAAAAAATCCCTAAGCCCCGGGGTCACAATTTCAGCAAAAATCTTACTTTTGGCAATTCACTCAAAAATGGTGCCAGAAGCTTGCAAATGATCCCCTGAAAGCTTTGGCGATGGAAACAGAAGGCTTTTTATCACAGGACAAGAAATCAGCCCTCAAAAACGTAACCGGCAGAAAATATTTTTTTGAAAAAATCCCTAAGCCCCGGGGTCACAATTTCAGCAAAAATCTGACTTTTGGCAATTCACTCAAAAATGGTGCCAGAAGCTTGCAAATGATCCCTAAGCCCTAATCTGACTTTTGGCAATTCACTCAAAAATGGTGCCAGAAGCTTGCAAATGATCCCCTGAAAGCTTTGGCGATGGAAACAGAAGGCTTTTTATCACAGGACAAGAAATCAGCCCTCAAAAACGTAACCGGCAGAAAATATTTTTTTGAAAAAATCCCTAAGCCCCGGGGTCACTATTTCTGCAAAAATCTGACTTTTGGCAATTCACTCAAAAATGGTGCCAGAAGCTTGCAAATGATCCCCTGAAAGCTTTGGCGATGGAAACAGAAGGCTTTTTATCACAGGACAAGAAATCAGCCCTCAAAAACGTAACCGGCAGAAAATGTTTTTTTGAAAAAATCCCTAAGCCCCGGGGTCACAATTTCTGCAAAAATCTGACTTTTGGCAATTCACTCAAAAATGGTACCAGAAGCTTGCAAATGATCCCCTGAAAGCTTTGGCGATGGAAACAGAAGGCTTTTTATCACAGGACAAGAAATCAGCCCTCAAAAACGTAACCGGCAGAAAATATTTTTTTGAAAAAATCCCTAAGCCCCGGGGTCACAATTTCAGCAAAAATCTGACTTTTGGCAATTCACTCAAAAATGGTGCCAGAAGCTTGCAAATGATCCCTAAGCCCTAATATGACTTTTGGCAATTCACTCAAAAATGGTGCCAGAAGCTTGCAAATGATCCCCTGAAAGCTTTGGCGATGGAAACAGAAGGCTTTTTATCACAGGACAAGAAATCAGCCCTCAAAAACGTAACCGGCAGAAAATATTTTTCTAAAAAAAATCCCTAAGCCCCGGGGTCACAATTTCAGCAAAAATCTGACTTTTGGCAATTCACTCAAAAATGGTGCCAGAAGCTTGCAAATGATCCCCTGAAAGCTTTGGCGATGGAAACAGAAGGCTTTTTATCACAGGACAAGAAATCAGCCCTCAAAAACGTAACCGGGCAGAAAATATTTTTTTGAAAAAATCCCTAAGCCCCGGGGTCACAATTTCAGCAAAAATCTGACTTTTGGCAATTCACTCAAAAATGGTGCCAGAAGCTTGCAAATGATCCCTAAGCCCTAATCTGACTTTTGGCAATTCACTCAAAAATGGTGCCAGAAGCTTGCAAATGATCCCCTGAAAGCTTTGGCGATGGAAACAGAAGGCTTTTTATCACAGGACAAGAAATCAGCCCTCAAAAACGTAACCGGCAGAAAATATTTTTGTAAAAAAAATCCCTAAGCCCCGGGGTCACAATTTCAGCAAAAATCTGACTTTTGGCAATTCACTCAAAAATGGTGCCAGAAGCTTGCAAATGATCCCCTGAAAGCTTTGGCGATGGAAACAGAAGGCTTTTATCACAGGACAAGAAATCAGCCCTCAAAAACGTAACCGGCAGAAAATATTTTTTTGAAAAAATCCCTAAGCCCCGGGGTCACAATTTCAGCAAAAATCTGACTTTTGGCAATTCACTCAAAAATGGTGCCAGAAGCTTGTAAATGATCCCCTGAAAGCTTTGGCGATGGAAACAGAAGGCTTTTTATCACAGGACAAGAAATCAGCCCTCAAAAACGTAACCGGCAGAAAATATTTTTTTGAAAAAATCCCTAAGCCCCGGGGCCACAATTTCAGCAAAAATCTGACTTTTGGCAATTCACTCAAAAATGGTGCCAGATGCTTGCAAATGATCCCCAGAAAGCTTTGGCGATGGAAACAGAAGGCTTTTTATCACAGGACAAGAAATCAGCCCTCAAAAACGTAACCGGCAGAAAATATTTTTTTGAAAAAATCCCTAAGCCCCGGGGTCACAATTTCAGCCAAAATCTGACTTTTGGAAATTCACTCAAAAATGGTGCCAGAAGCTTGCAAATGATCCCCTGAAAGTTTGGCGATGGAAACAGAAGGCTTTTTATCACAGGACAAGAAATCAGCCCTCAAAAACGTAACCGGGCAGAAAATATTTTTTTGAAAAAATCCCTAAGCCCCGGGGTCACAATTTCAGCAAAAATCTGACTTTTGGCAATTCACTCAAAAATGGTGCCAGAAGATTGCAAATGATCCCCTGAAACCTTTGGCGATGGAAAAAGAAGGCTTTTTATCACAGGACAAGAAATCAGCCCTCAAAAACGTAACCGACAGAAAATATTTTTTTGAAAAAATCCCTAAGCCCCGGGGTCACAATTTCAGCAAAAATCTGACTTTTGGCAATTCACTCAAAAATGGTGCCAGAAGCTTGCAAATGATCCCCTGAAAGCTTTGCCGATGGAAACAGAAGGCTTTTTATCACAGGACAAGAAATCAGCCCTCAAAAACTTAACCGGCAGAAAATATTTTTTTGAAAAAATCCCTAAGCCCCGGGGTCACAATTTCAGCAAAAATCTTACTTTTGGCAATTCACTCAAAAATGGTGCCAGAAGCTTGCAAATGATCCCCTGAAAGCTTTGGCGATGGAAACAGAAGGCTTTTTATCACAGGACAAGAAATCAGCCCTCAAAAACGTAACCGGCAGAAAATATTTTTTTGAAAAAATCCCTAAGCCCCGGGGTCACAATTTCAGCAAAAATCTGACTTTTGGCAATTCACTCAAAAATGGTGCCAGAAGCTTGCAAATGATCCCTAAGCCCTAATCTGACTTTTGGCAATTCACTCAAAAATGGTGCCAGAAGCTTGCAAATGATCCCCTGAAAGCTTTGGCGATGGAAACAGAAGGCTTTTTATCACAGGACAAGAAATCAGCCCTCAAAAACGTAACCGGCAGAAAATATTTTTTTGAAAAAATCCCTAAGCCCCGGGGTCACTATTTCTGCAAAAATCTGACTTTTGGCAATTCACTCAAAAATGGTGCCAGAAGCTTGCAAATGATCCCCTGAAAGCTTTGGCGATGGAAACAGAAGGCTTTTTATCACAGGACAAGAAATCAGCCCTCAAAAACGTAACCGGCAGAAAATGTTTTTTTGAAAAAATCCCTAAGCCCCGGGGTCACAATTTCTGCAAAAATCTGACTTTTGGCAATTCACTCAAAAATGGTACCAGAAGCTTGCAAATGATCCCCTGAAAGCTTTGGCGATGGAAACAGAAGGCTTTTTATCACAGGACAAGAAATCAGCCCTCAAAAACGTAACCGGCAGAAAATATTTTTTTGAAAAAATCCCTAAGCCCCGGGGTCACAATTTCAGCAAAAATCTGACTTTTGGCAATTCACTCAAAAATGGTGCCAGAAGCTTGCAAATGATCCCTAAGCCCTAATATGACTTTTGGCAATTCACTCAAAAATGGTGCCAGAAGCTTGCAAATGATCCCCTGAAAGCTTTGGCGATGGAAACAGAAGGCTTTTTATCACAGGACAAGAAATCAGCCCTCAAAAACGTAACCGGCAGAAAATATTTTTCTAAAAAAAATCCCTAAGCCCCGGGGTCACAATTTCAGCAAAAATCTGACTTTTGGCAATTCACTCAAAAATGGTGCCAGAAGCTTGCAAATGATCCCCTGAAAGCTTTGGCGATGGAAACAGAAGGCTTTTTATCACAGGACAAGAAATCAGCCCTCAAAAACGTAACCGGGCAGAAAATATTTTTTTGAAAAAATCCCTAAGCCCCGGGGTCACAATTTCAGCAAAAATCTGACTTTTGGCAATTCACTCAAAAATGGTGCCAGAAGCTTGCAAATGATCCCTAAGCCCTAATCTGACTTTTGGCAATTCACTCAAAAATGGTGCCAGAAGCTTGCAAATGATCCCCTGAAAGCTTTGGCGATGGAAACAGAAGGCTTTTTATCACAGGACAAGAAATCAGCCCTCAAAAACGTAACCGGCAGAAAATATTTTTGTAAAAAAAATCCCTAAGCCCCGGGGTCACAATTTCAGCAAAAATCTGACTTTTGGCAATTCACTCAAAAATGGTGCCAGAAGCTTGCAAATGATCCCCTGAAAGCTTTGGCGATGGAAACAGAAGGCTTTTATCACAGGACAAGAAATCAGCCCTCAAAAACGTAACCGGCAGAAAATATTTTTTTGAAAAAATCCCTAAGCCCCGGGGTCACAATTTCAGCAAAAATCTGACTTTTGGCAATTCACTCAAAAATGGTGCCAGAAGCTTGTAAATGATCCCCTGAAAGCTTTGGCGATGGAAACAGAAGGCTTTTTATCACAGGACAAGAAATCAGCCCTCAAAAACGTAACCGGCAGAAAATATTTTTTTGAAAAAATCCCTAAGCCCCGGGGCCACAATTTCAGCAAAAATCTGACTTTTGGCAATTCACTCAAAAATGGTGCCAGATGCTTGCAAATGATCCCCAGAAAGCTTTGGCGATGGAAACAGAAGGCTTTTTATCACAGGACAAGAAATCAGCCCTCAAAAACGTAACCGGCAGAAAATATTTTTTTGAAAAAATCCCTAAGCCCCGGGGTCACAATTTCAGCCAAAATCTGACTTTTGGAAATTCACTCAAAAATGGTGCCAGAAGCTTGCAAATGATCCCCTGAAAGTTTGGCGATGGAAACAGAAGGCTTTTTATCACAGGACAAGAAATCAGCCCTCAAAAACGTAACCGGGCAGAAAATATTTTTTTGAAAAAATCCCTAAGCCCCGGGGTCACAATTTCAGCAAAAATCTGACTTTTGGCAATTCACTCAAAAATGGTGCCAGAAGCTTGCAAATGATCCCTAAGCCCTAATCTGACTTTTGGCAATTCACTCAAAAATGGTGCCAGAAGCTTGCAAATGATCCCCTGAAAGCTTTGGCGATGGAAACAGAAGGCTTTTTATCACAGGACAAGAAATCAGCCCTCAAAAACGTAACCGGCAGAAAATATTTTTGTAAAAAAAATCCCTAAGCCCCGGGGTCACAATTTCAGCAAAAATCTGACTTTTGGCAATTCACTCAAAAATGGTGCCAGAAGCTTGCAAATGATCCCCTGAAAGCTTTGGCGATGGAAACAGAAGGCTTTTATCACAGGACAAGAAATCAGCCCTCAAAAACGTAACCGGCAGAAAATATTTTTTTGAAAAAATCCCTAAGCCCCGGGGTCACAATTTCAGCAAAAATCTGACTTTTGGCAATTCACTCAAAAATGGTGCCAGAAGCTTGTAAATGATCCCCTGAAAGCTTTGGCGATGGAAACAGAAGGCTTTTTATCACAGGACAAGAAATCAGCCCTCAAAAACGTAACCGGCAGAAAATATTTTTTTGAAAAAATCCCTAAGCCCCGGGGTCACAATTTCAGCAGAAATCTGACTTTTGGCAATTCACTCAAAAATGGTGCCAGAAGCTTGCAAATGATCCCCTGAAAGCTTTGGCGATGGAAACAGAAGGCTTTTTATCACAGGACAAGAAATCAGCCCTCAAAAACGTAACCGGCAGAAAATATTTTTTTGAAAAAATCCCTAAGCCCCGGGGTCACAATTTCAGCAAAAATCTGACTTTTGGCAATTCACTCAAAAATGGTGCCAGAAGCTTGCAAATGATCCCTAAGCCCTAATCTGACTTTTGGCAATTCACTCAAAAATGGTGCCAGAAGCTTGCAAATGATCCCCTGAAAGCTTTGGCGATGGAAACAGAAGGCTTTTTATCACAGGACAAGAAATCAGCCCTCAAAAACGTAACCGGCAGAAAATATTTTTGTAAAAAAAATCCCTAAGCCCCGGGGTCACAATTTCAGCAAAAATCTGACTTTTGGCAATTCACTCAAAAATGGTGCCAGAAGCTTGCAAATGATCCCCTGAAAGCTTTGGCGATGGAAACAGAAGGCTTTTATCACAGGACAAGAAATCAGCCCTCAAAAACGTAACCGGCAGAAAATATTTTTTTGAAAAAATCCCTAAGCCCCGGGGTCACAATTTCAGCAAAAATCTGACTTTTGGCAATTCACTCAAAAATGGTGCCAGAAGCTTGTAAATGATCCCCTGAAAGCTTTGGCGATGGAAACAGAAGGCTTTTTATCACAGGACAAGAAATCAGCCCTCAAAAACGTAACCGGCAGAAAATATTTTTTTGAAAAAATCCCTAAGCCCCGGGGTCACAATTTCAGCAAAAATCTGACTTTTGGCAATTCACTCAAAAATGGTGCCAGAAGCTTGCAAATGATCCCCAGAAAGCTTTGGCGATGGAAACAGAAGGCTTTTTATCACAGGACAAGAAATCAGCCCTCAAAAACGTAACCGGCAGAAAATATTTTTTTGAAAAAATCCCTAAGCCCCGGGGTCACAATTTCAGCCAAAATCTGACTTTTGGAAATTCACTCAAAAATGGTGCCAGAAGATTGCAAATGATCCCCTGAAACCTTTGGCGATGGAAAAAGAAGGCTTTTTATCACAGGACAAGAAATCAGCCCTCAAAAACGTAACCGGCAGAAAATATTTTTTTGAAAAAATCCCTAAGCCCCGGGGTCACAATTTCAGCAAAAATCTGACTTTTGGCAATTCACTCAAAAATGGTGCCAGAAGCTTGCAAATGATCCCCTTAAAGCTTTGCCGATGGAAACAGAAGGCTTTTTATCACAGGACAAGAAATCAGCCCTCAAAAACTTAACCGGCAGAAAATATTTTTTTGAAAAAATCCCTAAGCCCCGGGGTCACAATTTCAGCAAAAATCTGACTTTTGGCAATTCACTCAAAAATGGTGCCAGAAGCTTGCAAATGATCCCTAAGCCCTAATCTGACTTTTGGCAATTCACTCAAAAATGGTGCCAGAAGCTTGCAAATGATCCCCTGAAAGCTTTGGCGATGGAAACAGAAGGCTTTTTATCACAGGACAAGAAATCAGCCCTCAAAAACGTAACCGGCAGAAAATATTTTTTTGAAAAAATCCCTAAGCCCCGGGGTCACAATTTCTGCAAAAATCTGACTTTTGGCAATTCACTCAAAAATGGTGCCAGAAGCTTGCAAATGATCCCCTGAAAGCTTTGGCGATGGAAACAGAAGGCTTTTTATCACAGGACAAGAAATCAGCCCTCAAAAACGTAACCGGCAGAAAATATTTTTTTGAAAAAATCCCTAAGCCCCGGGGTCACAATTTCTGCAAAAATCTGACTTTTGGCAATTCACTCAAAAATGGTGCCAGAAGCTTGCAAATGATCCCCTGAAAGCTTTGGCGATGGAAACAGAAGGCTTTTTATCACAGGACAAGAAATCAGCCCTCAAAAACGTAACCGGCAGAAAATATTTTTTTGAAAAAATCCCTAAGCCCCGGGGTCACAATTTCAGCAGAAATCTGACTTTTGGCAATTCACTCAAAAATGGTGCCAGAAGCTTGCAAATGATCCCCTGAAAGCTTTGCCGATGGAAACAGAAGGCTTTTTATCACAGGACAAGAAATCAGCCCTCAAAAACTTAACCGGCAGAAAATATTTTTTTGAAAAAATCCCTAAGCCCCGGGGTCACAATTTCAGCAAAAATCTGACTTTTGGCAATTCACTCAAAAATGGTGCCAGAAGCTTGCAAATGATCCCTAAGCCCTAATCTGACTTTTGGCAATTCACTCAAAAATGGTGCCAGAAGCTTGCAAATGATCCCCTGAAAGCTTTGGCGATGGAAACAGAAGGCTTTTTATCACAGGACAAGAAATCAGCCCTCAAAAACGTAACCGGCAGAAAATATTTTTGTAAAAAAAATCCCTAAGCCCCGGGGTCACAATTTCAGCAAAAATCTGACTTTTGGCAATTCACTCAAAAATGGTGCCAGAAGCTTGCAAATGATCCCCTGAAAGCTTTGGCGATGGAAACAGAAGGCTTTTATCACAGGACAAGAAATCAGCCCTCAAAAACGTAACCGGCAGAAAATATTTTTTTGAAAAAATCCCTAAGCCCCGGGGTCACAATTTCAGCAAAAATCTGACTTTTGGCAATTCACTCAAAAATGGTGCCAGAAGCTTGTAAATGATCCCCTGAAAGCTTTGGCGATGGAAACAGAAGGCTTTTTATCACAGGACAAGAAATCAGCCCTCAAAAACGTAACCGGCAGAAAATATTTTTTTGAAAAAATCCCTAAGCCCCGGGGTCACAATTTCAGCAAAAATCTGACTTTTGGCAATTCACTCAAAAATGGTGCCAGAAGCTTGCAAATGATCCCCAGAAAGCTTTGGCGATGGAAACAGAAGGCTTTTTATCACAGGACAAGAAATCAGCCCTCAAAAACGTAACCGGCAGAAAATATTTTTTTGAAAAAATCCCTAAGCCCCGGGGTCACAATTTCAGCCAAAATCTGACTTTTGGAAATTCACTCAAAAATGGTGCCAGAAGATTGCAAATGATCCCCTGAAACCTTTGGCGATGGAAAAAGAAGGCTTTTTATCACAGGACAAGAAATCAGCCCTCAAAAACGTAACCGGCAGAAAATATTTTTTTGAAAAAATCCCTAAGCCCCGGGGTCACAATTTCAGCAAAAATCTGACTTTTGGCAATTCACTCAAAAATGGTGCCAGAAGCTTGCAAATGATCCCCTGAAAGCTTTGCCGATGGAAACAGAAGGCTTTTTATCACAGGACAAGAAATCAGCCCTCAAAAACTTAACCGGCAGAAAATATTTTTTTGAAAAAATCCCTAAGCCCCGGGGTCACAATTTCAGCAAAAATCTGACTTTTGGCAATTCACTCAAAAATGGTGCCAGAAGCTTGCAAATGATCCCTAAGCCCTAATCTGACTTTTGGCAATTCACTCAAAAATGGTGCCAGAAGCTTGCAAATGATCCCCTGAAAGCTTTGGCGATGGAAACAGAAGGCTTTTTATCACAGGACAAGAAATCAGCCCTCAAAAACGTAACCGGCAGAAAATATTTTTTTGAAAAAATCCCTAAGCCCCGGGGTCACAATTTCAGCAAAAATCTGACTTTTGGCAATTCACTCAAAAATGGTGCCAGAAGCTTGCAAATGATCCCCTGAAAGCTTTGGCGATGGAAACAGAAGGCTTTTTATCACAGGACAAGAAATCAGCCCTCAAAAACGTAACCGGCAGAAAATATTTTTTTGAAAAAATCCCTAAGCCCCGGGGTCACAATTTCTGCAAAAATCTGACTTTTGGCAATTCACTCAAAAATGGTGCCAGAAGCTTGCAAATGATCCCCTGAAAGCTTTGGCGATGGAAACAGAAGGCTTTTTATCACAGGACAAGAAATCAGCCCTCAAAAACTTTACCGGCAGAAAAATATTTTTTTGAAAAAATCCCTAAGCCCCGGGGTCACAATTTCAGCAAAAATCTGAGTTTTGGCAATTCACTCAAAAATGGTGCCAGAAGCTTGCAAATGATCCCCTGAAAGCTTTGGCGATGGAAACAGAAGACTTTTTATCACAGGACAAGAAATCAGCCCTCAAAAACGTAACCGGCAGAAAATATTTTTTTGAAAAAATCCCTAAGCCCCCCGGGGTCACAATTTCAGCAAAAATCTGACTTTTGGCAATTCACTCAAAAATGGTGCCAGAAGCTTGCAAATGATCCCTAAGCCCTAATCTGACTTTTGGCAATTCACTCAAAAATGGTGCCAGAAGCTTGCAAATGATCCCCTGAAAGCTTTGGCGATGGAAACAGAAGGCTTTTTATCACAGGACAAGAAATCAGCCCTCAAAAACGTAACCGGCAGAAAATATTTTTTTGAAAAAATCCCTAAGCCCCGGGGTCACAATTTCTGCAAAAATCTGACTTTTGGCAATTCACTCAAAAATGGTGCCAGAAGCTTGCAAATGATCCCCTGAAAGCTTTGGCGATGGAAACAGAAGGCTTTTTATCACAGGACAAGAAATCAGCCCTCAAAAACGTAACCGGCAGAAAATATTTTTTTGAAAAAATCCCTAAGCCCCGGGGTCACAATTTCTGCAAAAATCTGACTTTTGGCAATTCACTCAAAAATGGTGCCAGAAGCTTGCAAATGATCCCCTGAAAGCTTTGGCGATGGAAACAGAAGGCTTTTTATCACAGGACAAGAAATCAGCCCTCAAAAACTTTACCGGCAGAAAATATTTTTTTGAAAAAATCCCTAAGCCCCGGGGTCACAATTTCAGCAAAAATCTGAGTTTTGGCAATTCACTCAAAAATGGTGCCAGAAGCTTGCAAATGATCCCCTGAAAGCTTTGGCGATGGAAACAGAAGGCTTTTTATCACAGGACAAGAAATCAGCCCTCAAAAACGTAACCGGCAGAAAATATTTTTTTGAAAAAATCCCTAAGCCCCGGGGTCACAATTTCAGCCAAAATCTGACTTTTGGCAATTCACTCAAAAATGGTGCCAGAAGCTTGCAAATGATCCCCTGAAAGCTTTGGCGATGGAAACAGAAGGCTTTTTATCACAGGACAAGAAATCAGCCCTCAAAAACGTAACCGGCAGAAAATGTTTTTTTGAAAAAATCCCTAAGCCCCGGGGTCACAATTTCAGCAAAAATCTTACTTTTGGCAATTCACTCAAAAATGGTGCCAGAAGCTTGCAAATGATCCCCTGAAAGCTTTGGCCATGGAAACAGAAGGCTTTTTATCACAGGACAAGAAATCAGCCCTCAAAAAGGTAACCGGCAGAAAATATTTTTTTGAAAAAATCCCTAAGCCCCGGGGTCACAATTTCAGCAAAAATCTGACTTTTGGCAATTCACTCAAAAATGGTGCCAGAAGGTTGCAAATGATCCCCTGAAAGCTTTGGCAATGGAAACAGAAGGCTTTTTATCACAGGACAAGAAATCAGCCCTCAAAAACGTAACCGGCAGAAAATATTTTTTTTAAAAAATCCCTAAGCCCCGGGGTCACAATTTCAGCAAAAATCTGACTTTTGGCAATTCACTCAAAAATGGTGCCAGAAGCTTGCAAATGATCCCCAGAAAGCTTTGGCGATGGAAACAGAAGGCTTTTTATCACAGGACAGGAAATCAGCCCTCAAAAACGTAACCGGCAGAAAATATTTTTTTGAAAAAATCCCTAAGCCCCGGGGTCACAATTTCAGCCAAAATCTGACTTTTGGAAATTCACTCAAAAATGGTGCCAGAAGATTGCAAATGATCCCCTGAAACCTTTGGCGATGGAAAAAGAAGGCTTTTTATCACAGGACAAGAAATCAGCCCTCAAAAACTTAACCGGCAGAAAATATTTTTTTGAAAAAATCCCTAAGCCCCGGGGTCACAATTTCAGCAAAAATCTGACTTTTGGCAATTCACTCAAAAATGGTGCCAGAAGCTTGCAAATGATCCCCTGAAAGCTTTGGCGATGGAAACAGAAGGCTTTTTATCACAGGACAAGAAATCAGCCCTCAAAAACTTAACCGGCAGAAAATATTTTTTTGAAAAAATGCCTAAGCCCCGGGGTCACAATTTCAGCAAAAATCTGACTTTTGGCAATTCACTCAAAAAACGTGCCAGAAGCTTGCAAATGATCCCCTGAAAGCTTTGGCGATGGAAACAGAAGGCTTTTTATCACAGGACAAGAAGTCAGCCCTCAAAAACTTAACCGGCAGAAAATATTTTTTTGAAAAAATCCGTAAGCCCCGGGGTCACAATTTCAGCAAAAATCTGACTTTTCGCAATTCACTCAAAAATGGTGCCAGAAGCTTGCAAATGATCCCCTGAAAGCTTTGGCGATGGAAACAGAAGGCTTTTTATCACAGGAAAAGAAATCAGCCCTCAAAAACGTAACCGGAAGAAAATATTTTTTTGAAAAAATCCCTAAGCCTCGGGTTCACAATTTCAGCAAAAATCTGACTTTTGGCAATTCACTCAAAAATGGTGCCAGAAGCTTGCAATTGATCCCCTGAAAGCTTTGGCGATGGAAACAAAAGGCTTTTTATCACAGGACAAGAAATCAGCCCTCGAAAACGTAACCAGCAGAAAATATTTTTTTGAAAAAATCCCTAAGCCCCGGGGTCACAATTTCCGCAAAAATCTGACTTTTGGCAGTTCACTCAAAAATGGTGCCAGAAGCTTGCAAATGATCCCCTGAAAGCTTTGGCGATGGAAACAGAAGGCTTTTTATCACAGGACAAGAAATCAGCCCTCAAAAACTTAGCCGGCAGAAAATATTTTTTTGAAAAAATCCCTAAGCCCCAGGGTCACAATTTCAGCAAAAATCTGACTTTTCGCAATTCACTCAAAAATGGTGCCAGAAGCTTGCAAATGATCCCCTGAAAGCTTTGGCGATGGAAACGGAAGGCTTTTTATCACAGGACAAGAAATCAGCCCTCAAAAACTTAACCGGCAGAAAATATTTTTTTGAAAAAATCTCTAAGCCCCGGGGTCACAATTTCAGCAAAAATCTGACTTTTGGCAGTTCACTCAAAAATGGGTCCAAGAGCTTAAAAATGCTCCCCTGAAAGGTTTGGCACTCGAAACAGAAGGCTTTTTATCACAGGACAAGAAATCAGCCCTCAAAAACGTAACCGGCAGAAAATATTTTTTTGAAAAAATCCCTAAGCCCCGGGGTCACAATTTCAGCAAAAATCTGACTTTTGGCAATTAACTCAAAAATGGTGCCAGAAGCTTGCAAATGATCCCCTGAAAGCTTTGGCGATGGAAACAGAAGGCTTTTTATCACAGGACAAGAAATCAGCCCTCAAAAACTTAACGGGCAGAAAATATTTTTTTGAAAAAATCCCTAAGCCCCGGGGTCACAATTTCAGCAAAAATCTGACTTTTGGCAATTCACTCAAAAATGGTGCCAGAAGCTTGCAAATGATCCCCTGAAAGCTTTGGCGATGGAAACAGAAGGCTTTTTATCACAGGACAAGAAATCAGCCCTCAAAAACTTAACTGGCAGAAAATATTTTTTTGAAAAAATCCCTAAGCCCCGGGGTCACAATTTCAGCAAAAATCTGACTTTTGGCAATTCACTCAAAAATGGTGCCAGAAGCTTGCAAATGATCCCCTGAAAGCTTTGGCGATGGAAACAGAAGGCTTTTTATCACAGGACAAGAAATCAGCCCTCAAAAACTTAACCGGCAGAAAATATTTTTTTGAAAAAATCCCTAAGCCCCGGGGTCACAATTTCAGCAAAAATCTGACTTTTGGCAATTCACTCAAAAATGGTGCCAGAAGCTTGCAAATGATCCCCTGAAAGCTTTGGCGATGGAAACAGAAGGCTTTTTATCACAGGACAAGAAGTCAGCCCTCAAAAACTTAACCGGCAGAAAATATTTTTTTGAAAAAATCCCTAAGCCCCGGGGTCACAATTTCAGCAAAAATCTGAATTTTGGCAGTTCACTCAAAAATGGTTCCAAGAGCTTAAACATGCTCCCCTGAAAGGTTTGGCACTCGAAACAGAAGGCTTTTTATCACAGGACAAGAAATCAGCCCTCAAAAACTTAACCGGCAGAAAATATTTTTTTGAAAAAATCCCTAAGCCCCGGGGTCACAATTTCAGCAAAAATCTGACTTTTGGCAATTCACTCAAAAATGGTGCCAGAAGCTTGCAAATGATCCCCTGAAAGCTTTGGCGATGGAAACAGAAGGCTTTTTATCACAGGACAAGAAGTCAGCCCTCAAAAACTTAACCGGCAGAAAATATTTTTTTGAAAAAATCCGTAAGCCCCGGGGTCACAATTTCAGCAAAAATCTGGCTTTTGGCAATTCACTCAAAAATGGTGCCAGAATCTTGCAAATGATCCCCTGAAAGCTTTGGCGATGGAAACAGAAGGCTTTGTATCACAGGACAAGAAATCAGCCCTCAAAAACGTAACCGGCAGAAAATATTTTTTTGAAAAAATCCCTAAGCCCCGGGGTCACAATTTCAGCAAAAATCTGACTTTTGGCAATTAACTCAAAAATGGTGCCAGAAGCTTGCAAATGATCCCCTGAAAGCTTTGGCGATGGAAACAGAAGGCTTTTTATCACAGGACAAGAAATCAGCCCTCAAAAACTTAACCGGCAGAAAATATTTTTTTGAAAAAATCCCTAAGCCCCGGGGTCACAATTTCAGCAAAAATCTGACTTTTGGCAATTCACTCAAAAATGGTGCCAGAAGCTTGCAAATGATCCCCTGAAAGCTTTGGCGATGGAAACAGAAGGCTTTTTATCACAGGACAAGAAATCAGCCCTCAAAAACTTAACCGGCAGAAAATATTTTTTTGAAAAAATCCCTAAGCCCCGGGGTCACAATTTCAGCAAAAATCTGACTTTTGGCAATTCACTCAAAAATGGTGCCAGAAGCTTGCAAATGATCCCCTGAAAGCTTTGGCGATGGAAACAGAAGGCTTTTTATCACAGGACAAGAAATCAGCCCTCAAAAACTTAACCGGCAGAAAATATTTTTTTGAAACAATCCCTAAGCACAATTTTTGAAACAATCCCTAAGCACGGGGTCACAATTTCAGCAAAAATCTGACTTTTCGCAATTCACTCAAAAATGGTGCCAGAAGCTTGCAAATGATCCCCTGAAAGCTTTGGCGATGGAAACAGAAGGCTTTTTATCACAGGAAAAGAAATCAGCCCTCAAAAACGTAACCGGAAGATAATATTTTTTTGAAAAAATCCCTAAGCCTCGGGGTCACAATTTCAGCAAAAATCTGACTTTTGGCAATTCACTCAAAAATGGTGCCAGAAGCTTGCAATTGATCCCCTGAAAGCTTTGGCGATGGAAACAAAAGGCTTTTTATCACAGGACAAGAAATCAGCCCTCGAAAACGTAACCAGCAGAAAATATTTTTTTGAAAAAATCCCTAAGCCCCGGGGTCACAATTTCCGCAAAAATCTGACTTTTGGCAGTTCACTCAAAAATGGTGCCAGAAGCTTGCAAATGATCCCGTGAAAGCTTTGGCGATGGAAACAGAAGGCTTTTTATCACAGGACAAGAAATCAGCCCTCAAAAACTTAACCGGCAGAAAATATTTTTTTGAAAAAATCCCTAAGCCCCAGGGTCACAATTTCAGCAAAAATCTGACTTTTCGCAATTCACTCAAAAATGGTGCCAGAAGCTTGCAAATGATCCCCTGAAAGCTTTGGCGATGGAAACGGAAGGCTTTTTATCACAGGACAAGAAATCAGCCCTCAAAAACTTAACCGGCAGAAAATATTTTTTTGAAAAAATCTCTAAGCCCCGGGGTCACAATTTCAGCAAAAATCTGACTTTTGGCAGTTCACTCAAAAATGGGTCCAAGAGCTTAAAAATGCTCCCCTGAAAGGTTTGGCACTCGAAACAGAAGGCTTTTTATCACAGGACAAGAAATCAGCCCTCAAAAACTTAACCGGCAGAAAATATTTTTTTGAAAAAATCCCTAAGCCCCAGGGTCACAATTTCAGCAAAAATCTGACTTTTGGCAATTCACTCAAAAATGGTGCCAGAAGCTTGCAAATGATCCCCTGAAAGTTTGGCGATGGAAACAGAAGGCTTTTTATCACAGGACAAGAAATCAGCCCTCAAAAACTTAAGCGGCAGAAAATATTTTTTTGAAAAAATCCGTAAGCCCCGGGGTCACAATTTCAGCAAAAATCTGACTTTTGGCAATTCACTCAAAAATGGTGCCAGAAGCTTGCAAATGATCCCATGAAAGCTTTGGCGATGGAAACAGAAGGCTTTTTATCGCAGGACAAGAAATCAGCCCTCAAAAACGTAACCGGCAGAAAATATTTTTTTGAAAAAATCCCTAAGCCCCGGGGTCACAATTTCAGCAAAAATCTGACTTTTGGCAGTTCACTCAAAAATGGTGCCAGAAGCTTGCAAATGATCCCCTGAAAGCTTTGGCGATGGAAACAGAAGGCTTTTTATCACAGGACAAGAAATCAGCCCTCAAAAACGTAACCGGCAGAAAATATTTTTTTGAAAAAATCCCTAAGCCCCGGGGTCACAATTTCAGCAAAAAACTGACTTTTGGCAATTCACTCAAAAATGGTGCCAGAAGCTTGCAAATGCTCCCCTGAAAGGTTTGGCACTCGAAACAGAAGGCTTTTTATCACAGGACAAGAAATCAGCCCTCAAAAACTTAACCGGCAGAAAATATTTTTTTGAAAAAATCCCTAAGCCCCGGGGTCACAATTTCAGCAAAAATCTGACTTTTGGCAATTCACTCTAAAATGGTGCCAGAAGCTTGCAAATGATCCCCTGAAAGTTTGGCGATGGAAACAGAAGGCTTTTTATCACAGGACAAGAAATCAGCCCTCAAAAACGTAACCAACAGAAAATATTTTTTTGAAAAAATCCCTAAGCCCCGGGGTCACAATTTCAGCAAAAATCTGACTTTTGGCAATTCACTCAAAAATGGTGCCAGAAGCTTGCAAATGATCCCCTGAAAGTTTGGCGATGGAAACAGAAGGCTTTTTATCACAGGACAAGAAATCAGCCCTCAAAAACTTAACCGGCAGAAAATATTTTTTTGAAAAAATCCCTAAGCCCCGGGGTCACAATTTCAGCAAAAATCTGACTTTTGGCAATTCACTCAAAAATGGTGCCAGAAGCTTGCAAATGATCCCCTGAAAGCTTTGGCGATGGAAACAGAAGGCTTTTTATCACAGGACAAGAAATCAGCCCTCAAAAACTTAACCGGCAGAAAATATTTTTTTGAAAAAATCCCTAAGCCCCGGGGTCACAATTTCAGCAAAAATCTGACTTTTGGCAATTCACTCAAAAATGGTGCCAGAAGCTTGCAAATGATCCCCTGAAAGCTTTGGCGATGGAAACAGAAGGCTTTTTATCACAGGACAAGAAATCAGCCCTCAAAAACTTAACCGGCAGAAAATATTTTTTTGAAACAATCCCTAAGCCCCGGGGTCACAATTTCAGCAAAAATCTGACTTTTCGCAATTCACTCAAAAATGGTGCCAGAAGCTTGCAAATGATCCCCTGAAAGCTTTGGCGATGGAAACAGAAGGCTTTTTATCACAGGAAAAGAAATCAGCCCTCAAAAACGTAACCGGAAGATAATATTTTTTTGAAAAAATCCCTAAGCCTCGGGGTCACAATTTCAGCAAAAATCTGACTTTTGGCAATTCACTCAAAAATGGTGCCAGAAGCTTGCAATTGATCCCCTGAAAGCTTTGGCGATGGAAACAAAAGGCTTTTTATCACAGGACAAGAAATCAGCCCTCGAAAACGTAACCAGCAGAAAATATTTTTTTGAAAAAATCCCTAAGCCCCGGGGTCACAATTTCCGCAAAAATCTGACTTTTGGCAGTTCACTCAAAAATGGTGCCAGAAGCTTGCAAATGATCCCGTGAAAGCTTTGGCGATGGAAACAGAAGGCTTTTTATCACAGGACAAGAAATCAGCCCTCAAAAACTTAACCGGCAGAAAATATTTTTTTGAAAAAATCCCTAAGCCCCAGGGTCACAATTTCAGCAAAAATCTGACTTTTCGCAATTCACTCAAAAATGGTGCCAGAAGCTTGCAAATGATCCCCTGAAAGCTTTGGCGATGGAAACGGAAGGCTTTTTATCACAGGACAAGAAATCAGCCCTCAAAAACTTAACCGGCAGAAAATATTTTTTTGAAAAAATCTCTAAGCCCCGGGGTCACAATTTCAGCAAAAATCTGACTTTTGGCAGTTCACTCAAAAATGGGTCCAAGAGCTTAAAAATGCTCCCCTGAAAGGTTTGGCACTCGAAACAGAAGGCTTTTTATCACAGGACAAGAAATCAGCCCTCAAAAACTTAACCGGCAGAAAATATTTTTTTGAAAAAATCCCTAAGCCCCAGGGTCACAATTTCAGCAAAAATCTGACTTTTGGCAATTCACTCAAAAATGGTGCCAGAAGCTTGCAAATGATCCCCTGAAAGGTTTGGCACTCGAAACAGAAGGCTTTTTATCACAGGACAAGAAATCAGCCCTCAAAAACTTAACCGGCAGAAAATATTTTTTTGAAAAAATCCCTAAGCCCCGGGGTCACAATTTCAGCAAAAATCTGACTTTTGGCAATTCACTCTAAAATGGTGCCAGAAGCTTGCAAATGATCCCCTGAAAGTTTGGCGATGGAAACAGAAGGCTTTTTATCACAGGACAAGAAATCAGCCCTCAAAAACGTAACCAACAGAAAATATTTTTTTGAAAAAATCCCTAAGCCCCGGGGTCACAATTTCAGCAAAAATCTGACTTTTGGCAATTCACTCAAAAATGGTGCCAGAAGCTTGCAAATGATCCCCTGAAAGTTTGGCGATGGAAACAGAAGGCTTTTTATCACAGGACAAGAAATCAGCCCTCAAAAACTTAAGCGGCAGAAAATATTTTTTTGAAAAAATCCGTAAGCCCCGGGGTCACAATTTCAGCAAAAATCTGACTTTTGGCAATTCACTCAAAAATGGTGCCAGAAGCTTGCAAATGATCCCATGAAAGCTTTGGCGATGGAAACAGAAGGCTTTTTATCGCAGGACAAGAAATCAGCCCTCAAAAACGTAACCGGCAGAAAATATTTTTTTGAAAAAATCCCTAAGCCCCGGGGTCACAATTTCAGCAAAAATCTGACTTTTGGCAGTTCACTCAAAAATGGTGCCAGAAGCTTGCAAATGATCCCCTGAAAGCTTTGGCGATGGAAACAGAAGGCTTTTTATCACAGGACAAGAAATCAGCCCTCAAAAACGTAACCGGCAGAAAATATTTTTTTGAAAAAATCCCTAAGCCCCGGGGTCACAATTTCAGCAAAAAACTGACTTTTGGCAATTCACTCAAAAATGGTGCCAGAAGCTTGCAAATGCTCCCCTGAAAGGTTTGGCACTCGAAACAGAAGGCTTTTTATCACAGGACAAGAAATCAGCCCTCAAAAACTTAACCGGCAGAAAATATTTTTTTGAAAAAATCCCTAAGCCCCGGGGTCACAATTTCAGCAAAAATCTGACTTTTGGCAATTCACTCTAAAATGGTGCCAGAAGCTTGCAAATGATCCCCTGAAAGTTTGGCGATGGAAACAGAAGGCTTTTTATCACAGGACAAGAAATCAGCCCTCAAAAACGTAACCAACAGAAAATATTTTTTTGAAAAAATCCCTAAGCCCCGGGGTCACAATTTCAGCAAAAATCTGACTTTTGGCAATTCACTCAAAAATGGTGCCAGAAGCTTGCAAATGATCCCCTGAAAGTTTGGCGATGGAAACAGAAGGCTTTTTATCACAGGACAAGAAATCAGCCCTCAAAAACTTAAGCGGCAGAAAATATTTTTTTGAAAAAATCCGTAAGCCCCGGGGTCACAATTTCAGCAAAAATCTGACTTTTGGCAATTCACTCAAAAATGGTGCCAGAAGCTTGCAAATGATCCCATGAAAGCTTTGGCGATGGAAACAGAAGGCTTTTTATCGCAGGACAAGAAATCAGCCCTCAAAAACGTAACCGGCAGAAAATATTTTTTTGAAAAAATCCCTAAGCCCCGGGGTCACAATTTCAGCAAAAATCTGACTTTTGGCAGTTCACTCAAAAATGGTGCCAGAAGCTTGCAAATGATCCCCTGAAAGCTTTGGCGATGGAAACAGAAGGCTTTTTATCACAGGACAAGAAATCAGCCCTCAAAAACGTAACCGGCAGAAAATATTTTTTTGAAAAAATCCCTAAGCCCCGGGGTCACAATTTCAGCAAAAAACTGACTTTTGGCAATTCACTCAAAAATGGTGCCAGAAGCTTGCAAATGCTCCCCTGAAAGCGTTGGCGATGGAAACAGAAGGCTTTTTATCACAGGACAAGAAATCAGCCCTCAAAAACTTAACCGGCAGAAAATATTTTTTTGAAAAAATCTCTAAGCCCCGGGGTCACAATTTCAACAAAAATCTGACTTTTGGCAATTCACTCAAAAATGGTGCCAGAAGGTTGCAAATGATCCCCTGAAAGCTTTGGCGATGGAAACAGAAGGCTTTTTATCACAGGACAAGAAATCAGCCCTCAAAAACTTAACCGGCAGAAAATATTTTTTTGAAAAAATCCCTAAGCCCCGGGGTCACAATTTCAGCAAAAATCTGACTTTTGGCAGTTCACTCAAAAATGGTGCCAGAAGCTTGCAAATGATCCCCTGAAAGCTTTGGCGATGGAAAAAGAAGGCTTTTTATCACAGGACAAGAAATCAGCCCTCAAAAACTTAACCGGCAGAAAATATTTTTTTGAAAAAATCCCTAAGCCCCGGGGTCACAATTTCAGCAAAAATCTGACTTTTGGCAATTCACTCAAAAATGGTGCCAGAAGCTTGCAAATGATCCCCTGAAAGCTTTGGCGATGGAAACAGAAGGCTTTTTATCACAGGACAAGAAATCAGCCCTCAAAAACTTAACCGGCAGAAAATATTTTTTTGAAAAAATCTCTAAGCCCCGAGGTCACAATTTCAGCAAAAATCTGACTTTTGGCAATTCACTCAAAAATGGTGCCAGAAGCTTGCAAATGATCCCCTGAAAGCTTTGGCGATGGAAACAGAAGGCTTTTTATCACAGGACAAGAAATCAGCCCTCAAAAACTTAACCGGCAGAAAATATTTTTTTGGAAAGATCCCTAAGCCCCAGGGTCACAATTTCAGCAAAAATCTGACTTTTGGCAATTCACTCAAAAATGGTGCCAGAAGCTTACAATTTCAGCAAAAATTTGACTTTTGGCAATTCACTCAAAAATGGTGCCAGAAGCTTGCAAATGATCCCCTGAAAGTTTTGGCGATGGAAACAGAAGGCTTTTTATCACAGGACAAGAAATCAGCCCTCAAAAACTTAACCGGCAGAAAATATTTTTTTGAAAAAATCCCTAAGCCCCGGGGTCACAATTTCAGCAAAAATCTGACTTTTGGCAGTTCACTCAAAAATGGTTCCAAGAGCTTAAAAATGCTCCCCTGAAAGGTTTGGCACTCGAAACAGAAGGCTTTTTATCACAGGACAAGAAATCAGCCCTCAAAAACGTAACCGGCAGAAAATATTTTTTTGAAAAAATCCCTAAGCCCCGGGGTCACAATTTCAGCAAAAATCTGACTTTTGGCAGATCACTCAAAAATGGTTCCAAGAGTTTAAAAATGCTCCCCTGAAAGGTTTGACCCTCGAAACAGAAGGCTTTTTATCACAGGACAAGAAATCAGCCCTCAAAAACTTAACCGGCAGAAAATATTTTTTTGAAAATATCCCTAAGCCCCGGGGTCACAATTTCAGCAAAAATCTGACTTTTGGCAGATCACTCAAAAATGGTTCCAAGAGCTTAAAAATGCTCCCCTGAAAGGTTTGGCACTCGAAACAGAAGGCTTTTTATCACAGGACAAGAAATCAGCCCTCAAAAACTTAACCGGCAGAAAATATTTTTTTGAAAAAATCCCTAAGGCGCGGGGTCACAATTTCAGCAAAAATCTGACTTTTGGCAGTTCACTCAAAAATGGTGCCAGAAGCTTGCAAATGATCCCCTGAAAGGTTTGGCGATGGAAACAGAAGGCTTTTTATCACAGGACAAGAAATCAGCCCTCAAAAACGTAACCGGCAGAAAATATTTTTTTGAAAAAATCCCTAAGCCCCGGGGTCACAATTTCAGCAAAAATCTGACTTTTGGCAATTCACTCAAAAATGGTGCCAGAAGCTTGCAAATGATCCCCAGAAAGCTTTGGCGATGGAAACAGAAGGCTTTTTATCACAGGACAAGAAATCAGCCCTCAAAAACGTAACCGGCAGAAAATATTTTTTTGAAAAAATCCCTAAGCCCCGGGGTCACAATTTCAGCAAAAATCTGACTTTTGGCAATTCACTCAAAAATGGTGCGAGAAGCTTGCAAATGATCCCCTGAAAGGTTTGGCGATGGAAACAGAAGGCTTTTTATCACAGGACAAGAAATCAGCCCTCAAAAACGTAACCGGCAGAAAATATTTTTTTGAAAAAATCCCTAAGCCCCGGGGTCACAATTTCAGCAAAAATCTGACTTTTGGCAATTCACTCAAAAATGGTGCCAGAAGCTTGCAAATGATCCCCAGAAAGCTTTGGCGATGGAAACAGAAGGCTTTTTATCACAGGACAAGAAATCAGCCCTCAAAAACTTAACCGGCAGAAAATATTTTTTTTGAAAAAATCCCTAAGCCCCGGGGTCACAATTTCAGCAAAAATCTGACTTTTGGCAATTCACTCAAAAATGGTGCCAGAAGCTTGCAAATGATCCCCTGAAAGGTTTGGCGATGGAAACAGAAGGCTTTTTATCACAGGACAAGAAATCAGCCCTCAAAAACGTAACCGGCAGAAAATATTTTTTTGAAAAAATCCCTAAGCCCCGGGGTCACAATTTCAGCAAAAATCTGACTTTTGGCAATTCACTCAAAAATGGTGCCAGAAGCTTGCAAATGATCCCCAGAAAGCTTTGGCGATGGAAACAGAAGGCTTTTTATCACAGGACAAGAAATCAGCCCTCAAAAACGTAACCGGCAGAAAATATTTTTTTGAAAAAATCCCTAAGCCCCGGGGTCACAATTTCAGCAAAAATCTGACTTTTGGCAATTCACTCAAAAATGGTGCGAGAAGCTTGCAAATGATCCCCTGAAAGGTTTGGCGATGGAAACAGAAGGCTTTTTATCACAGGACAAGAAATCAGCCCTCAAAAACGTAACCGGCAGAAAATATTTTTTTGAAAAAATCCCTAAGCCCCGGGGTCACAATTTCAGCAAAAATCTGACTTTTGGCAGATCACTCAAAAATGGTTCCAAGAGCTTAAAAATGCTCCCCTGAAAGGTTTGGCACTCGAAACAGAAGGCTTTTTATCACAGGACAAGAAATCAGCCCTCAAAAACTTAACCGGCAGAAAATATTTTTTTGAAAAAATCCCTAAGGCGCGGGGTCACAATTTCAGCAAAAATCTGACTTTTGGCAGTTCACTCAAAAATGGTGCCAGAAGCTTGCAAATGATCCCCTGAAAGGTTTGGCGATGGAAACAGAAGGCTTTTTATCACAGGACAAGAAATCAGCCCTCAAAAACGTAACCGGCAGAAAATATTTTTTTGAAAAAATCCCTAAGCCCCGGGGTCACAATTTCAGCAAAAATCTGACTTTTGGCAATTCACTCAAAAATGGTGCCAGAAGCTTGCAAATGATCCCCAGAAAGCTTTGGCGATGGAAACAGAAGGCTTTTTATCACAGGACAAGAAATCAGCCCTCAAAAACGTAACCGGCAGAAAATATTTTTTTGAAAAAATCCCTAAGCCCCGGGGTCACAATTTCAGCAAAAATCTGACTTTTGGCAATTCACTCAAAAATGGTGCGAGAAGCTTGCAAATGATCCCCTGAAAGGTTTGGCGATGGAAACAGAAAGCTTTTTATCACAGGACAAGAAATCAGCCCTCAAAAACGTAACCGGCAGAAAATATTTTTTTGAAAAAATCCCTAAGCCCCGGGGTCACAATTTCAGCAAAAATCTGACTTTTGGCAATTCACTCAAAAATGGTGCCAGAAGCTTGCAAATGATCCCCAGAAAGCTTTGGCGATGGAAACAGAAGGCTTTTTATCACAGGACAAGAAATCAGCCCTCAAAAACTTAACCGGCAGAAAATATTTTTTTTGAAAAAATCCCTAAGCCCCGGGGTCACAATTTCAGCAAAAATCTGACTTTTGGCAATTCACTCAAAAATGGTGCCAGAAGCTTGCAAATGATCCCCTGAAAGGTTTGGCGATGGAAACAGAAGGCTTTTTATCACAGGACAAGAAATCAGCCCTCAAAAACGTAACCGGCAGAAAATATTTTTTTGAAAAAATCCCTAAGCCCCGGGGTCACAATTTCAGCAAAAATCTGACTTTTGGCAATTCACTCAAAAATGGTGCCAGAAGCTTGCAAATGATCCCCAGAAAGCTTTGGCGATGGAAACAGAAGGCTTTTTATCACAGGACAAGAAATCAGCCCTCAAAAACGTAACCGGCAGAAAATATTTTTTTGAAAAAATCCCTAAGCCCCGGGGTCACAATTTCAGCAAAAATCTGACTTTTGGCAATTCACTCAAAAATGGTGCGAGAAGCTTGCAAATGATCCCCTGAAAGGTTTGGCGATGGAAACAGAAGGCTTTTTATCACAGGACAAGAAATCAGCCCTCAAAAACGTAACCGGCAGAAAATATTTTTTTGAAAAAATCCCTAAGCCCCGGGGTCACAATTTCAGCAAAAATCTGACTTTTGGCAATTCACTCAAAAATGGTGCCAGAAGCTTGCAAATGATCCCCAGAAAGCTTTGGCGATGGAAACAGAAGGCTTTTTATCACAGGACAAGAAATCAGCCCTCAAAAACTTAACCGGCAGAAAATATTTTTTTTGAAAAAATCCCTAAGCCCCGGGGTCACAATTTCAGCAAAAATCTGACTTTTGGCAATTCACTCAAAAATGGTGCCAGAAGCTTGCAAATGATCCCCTGAAAGCTTTGGCGATGGAAACAGAAGGCTTTTTATCACAGGACAAGAAATCAGCCCTCAAAAACGTAACCGGCAGAAAATATTTTTTTGAAAAAATCCCTAAGCCCCGGGGTCACAATTTCAGCAAAAATCTGACTTTTGGCAATTCACTCAAAAGTGGTGCCCGAAGCTTGCAAATGATCCCCTGAAAGCTTTGGCGATGGAAACAGAAGGCTTTTTATCACAGGACAAGAAATCAGCCCTCAAAAACGTAACCGGCAGAAAATATTTTTTTGAAAAAATCCCTAAGCCCCGGGGTCACAATTTCAGCAAAAATCTGACTTTTGGCAATTCACTCAAAAATGGTGCCAGAAGCTTGCAAATGATCCCCTGAAAGCTTTGGCGATGGAAACAGAAGGCTTTTTATCACAGGACAAGAAATCAGCCCTCAAAAACGTAACCGGCAGAAAATATTTTTTTGAAAAAATCCCTAAGCCCCGGGGTCACAATTTCAGCAAAAATCTGACTTTTGGCAATTCACTCAAAAATGGTGCCCGAAGCTTGCAAATGATCCCCTGAAAGCTTTGGCGATGGAAACAGAAGGCTTTTTATCACAGGACAAGAAATCAGCCCTCTAAAACGTAACCGGCAGAAAATATTTTTTTGAAAAAATCCCTAAGCCCCGGGGTCACAATTTCAGCCAAAATCTGACTTTTGGCAATTCACTCAAAAATGGTGCCAGAAGCTTGCAAATGATCCCTAAGCCCTAATCTGACTTTTGGCAATTCACTCAAAAATGGTGCCAGAAGCTTGCAAATGATCCCCTGAAAGCTTTGGCGATGGAAACAGAAGGCTTTTTATCACAGGACAAGAAATCAGCCCTCAAAAACGTAACTGGCAGAAAATATTTTTTTGAAAAAATCCCTAAGCCCCGGGGTCACAATTTCAGCAAAAATCTGACTTTTGGCAATTCACTCAAAAATGGTGCCAGAAGCTTGCAAATGATCCCCTGAAAACTTTGGCGATGGAAACAGAAGGCTTTTTATCACAGGACAAGAAATCAGCCCTCAAAAACGTAACCGGCAGAAAATATTTTTTTGAAAAAATCCCTAAGCCCCGGGGTCACAATTTCAGCAAAAATCTGACTTTTGGCAATTCACTCAAAAATGGTGCCAGAAGCTTGTAAATGATGCCCAGAAAGCTTTGGCGATGGAAACAGAAGGCTTTTTATCACAGGACAAGAAATCAGCCCTCAAAAACGTAACCGGCAGAAAATATTTTTTTTGAAAAAATCCCTAAGCCCCGGGGTCACAATTTCAGCAAAAATCTGACTTTTGGCAATTCACTCAAAAATGGTGCCAGAAGCTTGCAAATGATCCCTAAGCCCTAATCTGACTTTTGGCAATTCACTCAAAAATGGTGCCAGAAGCTTGCAAATGATTCCCTGAAACCTTTGGCGATGGAAACAGAAGGCTTTTTATCACAGGACAAGAAATCAGCCCTCAAAAACGTAACCGGCAGAAAATATTTTTTTGAAAAAATCCCTAAGCCCCGGGGTCACAATTTCAGCAAAAATCTGACTTTTGGCAATTCACTCAAAAATGGTGCCAGAAGCTTGCAAATGATCCCCTGAAAGCTTTGGCGATGGAAACAGAAGGCTTTTTATCACAGGACAAGAAATCAGCCCTCAAAAACGTAACCGGCAGAAAATATTTTTTTGAAAAAATCCCTAAGCCCCGGGGTCACAATTTCAGCAAAAATCTGACTTTTGGCAATTCACTCAAAAATGGTGCCAGAAGCTTGCAAATGATCCCCTGAAAGCTTTGGCGATGGAAACAGAAGGCTTTTTATCACAGGACAAGAAATCAGCCCTCAAAAACGTAACCGGCAGAAAATATTTTTTTGAAAAAATCCCTAAGCCCCGGGGTCACAATTTCAGCAAAAATCTGACTTTTGGCAATTCACTCAAAAATGGTGCCAGAAGCTTGCAAATGATCCCCAGAAAGCTTTGGCGATGGAAACAGAAGGCTTTTTATCACAGGACAAGAAATCAGCCCTCAAAAACGTAACCGGCAGAAAATATTTTTTTGAAAAAATCCCTAAGCCCCGGGGTCACAATTTCAGCAAAAATCTGACTTTTGGCAATTCACTCAAAAATGGTGCCAGAAGCTTGCAAATGATCCCTAAGCCCTAATCTGACTTTTGGCAATTCACTCAAAAATGGTGCCAGAAGCTTGCAAATGATTCCCTGAAACCTTTGGCGATGGAAACAGAAGGCTTTTTATCACAGGACAAGAAATCAGCCCTCAAAAACGTAACCGGCAGAAAATATTTTTTTGAAAAAATCCCTAAGCCCCGGGGTCACAATTTCAGCCAAAATCTGACTTTTGGCAATTCACTCAAAAATGGTGCCAGAAGCTTGCAAATGATCCCCAGAAAGCTTTGGCGATGGAAACAGAAGGCTTTTTATCACAGGACAAGAAATCAGCCCTCAAAAACTTTACCGGCAGAAAATATTTTTTTGAAAAAATCCCTAAGCCCCAGGTCAAAATTTCAGCAAAAATCTGACTTTTGGCAGTTCACTCAAAAATGGTTCCAAGAGCTTAAAAATGCTCCCCTGAAAGGTTTGGCACTCGAAACAGAAGGCTTTTTATCACAGGACAAGAAATCAGCCCTCAAAAACTTAACCGGCAGAAAATATTTTTTTGAAAAAATCCCTAAGCCCCGGGGTCACAATTTCAGCAAAAATCTTACTTTTGGCAGATCACTCAAAAATGGTTCCAAGAGCTTAAAAATGCTCCCCTGAAAGGTTTGGCACTCGAAACAGAAGGCTTTTTATCACAGGACAAGAAATCAGCCCTCAAAAACTTAACCGGCAGAAAATATTTTTTTGAAAAAATCCCTAAGGCGCGGGGTCACAATTTCAGCAAAAATCTGACTTTTGGCAGTTCACTCAAAAATGGTGCCAGAAGCTTGCAAATGATCCCCTGAAAGGTTTGGCGATGGAAACAGAAGGCTTTTTATCACAGGACAAGAAATCAGCCCTCAAAAACGTAACCGGCAGAAAATATTTTTTAGAAAAAATCCCTAAGCCCCGGGGTCACAATTTCAGCAAAAATCTGACTTTTGGCAATTCACTCAAAAATGGTGCCAGAAGCTTGCAAATGATCCCCAGAAAGCTTTGGCGATGGAAACAGAAGGCTTTTTGTCACAGGACAAGAAATCAGCCCTCAAAAACGTAACCGGCAGAAAATATTTTTTTGAAAAAATCCCTAAGCCCCGGGGTCACAATTTCAGCAAAAATCTCACTTTTGGCAATTCACTCAAAAATGGTGCCAGAAGCTTGCAAATGATCCCCTGAAAGCTTTGGCGATGGAAACAGAAGGCTTTTTATCACAGGACAAGAAATCAGCCCTCAAAAACTTAACCGGCAGAAAATATTTTTTTGAAAAAATCCCTAAGCCCCGGGGTCACAATTTCAGCACAAATCTGACTTTTGGCAATTCACTCAAAAATGGTGCCAGAAGCTTGCAGATGATCCCCTGAAAGCTTTGGCGATGGAAACAGAAGGCTTTTTATCACAGGACAAGAAATCAGCCCTCAATAACTTAACCGGCAGAAAATATTTTTTTGAAAAAATCCCTAAGCCCCAGGTCAAAATTTCAGCAAAAATCTGACTTTTGGCAGTTCACTCAAAAATGGTTCCAAGAGCTTAAAAATGCTCCCCTGAAAGGTTTGGCACTCGAAACAGAAGGCTTTTTATCACAGGACAAGAAATCAGCCCTCAAAAACTTAACCGGCAGAAAATATTTTTTTGAAAAAATCCCTAAGCCCCGGGGTCACAATTTCAGCAAAAATCTGACTTTTGGCAATTCACTCAAAAATGGTGCCAGAAGATTGCAAATGATCCCCTGAAACCTTTGGCGATGGAAACAGAAGGCTTTTTATCACAGGACAAGAAATCAGCCCTCAAAAACGTAACCGGCAGAAAATATTTTTTTTGAAAAGATCCCTAAGCCCCAGGGTCACAATTTCAGCAAAAATCTGACTTTTGGAAATTCACTCAAAAATGGTGCCAGAAGATTGCAAATGATCCCCTGAAAACTTTGGCGATGGAAACAGAAGGCTTTTTATCACAGGACAAGAAATCAGCCCTCAAAAACGTAACCGGCAGAAAATATTTTTTTGAAAAAATCCCTAAGCCCCGGGGTCACAATTTCAGCAAAAATCTGACTTTTGGCAATTCACTCAAAAATGGTGCCAGAAGCTTGCAAATGATCCCTAAGCCCTAATCTGACTTTTGGCAATTCACTCAAAAATGGTGCCAGAAGCTTGCAAATGATTCCCTGAAACCTTTGGCGATGGAAACAGAAGGCTTTTTATCACAGGACAAGAAATCAGCCCTCAAAAACGTAACCGGCAGAAAATATTTTTTTGAAAAAATCCCTAAGCCCCGGGGTCACAATTTCAGCAAAAATCTGACTTTTGGCAATTCACTCAAAAATGGTGCCAGAAGCTTGCAAATGATCCCCTGAAAGCTTTGGCGATGGAAACAGAAGGCTTTTTATCACAGGACAAGAAATCAGCCCTCAAAAACTTAACCGGCAGAAAATATTTTTTTGAAAAAATCCCTAAGCCCCGGGGTCACAATTTCAGCAAAAATCTTACTTTTGGCAGATCACTCAAAAATGGTTCCAAGAGCTTAAAAATGCTCCCCTGAAAGGTTTGGCACTCGAAACAGAAGGCTTTTTATCACAGGACAAGAAATCAGCCCTCAAAATCTTAACCGGCAGAAAATATTTTTTTGAAAAAATCCCTAAGGCGCGGGGTCACAATTTCAGCAAAAATCTGACTTTTGGCAGTTCACTCAAAAATGGTGCCAGAAGCTTGCAAATGATCCCCTGAAAGGTTTGGCGATGGAAACAGAAGGCTTTTTATCACAGGACAAGAAATCAGCCCTCAAAAACGTAACCGGCAGAAAATATTTTTTAGAAAAAATCCCTAAGCCCCGGGGTCACAATTTCAGCAAAAATCTGACTTTTGGCAATTCACTCAAAAATGGTGCCAGAAGCTTGCAAATGATCCCCAGAAAGCTTTGGCGATGGAAACAGAAGGCTTTTTATCACAGGACAAGAAATCAGCCCTCAAAAACGTAACCGGCAGAAAATATTTTTTTGAAAAAATCCCTAAGCCCCGGGGTCACAATTTCAGCAAAAATCTGACTTTTGGCAGATCACTCAAAAATGGTTCCAAGAGTTTAAAAATGCTCCCCTGAAAGGTTTGACCCTCGAAACAGAAGGCTTTTTATCACAGGACAAGAAATCTGCCCTCAAAAACTTAACCGGCAGAAAATATTTTTTTGAAAATATCCCTAAGCCCCGGGGTCACAATTTCAGCAAAAATCTTACTTTTGGCAGATCACTCAAAAATGGTTCCAAGAGCTTAAAAATGCTCCCCTGAAAGGTTTGGCACTCGAAACAGAAGGCTTTTTATCACAGGACAAGAAATCAGCCCTCAAAAACTTAACCGGCAGAAAATATTTTTTTGAAAAAATCCCTAAGGCGCGGGGTCACAATTTCAGCAAAAATCTGACTTTTGGCAGTTCACTCAAAAATGGTGCCAGAAGCTTGCAAATGATCCCCTGAAAGGTTTGGCGATGGAAACAGAAGGCTTTTTATCACAGGACAAGAAATCAGCCCTCAAAAACGTAACCGGCAGAAAATATTTTTTAGAAAAAATCCCTAAGCCCCGGGGTCACAATTTCAGCAAAAATCTGACTTTTGGCAATTCACTCAAAAATGGTGCCAGAAGCTTGCAAATGATCCCCAGAAAGCTTTGGCGATGGAAACAGAAGGCTTTTTATCACAGGACAAGAAATCAGCCCTCAAAAACGTAACCGGCAGAAAATATTTTTTTGAAAAAATCCCTAAGCCCCGGGGTCACAATTTCAGCAAAAATCTGACTTTTGGCAATTCACTCAAAAATGGTGCCAGAAGCTTGCAAATGATCCCCTGAAAGCTTTGGCGATGGAAACAGAAGGCTTTTTATCACAGGACAAGAAATCAGCCCTCAAAAACTTAACCGGCAGAAAATATTTTTTTGAAAAAATCCCTAAGCCCCGGGGTCACAATTTCAGCACAAATCTGACTTTTGGCAATTCACTCAAAAATGGTGCCAGAAGCTTGCAAATGATCCCCTGAAAGCTTTGGCGATGGAAACAGAAGGCTTTTTATCACAGGACAAGAAATCAGCCCTCAAAAACTTAACCGGCAGAAAATATTTTTTTGAAAAAATCCCTAAGCCCCAGGTCAAAATTTCAGCAAAAATCTGATTTTTGGCAGTTCACTCCAAAATGGTTCCAAGAGCTTAAAAATGCTCCCCTGAAAGGTTTGGCACTCGAAACAGAAGGCTTTTTATCACAGGACAAGAAATCAGCCCTCAAAAACTTAACCGGCAGAAAATATTTTTTTGAAAAAATCCCTACGCCCCGGGGTCACAATTTCAGCAAAAATCTGACTTTTGGCAATTCACTCAAAAATGGTGCCAGAAGATTGCAAATGATCCCCTGAAACCTTTGGCGATGGAAACAGAAGGCTTTTTATCACAGGACAAGAAATCAGCCCTCAAAAACGTAACCGGCAGAAAATATTTTTTTTGAAAAAATCCCTAAGCCCCAGGGTCACAATTTAAGCCAAAATCTGACTTTTGGAAATTCACTCAAAAATGGTGCCAGAAGATTGCAAATGATCCCTAAGCCCTAATCTGACTTTTGGCAATTCACTCAAAAATGGTGCCAGAAGCTTGCAAATGATCCCCTGAAAGCTTTGGCGATGGAAACAGAAGGCTTTTTATCACAGGAGAAGAAATCAGCCCTCAAAAACGTAACCGGCAGAAAATATTTTTTTGAAAAAATCCCTAAGCCCCGGGGTCACAATTTCAGCAAAAATCTGACTTTTGGCAATTCACTCAAAAATGGTGCCAGAAGCTTGCAAATGATCCCCTGAAAGCTTTGGCGATGGAAACAGAAGGCTTTTTATCACAGGACAAGAAATCAGCCCTCAAAAACGTAACCGGCAGAAAATTTTTTTTTGAAAAAATCCCTAAGCCCCGGGGTCACAATTTCAGCAAAAATCTGACTTTTGGCAATTCACTCAAAAATGGTGCCCGAAGCTTGCAAATGATCCCCTGAAAGCTTTGGCGATGGAAACAGAAGGCTTTTTATCACAGGACAAGAAATCAGCCCTCAAAAACGTAACCGGCAGAAAATATTTTTTTGAAAAAATCCCTAAGCCCCGGGGTCACAATTTCAGCCAAAATCTGACTTTTGGCAATTCACTCAAAAATGGTGCCAGAAGCTTGCAAATGATCCCTAAGCCCTAATCTGACTTTTGGCAATTCACTCAAAAATGGTGCCAGAAGCTTGCAAATGATCCCCTGAAAGCTTTGGCGATGGAAACAGAAGGCTTTTTATCACAGGACAAGAAATCAGCCCTCAAAAACGTAACCGGCAGAAAATATTTTTTTGAAAAAATCCCTAAGCCCCGGGGTCACAATTTCAGCAAAAATCTGACTTTTGGCAATTCACTCAAAAATGGTGCCAGAAGCTTGCAAATGATCCCCTGAAAGCTTTGGCGATGGAAACAGAAGGCTTTTTATCACAGGACAAGAAATCAGCCCTCAAAAACGTAACCGGCAGAAAATATTTTTTTGAAAAAATCCCTAAGCCCCGGGGTCACAATTTCAGCAAAAATCTGACTTTTGGCAATTCACTCAAAAATGGTGCCAGAAGCTTGCAAATGATCCCCAGAAAGCTTTGGCGATGGAAACAGAAGGCTTTTTATCACAGGACAAGAAATCAGCCCTCAAAAACGTAACCGGCAGAAAATATTTTTTTGAAAAAATCCCTAAGCCCCGGGGTCACAATTTCAGCAAAAATCTGACTTTTGGCAATTCACTCAAAAATGGTGCCAGAAGCTTGCAAATGATCCCTAAGCCCTAATCTGACTTTTGGCAATTCACTCAAAAATGGTGCCAGAAGCTTGCAAATGATTCCCTGAAACCTTTGGCGATGGAAACAGAAGGCTTTTTATCACAGGACAAGAAATCAGCCCTCAAAAACGTAACCGGCAGAAAATATTTTTTTGAAAAAATCCCTAAGCCCCGGGGTCACAATTTCAGCAAAAATCTGACTTTTGGCAATTCACTCAAAAATGGTGCCAGAAGCTTGCAAATGATCCCCAGAAAGCTTTGGCGATGGAAACAGAAGGCTTTTTATCACAGGACAAGAAATCAGCCCTCAAAAACGTAACCGGCAGAAAATATTTTTTTGAAAAAATCCCTAAGCCCCGGGGTCACAATTTCAGCAAAAATCTGACTTTTGGCAATTCACTCAAAAATGGTGCCAGAAGCTTGCAAATGATCCCCTGAAAGCTTTGGCGATGGAAACAGAAGGCTTTTTATCACAGGACAAGAAATCAGCCCTCAAAAACGTAACCGGCAGAAAATATTTTTTTGAAAAAATCCCTAAGCCCCGGGGTCACAATTTCAGCAAAAATCTGACTTTTGGCAATTCACTCAAAAATGGTGCCAGAAGCTTGCAAATGATCCCCAGAAAGCTTTGGCGATGGAAACAGAAGGCTTTTTATCACAGGACAAGAAATCAGCCCTCAAAAACGTAACCGGCAGAAAATATTTTTTTGAAAAAATCCCTAAGCCCCGGGGTCACAATTTCAGCAAAAATCTGACTTTTGGCAATTCACTCAAAAATGGTGCCAGAAGCTTGCAAATGATTCCCTGAAACCTTTGGCGATGGAAACAGAAGGCTTTTTATCACAGGACAAGAAATCAGCCCTCAAAAACGTAACCGGCAGAAAATATTTTTTTGAAAAAATCCCTAAGCCCCGGGGTCACAATTTCAGCAAAAATCTGACTTTTGGCAATTCACTCAAAAATGGTGCCAGAAGCTTGCAAATGATTCCCTGAAACCTTTGGCGATGGAAACAGAAGGCTTTTTATCACAGGACAAGAAATCAGCCCTCAAAAACGTAACCGGCAGAAAATATTTTTTTGAAAAAATCCCTAAGCCCCGGGGTCACAATTTCAGCAAAAATCTGACTTTTGGCAATTCACTCAAAAATGGTGCCAGAAGCTTGCCAATGATCCCTAAGCCCTAATCTGACTTTTGGCAATTCACTCAAAAATGGTGCCAGAAGCTTGCAAATGATTCCCTGAAACCTTTGGCGATGGAAACAGAAGGCTTTTTATCACAGGACAAGAAATCAGCCCTCAAAAACGTAACCGGCAGAAAATATTTTTTTGAAAAAATCCCTAAGCCCCGGGGTCACAATTTCAGCAAAAATCTGACTTTTGGCAATTCACTCAAAAATGGTGCCAGAAACTTGCAAATGATCCCCTGAAAGCTTTGGCGATGGAAACAGAAGGCTTTTTATCACAGGACAAGAAATCAGCCCTCAAAAACTTAACCGGCAGAAAATATTTTTTTGAAAAAATCCCTAAGCCCCGGGGTCACAATTTCAGCAAAAATCTGACTTTTGGCAATTCACTCAAAAATGGTGCCAGAAGCTTGCAAATGATCCCCTGAAAGGTTTGGCACTCGAAACAGAAGGCTTTTTATCACAGGACAAGAAATCAGCCCTCAAAAACTTAACCGGCAGAAAATATTTTTTTGAAAAAATCCCTAAGCCCCGGGGTCACAATTTGAGCAAAAATCTGACTTTTGGCAATTCACTCAAAAATGGTGCCAGAAGCTTGCAAATGATCCACTGAAAGCTTTGGCGATGGAAACAGAAGGCTTTTTATCACACGACAAGAAATCAGCCCTCAAAAACGTAACCGGCAGAAAATATTTTTTTGAAAAAATCCCTAAGCCCCGATGTCACAATTTCAGCAAAAATCTGACTTTTGGCAATTCACTCAAAAATGGTTCAAGAGCTTAAAAATGATCCCCTGAAAGCTTTGGCAATGGAAACAGAAGGCTTTTTATCACAGGACAAGAAATCAGCCCTCAAAAACTTCACCGGCAGAAAACATTTTTTTGAAAAAATCCCTAAGCCCCGGGGTCACAATTTCAGCAAAAATCTGACTTTTGGCAATTCACTCAAAAATGGTGCCAGAAGCTTGCAAATGATCCCCTGAAAGCTTTGGCGATGGAAACAGAAGGCTTTTTATCACAGGACAAGAAATCAGCCCTCAAAAACGTAACCGGCAGAAAATATTTTTTTGAAAAAATCCCTAAGCCCCGGGGTCACAATTTCAGCCAAAATCTGACTTTTGGCAATTCACTCAAAAATGGTCCCAGAAGCTTGCAAATGATCCCCTGAAAGGTTTGGCACTCGAAACAGAAGGCTTTTTATCACAGGACAAGAAATCAGCCCTCAAAAACGTAACCGGCAGAAAATATTTTTTTGAAAAAATCCCTAAGCCCCGGGGTCACAATTTCAGCCAAAATCTGACTTTTGGCAATTCACTCAAAAATGGTCCCAGAAGCTTGCAAATGATCCCCTGAAAGGTTTGGCACTCGAAACAGAAGGCTTTTTATCACAGGACAAGAAATCAGCCCTCAAAAACGTAACCGGCAGAAAATATTTTTTTGAAAAAATCCCTAAGCCCCGGGGTCACAATTTCAGCAAAAATCTGACTTTTGGCAATTCACTCAAAAATGGTGCCAGAAGCTTGCAAATGATCCCCTGAAAGCTTTGGCGATGGAAACAGAAGGCTTTTTATCACAGGACAAGAAATCAGCCCTCAAAAACGTAACCGGCAGAAAATATTTTTTTGAAAAAATCCCTAAGCCCCGGGGTCACAATTTCAGCAAAAATCTGACTTTTGGCAATTCACTCAAAAATGGTGCCAGAAGCTTGCAAATGATCCCCAGAAAGCTTTGGCGATGGAAACAGAAGGCTTTTTATCACAGGACAAGAAATCAGCCCTCAAAAACGTAACCGGCAGAAAATATTTTTTTGAAAAAATCCCTAAGCCCCGGGGTCACAATTTCAGCAAAAATCTGACTTTTGGCAATTCACTCAAAAATGGTGCCAGAAGCTTGCAAATGATTCCCTGAAACCTTTGGCGATGGAAACAGAAGGCTTTTTATCACAGGACAAGAAATCAGCCCTCAAAAACGTAACCGGCAGAAAATATTTTTTTGAAAAAATCCCTAAGCCCCGGGGTCACAATTTCAGCAAAAATCTGACTTTTGGCAATTCACTCAAAAATGGTGCCAGAAGCTTGCAAATGATTCCCTGAAACCTTTGGCGATGGAAACAGAAGGCTTTTTATCACAGGACAAGAAATCAGCCCTCAAAAACGTAACCGGCAGAAAATATTTTTTTGAAAAAATCCCTAAGCCCCGGGGTCACAATTTCAGCAAAAATCTGACTTTTGGCAATTCACTCAAAAATGGTGCCAGAAGCTTGCCAATGATCCCTAAGCCCTAATCTGACTTTTGGCAATTCACTCAAAAATGGTGCCAGAAGCTTGCAAATGATTCCCTGAAACCTTTGGCGATGGAAACAGAAGGCTTTTTATCACAGGACAAGAAATCAGCCCTCAAAAACGTAACCGGCAGAAAATATTTTTTTGAAAAAATCCCTAAGCCCCGGGGTCACAATTTCAGCAAAAATCTGACTTTTGGCAATTCACTCAAAAATGGTGCCAGAAACTTGCAAATGATCCCCTGAAAGCTTTGGCGATGGAAACAGAAGGCTTTTTATCACAGGACAAGAAATCAGCCCTCAAAAACTTAACCGGCAGAAAATATTTTTTTGAAAAAATCCCTAAGCCCCGGGGTCACAATTTCAGCAAAAATCTGACTTTTGGCAATTCACTCAAAAATGGTGCCAGAAGCTTGCAAATGATCCCCTGAAAGGTTTGGCACTCGAAACAGAAGGCTTTTTATCACAGGACAAGAAATCAGCCCTCAAAAACTTAACCGGCAGAAAATATTTTTTTGAAAAAATCCCTAAGCCCCGGGGTCACAATTTGAGCAAAAATCTGACTTTTGGCAATTCACTCAAAAATGGTGCCAGAAGCTTGCAAATGATCCACTGAAAGCTTTGGCGATGGAAACAGAAGGCTTTTTATCACACGACAAGAAATCAGCCCTCAAAAACGTAACCGGCAGAAAATATTTTTTTGAAAAAATCCCTAAGCCCCGATGTCACAATTTCAGCAAAAATCTGACTTTTGGCAATTCACTCAAAAATGGTTCAAGAGCTTAAAAATGATCCCCTGAAAGCTTTGGCAATGGAAACAGAAGGCTTTTTATCACAGGACAAGAAATCAGCCCTCAAAAACTTCACCGGCAGAAAACATTTTTTTGAAAAAATCCCTAAGCCCCGGGGTCACAATTTCAGCAAAAATCTGACTTTTGGCAATTCACTCAAAAATGGTGCCAGAAGCTTGCAAATGATCCCCTGAAAGCTTTGGCGATGGAAACAGAAGGCTTTTTATCACAGGACAAGAAATCAGCCCTCAAAAACGTAACCGGCAGAAAATATTTTTTTGAAAAAATCCCTAAGCCCCGGGGTCACAATTTCAGCCAAAATCTGACTTTTGGCAATTCACTCAAAAATGGTCCCAGAAGCTTGCAAATGATCCCCTGAAAGGTTTGGCACTCGAAACAGAAGGCTTTTTATCACAGGACAAGAAATCAGCCCTCAAAAACTTAACCGGCAGAAAATATTTTTTTGAAAAAATCCCTAAGCCCCGGGTCACAATTTCAGCAAAAATCTGACTTTTGGCAGTTCACTCAAAAATGGTTCCAAGAGCTTAAAAATGCTCCCCTGAAAGGTTTGGCACTCGAAACAGAAGGCTTTTTATCACAGGACAAGAAATCAGCCCTCAAAAACTTAACCGGCAGAAAATATTTTTTTGAAAAAATCCCTAAGCCCCGGGGTCAAAATTTGAGCAAAAATCTGACTTTTGGCAATTCACTCAAAAATGGTGCCAGAAGGTTGCAAATGATCCCCTGAAAGCTTTGGCGATGGAAACAGAAGGCTTTTTATCACAGGACAAGAAATCAGCCCTCAAAAACTTAACCGGCAGAAAATATTTTTTGGAAAAAATCTCTAAGTCCCGGGGTCACAATTTCAGCAAAAATCTGACTTTTGGCAGTTCACTCAAAAATGGTGCCAGAAGCTTGCAAATGATCCCCTGAAATATTTGGCGATGGAAACAGAAGGCTTTTTATCACAGGACAAGAAATCAGCCCTCAAAAACTTAACCGGCAGAAAATATTTTTTTGAAAAAATCCCTAAGCCCCGGGGTCACAATTTCAGCAAAAATCTGACTTTTGGTAATTCACTCAAAAATGGTGCCAGAAGCTTGCAAATGATCCCCTGAAAGCTTTGGCGATGGAAACAGAAGGCTTTTTATCACAGGACAAGAAATCAGCCCTCAAAAACTTAACCGGCAGAAAATATTTTTTTGAAAAAATGCCTAAGCCCCGGGGTCACAATTTCAGCCAAAATCTGACTTTTGGCAATTCACTCAAAAATGGTGCCAGAAGCTTGCAAATGATCCCCTGAAAGCTTTGGCGATGGAAACAGAAGGCTTTGTATCACAGGACAAGAAATCAGCCCTCAAAAACGTAACCGGCAGAAAATATTTTTTTGAAAAAATCCCTAAGCCCCGATGTCACAATTTCAGCAAAAATCTGACTTTTGGCAATTCACTCAAAAATGGTGCCAGAAGCTTGCAAATGATCCCCTGAAAGCTTTGGCGATGGAAACAGAAGGCTTTTTATCACAGGACAAGAAATCAGCCCTCAAAAACTTCACCGGCAGAAAACATTTTTTTGAAAAAATCCCTAAGCCCCGGGGTCACAATTTCAGCAAAAATCTGACTTTTGGCAATTCACTCAAAAATGGTGCCAGAAGCTTGCAAATGATCCCCTGAAAGCTTTGGCGATGGAAACAGAAGGCTTTTTATCACAGGACAAGAAATCAGCCCTCAAAAACGTAACCGGCAGAAAATATTTTTTTGAAAAAATCCCTAAGCCCCGGGGTCACAATTTCAGCCAAAATCTGACTTTTGGCAGTTCACTCAAAAATGGTTCCAAGAGCTTAAAAATGCTCCCCTGAAAGGTTTGGCACTCGAAACAGAAGGCTTTTTATCACAGGACAAGAAATCAGCCCTCAAAAACTTAACCGGCAGAAAATATTTTTTTGAAAAAATCCCTAAGCCCCGGGGTCACAATTTGAGCAAAAATCTGACTTTTGGCAATTCACTCAAAAATGGTGCCAGAAGGTTGCAAATGATCCCCTGAAAGCTTTGGCGATGGAAACAGAAGGCTTTTTATCACAGGACAAGAAATCAGCCCTCAAAAACTTAACCGGCAGAAAATATTTTTTTGAAAAAATCCCTAAGCCCCGGGGTCACAATTTGAGCAAAAATCTGACTTTTGGCAATTCACTCAAAAATGGTGCCAGAAGCTTGCAAATGATCCACTGAAAGCTTTGGCGATGGAAACAGAAGGCTTTGTATCACAGGACAAGAAATCAGCCCTCAAAAACGTAACCGGCAGAAAATATTTTTTTGAAAAAATCCCTAAGCCCCGATGTCACAATTTCAGCAAAAATCTGACTTTTGGCAATTCACTCAAAAATGGTGCCAGAAGCTTGCAAATGATCCCCTGAAAGCTTTGGCGATGGAAACAGAAGGCTTTTTATCACAGGACAAGAAATCAGCCCTCAAAAACTTCACCGGCAGAAAACATTTTTTTGAAAAAATCCCTAAGCCCCGGGGTCACAATTTCAGCAAAAATCTGACTTTTGGCAATTCACTCAAAAATGGTGCCAGAAGCTTGCAAATGATCCCCTGAAAGCTTTGGCGATGGAAACAGAAGGCTTTTTATCACAGGACAAGAAATCAGCCCTCAAAAACGTAACCGGCAGAAAATATTTTTTTGAAAAAATCCCTAAGCCCCGGGGTCACAATTTCAGCCAAAATCTGACTTTTGGCAGTTCACTCAAAAATGGTTCCAAGAGCTTAAAAATGCTCCCCTGAAAGGTTTGGCACTCGAAACAGAAGGCTTTTTATCACAGGACAAGAAATCAGCCCTCAAAAACTTAACCGGCAGAAAATATTTTTTTGAAAAAATCCCTAAGCCCCGGGGTCACAATTTGAGCAAAAATCTGACTTTTGGCAATTCACTCAAAAATGGTGCCAGAAGGTTGCAAATGATCCCCTGAAAGCTTTGGCGATGGAAACAGAAGGCTTTTTATCACAGGACAAGAAATCAGCCCTCAAAAACTTAACCGGCAGAAAATATTTTTTTGAAAAAATCCCTAAGCCCCGGGGTCACAATTTGAGCAAAAATCTGACTTTTGGCAATTCACTCAAAAATGGTGCCAGAAGCTTGCAAATGATCCACTGAAAGCTTTGGCGATGGAAACAGAAGGCTTTTTATCACAGGACAAGAAATCAGCCCTCAAAAACGTAACCGGCAGAAAATATTTTTTTGAAAAAATCCCTAAGCCCCGATGTCACAATTTCAGCAAAAATCTGACTTTTGGCAATTCACTCAAAAATGGTTCAAGAGCTTAAAAATGATCCCCTGAAAGCTTTGGCAATGGAAACAGAAGGCTTTTTATCACAGGACAAGAAATCAGCCCTCAAAAACTTCACCGGCAGAAAACATTTTTTTGAAAAAATCCCTAAGCCCCGGGGTCACAATTTCAGCAAAAATCTGACTTTTGGCAATTCACTCAAAAATGGTGCCAGAAGCTTGCAAATGATCCCCTGAAAGCTTTGGCGATGGAAACAGAAGGCTTTTTATCACAGGACAAGAAATCAGCCCTCAAAAACGTAACCGGCAGAAAATATTTTTTTGAAAAAATCCCTAAGCCCCGGGGTCACAATTTCAGCAAAAATCTGACTTTTGGCAATTCACTCAAAAATGGTGCCAGAAGCTTGCAAATGATCCCCTGAAAGCTTTGGCGATGGAAACAGAAGGCTTTTTATCACAGGACAAGAAATCAGCCCTCAAAAACGTAACCGGCAGAAAATATTTTTTTGAAAAAATCCCTAAGCCCCGGGGTCACAATTTCAGCCAAAATCTGACTTTTGGCAGTTCACTCAAAAATGGTTCCAAGAGCTTAAAAATGCTCCCCTGAAAGGTTTGGCACTCGAAACAGAAGGCTTTTTATCACAGGACAAGAAATCAGCCCTCAAAAACTTAACCGGCAGAAAATATTTTTTTGAAAAAATCCCTAAGCCCCGGGGTCACAATTTGAGCAAAAATCTGACTTTTGGCAATTCACTCAAAAATGGTGCCAGAAGGTTGCAAATGATCCCCTGAAAGCTTTGGCGATGGAAACAGAAGGCTTTTTATCACAGGACAAGAAATCAGCCCTCAAAAACTTAACCGGCAGAAAATATTTTTTTGAAAAAATCCCTAAGCCCCGGGGTCACAATTTGAGCAAAAATCTGACTTTTGGCAATTCACTCAAAAATGGTGCCAGAAGCTTGCAAATGATCCACTGAAAGCTTTGGCGATGGAAACAGAAGGCTTTTTATCACAGGACAAGAAATCAGCCCTCAAAAACGTAACCGGCAGAAAATATTTTTTTGAAAAAATCCCTAAGCCCCGATGTCACAATTTCAGCAAAAATCTGACTTTTGGCAATTCACTCAAAAATGGTTCAAGAGCTTAAAAATGATCCCCTGAAAGCTTTGGCAATGGAAACAGAAGGCTTTTTATCACAGGACAAGAAATCAGCCCTCAAAAACTTCACCGGCAGAAAACATTTTTTTGAAAAAATCCCTAAGCCCCGGGGTCACAATTTCAGCAAAAATCTGACTTTTGGCAATTCACTCAAAAATGGTGCCAGAAGCTTGCAAATGATCCCCTGAAAGCTTTGGCGATGGAAACAGAAGGCTTTTTATCACAGGACAAGAAATCAGCCCTCAAAAACGTAACCGGCAGAAAATATTTTTTTGAAAAAATCCCTAAGCCCCGGGGTCACAATTTCAGCCAAAATCTGACTTTTGGCAATTCACTCAAAAATGGTCCCAGAAGCTTGCAAATGATCCCCTGAAAGGTTTGGCACTCGAAACAGAAGGCTTTTTATCACAGGACAAGAAATCAGCCCTCAAAAACTTAACCGGCAGAAAATATTTTTTTGAAAAAATCCCTAAGCCCCGGGTCACAATTTCAGCAAAAATCTGACTTTTGGCAGTTCACTCAAAAATGGTTCCAAGAGCTTAAAAATGCTCCCCTGAAAGGTTTGGCACTCGAAACAGAAGGCTTTTTATCACAGGACAAGAAATCAGCCCTCAAAAACTTAACCGGCAGAAAATATTTTTTGAAAAAATCCCTAAGCCCCGGGGTCACAATTTGAGCAAAAATCTGACTTTTGGCAATTCACTCAAAAATGGTGCCAGAAGGTTGCAAATGATCCCCTGAAAGCTTTGGCGATGGAAACAGAAGGCTTTTTATCACAGGACAAGAAATCAGCCCTCAAAAACTTAACCGGCAGAAAATATTTTTTGGAAAAAATCTCTAAGTCCCGGGGTCACAATTTCAGCAAAAATCTGACTTTTGGCAGTTCACTCAAAAATGGTGCCAGAAGCTTGCAAATGATCCCCTGAAATATTTGGCGATGGAAACAGAAGGCTTTTTATCACAGGACAAGAAATCAGCCCTCAAAAACTTAACCGGCAGAAAATATTTTTTTGAAAAAATCCCTAAGCCCCGGGGTCACAATTTCAGCAAAAATCTGACTTTTGGTAATTCACTCAAAAATGGTGCCAGAAGCTTGCAAATGATCCCCTGAAAGCTTTGGCGATGGAAACAGAAGGCTTTTTATCACAGGACAAGAAATCAGCCCTCAAAAACTTAACCGGCATAAAATATTTTTTTGAAAAAATGCCTAAGCCCCGGGGTCACAATTTCAGCAAAAATCTGACTTTTGGCAATTCACTCAAAAAACGTGCCAGAAGCTTGCAAATGATCCCCTGAAAGCTTTGGCGATGGAAACAGAAGGCTTTTTATCACAGGACAAGAAGTCAGCCCTCAAAAACTTAACCGGCAGAAAATATTTTTTTGAAAAAATCCGTAAGCCCCGGGGTCACAATTTCAGCCAAAATCTGACTTTTGGCAATTCACTCAAAAATGGTGCCAGAAGCTTGCAAATGATCCCCTGAAAGCTTTGGCGATGGAAACAGAAGGCTTTGTATCACAGGACAAGAAATCAGCCCTCAAAAACGTAACCGGCAGAAAATATTTTTTTGAAAAAATCCCTAAGCCCCGATGTCACAATTTCAGCAAAAATCTGACTTTTGGCAATTCACTCAAAAATGGTGCCAGAAGCTTGCAAATGATCCCCTGAAAGCTTTGGCGATGGAAACAGAAGGCTTTTTATCACAGGACAAGAAATCAGCCCTCAAAAACTTCACCGGCAGAAAACATTTTTTTGAAAAAATCCCTAAGCCCCGGGGTCACAATTTCAGCAAAAATCTGACTTTTGGCAATTCACTCAAAAATGGTGCCAGAAGCTTGCAAATGATCCCCTGAAAGCTTTGGCGATGGAAACAGAAGGCTTTTTATCACAGGACAAGAAATCAGCCCTCAAAAACGTAACCGGCAGAAAATATTTTTTTGAAAAAATCCCTAAGCCCCGGGGTCACAATTTCAGCCAAAATCTGACTTTTGGCAGTTCACTCAAAAATGGTTCCAAGAGCTTAAAAATGCTCCCCTGAAAGGTTTGGCACTCGAAACAGAAGGCTTTTTATCACAGGACAAGAAATCAGCCCTCAAAAACTTAACCGGCAGAAAATATTTTTTGAAAAAATCCCTAAGCCCCGGGGTCACAATTTGAGCAAAAATCTGACTTTTGGCAATTCACTCAAAAATGGTGCCAGAAGGTTGCAAATGATCCCCTGAAAGCTTTGGCGATGGAAACAGAAGGCTTTTTATCACAGGACAAGAAATCAGCCCTCAAAAACTTAACCGGCAGAAAATATTTTTTGGAAAAAATCTCTAAGTCCCGGGGTCACAATTTCAGCAAAAATCTGACTTTTGGCAGTTCACTCAAAAATGGTGCCAGAAGCTTGCAAATGATCCCCTGAAATATTTGGCGATGGAAACAGAAGGCTTTTTATCACAGGACAAGAAATCAGCCCTCAAAAACTTAACCGGCAGAAAATATTTTTTTGAAAAAATCCCTAAGCCCCGGGGTCACAATTTCAGCAAAAATCTGACTTTTGGTAATTCACTCAAAAATGGTGCCAGAAGCTTGCAAATGATCCCCTGAAAGCTTTGGCGATGGAAACAGAAGGCTTTTTATCACAGGACAAGAAATCAGCCCTCAAAAACTTAACCGGCAGAAAATATTTTTTTGAAAAAATGCCTAAGCCCCGGGGTCACAATTTCAGCAAAAATCTGACTTTTGGCAATTCACTCAAAAAACGTGCCAGAAGCTTGCAAATGATCCCCTGAAAGCTTTGGCGATGGAAACAGAAGACTTTTTATCACAGGACAAGAAGTCAGCCCTCAAAAACTTAACCGGCAGAAAATATTTTTTTGAAAAAATCCGTAAGCCCCGGGGTCACAATTTCAGCAAAAATCTGACTTTTGGCAATTCACTCAAAAATGGTGCCAGAAGCTTGCAAATGATCCCCTGAAAGCTTTGGCGATGGAAACAGAAGGCTTTTTATCACAGGACAAGAAATCAGCCCTCAAAAACGTAACCGGCAGAAAATATTTTTTGAAAAAATCCCTAAGCCCCGGGGTCACAATTTCAGCAAAAATCTGACTTTTGGCAATTCACTCAAAAATGGTGCCAGAAGCTTGCAAATGATCCCCTGAAAGCTTTGGCGATGGAAACAGAAGGCTTTTTATCACAGGACAAGAAATCAGCCCTCAAAAACTTAACCGGCAGAAAATATTTTTTTGAAAAAATCCCTAAGCCCCGGGGTCACAATTTCAGCAAAAATCTGACTTTTGGCAATTCACTCAAAAATGGTGCCAGAAGCTTGCAAATGATCCCCTGAAAGCTTTGGCGATGGAAACAGAAGGCTTTTTATCACAGGACAAGAAATCAGCCCTCAAAAACTTAACCGGCAGAAAATATTTTTTTGAAAAAATCCCTAAGCCCCGGGGTCACAATTTCAGCAAAAATCTGACTTTTGGCAATTCACTCAAAAATGGTGCCAGAAGCTTGCAAATGATCCCCTGAAAGCTTTGGCGATGGAAACAGAAGGCTTTTTATCACAGGACAAGAAGTCAGCCCTCAAAAACTTAACCGGCAGAAAATATTTTTTTGAAAAAATCCGTAAGCCCCGGGGTCACAATTTCAGCAAAAATCTGACTTTTGGCAATTCACTCAAAAATGGTGCCAGAATCTTGCAAATGATCCCCTGAAAGCTTTGGCGATGGAAACAGAAGGCTTTGTATCACAGGACAAGAAATCAGCCCTCAAAAACGTAACCGGCAGAAAATATTTTTTTGAAAAAATCCCTAAGCCCCGGGGTCACAATTTCAGCAAAAATCTGACTTTTGGCAATTAACTCAAAAATGGTGCCAGAAGCTTGCAAATGATCCCCTGAAAGCTTTGGCGATGGAAACAGAAGGCTTTTTATCACAGGACAAGAAATCAGCCCTCAAAAACTTAACCGGCAGAAAATATTTTTTTGAAAAAATCACTAAGCCCCGGGGTCACAATTTCAGCAAAAATCTGACTTTTGGCAATTCACTCAAAAATGGTGCCAGAAGCTTGCAAATGATCCCCTGAAAGCTTTGGCGATGGAAACAGAAGGCTTTTTATCACAGGACAAGAAATCAGCCCTCAAAAACTTAACCGGCAGAAAATATTTTTTTGAAAAAATCCCTAAGCCCCGGGGTCACAATTTCAGCAAAAATCTGACTTTTGGCAATTCACTCCAAAATGGTGCCAGAAGCTTGCAAATGCTCCCCAGAAAGGTTTGGCACTCGAAACAGAAGGCTTTTTATCACAGGACAAGAAATCAGCCCTCAAAAACTTAACCGGCAGAAAATATTTTTTTGAAAAAATCCCTAAGCCCCGGGGTCACAATTTCAGCAAAAATCTGACTTTTGGCAATTCACTCAAAAATGGTGCCAGAAGCTTGCAAATGATCCCCTGAAAGCTTTGGCGATGGAAACAGAAGGCTTTTTATCACAGGACAAGAAATCAGCCCTCAAAAACTTAACCGGCAGAAAATATTTTTTTGAAACAATCCCTAAGCCCCGGGGTCACAATTTCAGCAAAAATCTGACTTTTCGCAATTCACTCAAAAATGGTGCCAGAAGCTTGCAAATGATCCCCTGAAAGCTTTGGCGATGGAAACAGAAGGCTTTTTATCACAGGAAAAGAAATCAGCCCTCAAAAACGTAACCGGAAGAAAATATTTTTTTGAAAAAATCCCTAAGCCTCGGGGTCACAATTTCAGCAAAAATCTGACTTTTGGCAATTCACTCAAAAATGGTGCCAGAAGCTTGCAATTGATCCCCTGAAAGCTTTGGCGATGGAAACAAAAGGCTTTTTATCACAGGACAAGAAATCAGCCCTCGAAAACGTAACCAGCAGAAAATATTTTTTTGAAAAAATCCCTAAGCCCCGGGGTCACAATTTCCGCAAAAATCTGACTTTTGGCAGTTCACTCAAAAATGGTGCCAGAAGCTTGCAAATGATCCCCTGAAAGCTTTGGCGATGGAAACAGAAGGCTTTTTATCACAGGACAAGAAATCAGCCCTCAAAAACTTAACCGGCAGAAAATATTTTTTTGAAAAAATCCCTAAGCCCCAGGGTCACAATTTCAGCAAAAATCTGACTTTTCGCAATTCACTCAAAAATGGTGCCAGAAGCTTGCAAATGATCCCCTGAAAGCTTTGGCGATGGAAACGGAAGGCTTTTTATCACAGGACAAGAAATCAGCCCTCAAAAACTTAACCGGCAGAAAATATTTTTTTGAAAAAATCTCTAAGCCCCGGGGTCACAATTTCAGCAAAAATCTGACTTTTGGCAGTTCACTCAAAAATGGGTCCAAGAGCTTAAAAATGCTCCCCTGAAAGGTTTGGCACTCGAAACAGAAGGCTTTTTATCACAGGACAAGAAATCAGCCCTCAAAAACTTAACCGGCAGAAAATATTTTTTTGAAAAAATCCCTAAGCCCCAGGGTCACAATTTCAGCAAAAATCTGACTTTTGGCAATTCACTCAAAAATGGTGCCAGAAGCTTGCAAATGATCCCCTGAAAGGTTTGGCACTCGAAACAGAAGGCTTTTTATCACAGGACAAGAAATCAGCCCTCAAAAACTTAACCGGCAGAAAATATTTTTTTGAAAAAATCCCTAAGCCCCGGGGTCACAATTTCAGCAAAAATCTGACTTTTGGCAATTCACTCTAAAATGGTGCCAGAAGCTTGCAAATGATCCCCTGAAAGTTTGGCGATGGAAACAGAAGGCTTTTTATCACAGGACAAGAAATCAGCCCTCAAAAACGTAACCAACAGAAAATATTTTTTTGAAAAAATCCGTAAGCCCCGGGGTCACAATTTCAGCAAAAATCTGACTTTTGGCAATTCACTCAAAAATGGTGCCAGAAGGTTGCAAATGATCCCCTGAAAGCTTTGGCGATGGAAACAGAAGGCTTTTTATCACAGGACAAGAAGTCAGCCCTCAAAAACTTAACCGGCAGAAAATATTTTTTTGAAAAAATCCCTAAGCCCCGGGGTCACAATTTCAGCAAAAATCTGACTTTTGGCAATTCACTCAAAAATGGTGCCAAAAGCTTGAAAATGCTGTCCTGAAAGGTTTGGCGATGGAAACAGAAGGCTTTTTATCACAGGACAAGAAATCAGCTCTCAAAAACTTAACCGACAGAAAATATTTTTTTGAAAAAATCCCTAAGCCCCGGGGTCACAATTTCAGTAAAAATCTGACTTTTGGCAATTCACTCAAAAATGGTGCCAGAAGCTTACAAATGATCCCCTGAAAGGTTTGGCACTCGAAACAGAAGGCTTTTTATCACAGGACAAGAAATCAGCCCTCAAAAACTTAACCGGCAGAAAATATTTTTTTGAAAAAATCCCTAAGCCCCGGGGTCACAATTTCAGCAAAAATCTGACTTTTGGCAATTCACTCAAAAATGGTGCCAGAAGCTTGCAAATGATCCCCTGAAAGGTTTGGCACTCGAAACAGAAGGCTTTTTATCACAGGACAAGAAATCAGCCCTCAAAAACTTAACCGGCAGAAAATATTTTTTTGAAAAAATCCCTAAGCCCCGGGGTCACAATTTCAGCAAAAATCTGACTTTTGGCAATTCACTCAAAAATGGTTCCAAGAGCTAAAAAATGCTCCCCTGAAAGGTTTGGCACTCGAAACAGAAGGCTTTTTATCACAGGACAAGAAATCAGCCCTCAAAAACTTAACCGGCAGAAAATATTTTTTTGAAAAAATCCCTAAGCCCCGGGTCACAATTTCAGCAAAAATCTGACTTTTGGCAGTTCACTCAAAAATGGTTCCAAGAGCTTAAAAATGCTCCCTTGAAAGGTTTGGCACTCGAAACAGAAGGCTTTTTATCACAGGACAAGAAGTCAGCCCTCAAAAACTTAACCGGCAGAAAATATTTTTTTGAAAAAATCCCTAAGCCCCGGGGTCACAATTTCAGCAAAAATCTGAATTTTGGCAGTTCACTCAAAAATGGTTCCAAGAGCTTAAAAATGCTCCCCTGAAAGGTTTGGCACTCGAAACAGAAGGCTTTTTATCACAGGACAAGAAATCAGCCCTCAAAAACTTAACCGGCAGAAAATATTTTTTTGAAAAAATCCCTAAGCCCCGGGGTCACAATTTCAGCAAAAATCTGACTTTTGGCAATTCACTCAAAAATGGTGCCAGAAGCTTGCAAATGATCCCCTGAAAGCTTTGGTGATGGAAACAGAAGGCTTTTTATCACAGGACAAGAAATCAGCCCTCAAAAACTTAACCGGCAGAAAATATTTTTTTGAAAAAATCCCTAAGCCCCGGGGTCACAATTTCAGCAAAAATCTGACTTTTGGCAATTCACTCAAAAATGGTGCCAGAAGCTTGCAAATGCTCCCCAGAAAGGTTTGGCACTCGAAACAGAAGGCTTTTTATCACAGGACAAGAAATCAGCCCTCAAAAACTTAACCGGCAGAAAATATTTTTTTGAAAAAATCCCTAAGCCCCGGGGTCACAATTTCAGCAAAAATCTGACTTTTGGCAATTCACTCAAAAATGGTGCCAGAAGGTTGCAAATGATCCCCTGAAAGCTTTGGCGATGGAAACAGAAGGCTTTTTATCACAGGACAAGAAATCAGCCCTCAAAAACTTAACCGGCAGAAAATATTTTTTTGAAAAAATCCCTAAGCCCCGGGGTCACAATTTCAGCAAAAATCTGACTTTTGGCAATTCACTCAAAAATGGTTCCAAGAGCTAAAAAATGCTCCCCTGAAAGGTTTGGCACTCGAAACAGAAGGCTTTTTATCACAGGACAAGAAATCAGCCCTCAAAAACTTAACCGGCAGAAAATATTTTTTTGAAAAAATCCCTAAGCCCCGGGTCACAATTTCAGCAAAAATCTGACTTTTGGCAGTTCACTCAAAAATGGTTCCAAGAGCTTAAAAATGCTCCCTTGAAAGGTTTGGCACTCGAAACAGAAGGCTTTTTATCACAGGACAAGAAGTCAGCCCTCAAAAACTTAACCGGCAGAAAATATTTTTTTGAAAAAATCCCTAAGCCCCGGGGTCACAATTTCAGCAAAAATCTGAATTTTGGCAGTTCACTCAAAAATGGTTCCAAGAGCTTAAAAATGCTCCCCTGAAAGGTTTGGCACTCGAAACAGAAGGCTTTTTATCACAGGACAAGAAATCAGCCCTCAAAAACTTAACCGGCAGAAAATATTTTTTTGAAAAAATCCCTAAGCCCCGGGGTCACAATTTCAGCAAAAATCTGACTTTTGGCAATTCACTCAAAAATGGTGCCAGAAGCTTGCAAATGATCCCCTGAAAGCTTTGGTGATGGAAACAGAAGGCTTTTTATCACAGGACAAGAAATCAGCCCTCAAAAACTTAACCGGCAGAAAATATTTTTTTGAAAAAATCCCTAAGCCCCGGGGTCACAATTTCAGCAAAAATCTGACTTTTGGCAATTCACTCAAAAATGGTGCCAGAAGCTTGCAAATGCTCCCCAGAAAGGTTTGGCACTCGAAACAGAAGGCTTTTTATCACAGGACAAGAAATCAGCCCTCAAAAACTTAACCGGCAGAAAATATTTTTTTGAAAAAATCCCTAAGCCCCGGGGTCACAATTTCAGCAAAAATCTGACTTTTGGCAATTCACTCAAAAATGGTGCCAGAAGGTTGCAAATGATCCCCTGAAAGCTTTGGCGATGGAAATAGAAGGCTTTTTATCACAGGACAAGAAGTCAGCCCTCAAAAACTTAACCGGCAGAAAATATTTTTTTGAAAAAATCCCTAAGCCCCGGGGTCACAATTTCAGCAAAAATCTGACTTTTGGCAATTCACTCAAAAATGGTGCAAAAGCTTGAAAATGCTGTCCTGAAAGGTTTGGCGATGGAAACAGAAGGCTTTTTATCACAGGACAAGAAATCAGCTCTCAAAAACTTAACCGGCAGAAAATATTTTTTGAAAAAATCTCTAAGCCCCGGGGTCACAATTTCAGTAAAAATCTGACTTTTGGCAATTCACTCAAAAATGTTTCCAAGAGCTTAAAAATGCTCCCCTGAAAGGTTTGGCACTCGAAACAGAAGGCTTTTTATCACAGGACAGGAAATCAGCCCTCAAAAACTTAACCGGCAGAAAATATTTTTTGGAAAAAATCCCTAAGCCCCGGGTCACAATTTCAGCAAAAATCTGACTTTTGGCAGTTCACTCAAAAATGGTTCCAAGAGCTTAAAAATGCTCCCCTGAAAGGTTTGGCACTCGAAACAGAAGGCTTTTTATCACAGGACAAGAAGTCAGCCCTCAAAAACTTAACCGGCAGAAAATATTTTTTTGAAAAAATCCCTAAGCCCCGGGGTCACAATTTCAGCAAAAATCTGAATTTTGGCAGTTCACTCAAAAATGGTTCCAAGAGCTTAAAAATGCTCCCCTGAAAGGTTTGGCACTCGAAACAGAAGGCTTTTTATCACAGGACAAGAAATCAGCCCTCAAAAACTTAACCGGCAGAAAATATTTTTTTGAAAAAATCCCTAAGCCCCGGGGTCACAATTTCAGCAAAAATCTGACTTTTGGCAATTCACTCAAAAATGGTGCCAGAAGCTTGCAAATGATCCCCTGAAAGCTTTGGTGATGGAAACAGAAGGCTTTTTATCACAGGACAAGAAATCAGCCCTCAAAAACTTAACCGGCAGAAAATATTTTTTTGAAAAAATCCCTAAGCCCCGGGGTCACAATTTCAGCAAAAATCTGACTTTTGGCAATTCACTCAAAAATGGTGCCAGAAGCTTGCAAATGCTCCCCAGAAAGGTTTGGCACTCGAAACAGAAGGCTTTTTATCACAGGACAAGAAATCAGCCCTCAAAAACTTAACCGGCAGAAAATATTTTTTTGAAAAAATCCCTAAGCCCCGGGGTCACAATTTCAGCAAAAATCTGACTTTTGGCAATTCACTCAAAAATGGTGCCAGAAGGTTGCAAATGATCCCCTGAAAGCTTTGGCGATGGAAACAGAAGGCTTTTTATCACAGGACAAGAAGTCAGCCCTCAAAAACTTAACCGGCAGAAAATATTTTTTTGAAAAAATCCCTAAGCCCCGGGGTCACAATTTCAGCAAAAATCTGACTTTTGGCAATTCACTCAAAAATGGTGCAAAAGCTTGAAAATGCTGTCCTGAAAGGTTTGGCGATGGAAACAGAAGGCTTTTTATCACAGGACAAGAAATCAGCTCTCAAAAACTTAACCGGCAGAAAATATTTTTTTGAAAAAATCTCTAAGCCCCGGGGTCACAATTTCAGTAAAAATCTGACTTTTGGCAATTCACTCAAAAATGGTTCCAAGAGCTTAAAAATGCTCCCCTGAAAGGTTTGGCACTCGAAACAGAAGGCTTTTTATCACAGGACAGGAAATCAGCCCTCAAAAACTTAACCGGCAGAAAATATTTTTTGGAAAAAATCCCTAAGCCCCGGGGTCACAATTTCAGCAAAAATCTGACTTTTGGCAATTCACTCAAAAATGGTGCCAGAAGCTTGCAAATGCTCCCCAGAAAGGTTTGGCACTCGAAACAGAAGGCTTTTTATCACAGGACAAGAAATCAGCCCTCAAAAACTTAACCGGCAGAAAATATTTTTTTGAAAAAATCCCTAAGCCCCGGGGTCACAATTTCAGCAAAAATCTGACTTTTGGCAATTCACTCAAAAATGGTGCCAGAAGGTTGCAAATGATCCCCTGAAAGCTTTGGCGATGGAAACAGAAGGCTTTTTATCACAGGACAAGAAGTCAGCCCTCAAAAACTTAACCGGCAGAAAATATTTTTTTGAAAAAATCCCTAAGCCCCGGGGTCACAATTTCAGCAAAAATCTGACTTTTGGCAATTCACTCAAAAATGGTTCCAAGAGCTTAAAAATGCTCCCCTGAAAGGTTTGGCACTCGAAACAGAAGGCTTTTTATCACAGGACAGGAAATCAGCCCTCAAAAACTTAACAGGCAGAAAATATTTTTTTGAAAAAATCCCTAAGCACCGGGTCACAATTTCAGCAAATATCTGACTTTTGGCAATTCACTCAAAAATGGTGCCAGAAGCTTGCAAATGATCCCCTGAAAGGTTTGGCACTCGAAACAGAAGGCTTTTTATCACAGGACAAGAAATCAGCCCTCAAAAACTTAACCGGCAGAAAATATTTTTTGGAAAAAATCCCTAAGCCCCGGGGTCACAATTTCAGCAAAAATCTGACTTTTGGCAATTCACTCAAAAATGGTGCCAGAAGCTTGCAAATGCTCCCCAGAAAGGTTTGGCACTCGAAACAGAAGGCTTTTTATCACAGGACAAGAAATCAGCCCTCAAAAACTTAACCGGCAGAAAATATTTTTTTGAAAAAATCCCTAAGCCCCGGGGTCACAATTTCAGCAAAAATCTGACTTTTGGCAATTCACTCAAAAATGGTGCCAGAAGGTTGCAAATGATCCCCTGAAAGCTTTGGCGATGGAAACAGAAGGCTTTTTATCACAGGACAAGAAGTCAGCCCTCAAAAACTTAACCGGCAGAAAATATTTTTTTGAAAAAATCCCTAAGCCCCGGGGTCACAATTTCAGCAAAAATCTGACTTTTGGCAATTCACTCAAAAATGGTGCCAAAAGCTTGAAAATGCTGTCCTGAAAGGTTTGGCGATGGAAACAGAAGGCTTTTTATCACAGGACAAGAAATCAGCCCTCAAAAACTTAACCGGCAGAAAATATTTTTTTGAAAAAATCCCTAAGCCCCGGGGTCACAATTTCAGCAAAAATCTGACTTTTGGCAGTTCACTCAAAAATGGTTCCAAGAGCTTAAAAATGCTCCCCTGAAAGGTTTGGCACTCGAAACAGAAGGCTTTTTATCACAGGACAAGAAGTCAGCCCTCAAAAACTTAACCGGCAGAAAATATTTTTTTGAAAAAATCCCTAAGCCCCGGGGTCACAATTTCAGCAAAAATCTGAATTTTGGCAGTTCACTCAAAAATGGTTCCAAGAGCTTAAAAATGCTCCCCTGAAAGGTTTGGCACTCGAAACAGAAGGCTTTTTATCACAGGACAAGAAATCAGCCCTCAAAAACTTAACCGGCAGAAAATATTTTTTTGAAAAAATCCCTAAGCCCCGGGGTCACAATTTCAGCAAAAATCTGACTTTTGGCAATTCACTCAAAAATGGTGCCAGAAGCTTGCAAATGATCCCCTGAAAGCTTTGGCGATGGAAACAGAAGGCTTTTTATCACAGGACAAGAAATCAGCCCTCAAAAACTTAACCGGCAGAAAATATTTTTTTGAAAAAATCCCTAAGCCCCGGGGTCACAATTTCAGCAAAAATCTGACTTTTGGCAATTCACTCAAAAATGGTGCCAGAAGCTTGCAAATGCTCCCCAGAAAGGTTTGGCACTCGAAACAGAAGGCTTTTTATCACAGGACAAGAAATCAGCCCTCAAAAACTTAACCGGCAGAAAATATTTTTTTGAAAAAATCCCTAAGCCCCGGGGTCACAATTTCAGCAAAAATCTGACTTTTGGCAATTCACTCAAAAATGGTGCCAGAAGGTTGCAAATGATCCCCTGAAAGCTTTGGCGATGGAAACAGAAGGCTTTTTATCACAGGACAAGAAGTCAGCCCTCAAAAACTTAACCGGCAGAAAATATTTTTTTGAAAAAATCCCTAAGCCCCGGGGTCACAATTTCAGCAAAAATCTGACTTTTGGCAATTCACTCAAAAATGGTGCAAAAGCTTGAAAATGCTGTCCTGAAAGGTTTGGCGATGGAAACAGAAGGCTTTTTATCACAGGACAAGAAATCAGCTCTCAAAAACTTAACCTGCAGAAAATATTTTTTTGAAAAAATCTCTAAGCCCCGGGGTCACAATTTCAGTAAAAATCTGACTTTTGGCAATTCACTCAAAAATGGTGCCAGAAGCTTGCAATTTCACAATTTCAGCAAAAATCTGACTTTTGGCAATTCACTCAAAAATGGTGCCAGAAGGTTGCAAATGATCCCCTGTAAGCTTTGGCGATGGAAACCGAAGGCTTTTTATCACAGGACAAGAAATCAGCCCTCAAAAACTTAACCGGTAGAAAATATTTTTTTGAAAAAATCCCTAAGCCCCGGGGTCACAATTTCAACAAAGATCTGACTTTTGGCAGTTCACTCAAAAATGGTGCCAGAAGCTTGCAAATGATCCCGTGAAAAGTTTGGCACTCGAAACAGAAGGCTTTTTATCACAGGACAAGAAATCAGCCCTCAAAAACTTAACCGGCAGAAAATATTTTTTTGAAAAAATCCCTAAGCCCCGGGGTCACAATTTCAGCAAAAATCTGACTTTTGGCAATTCACTCAAAAATGGTGCCAAAAGCTTACAAATGATCCCCTGAAAGCTTTGGCGATGGAAACAGAAGGTTTTTTATCACAGGACAAGAAATCAGCCCTCAAAAACTTAACCGGCAGAAAATATTTTTTTGAAAAAATCTCTAAGCCCCGGGGTCACAATTTCAGCAAAAATCTGACTTTTGGCAATTCACTCAAAAATGGTGCCAGAAGCTTGCAAATGATCCCCTGAAAGCTTTGGCGATGGAAACAGAAGGCTTTTTATCACAGGACAAGAAATCAGCCCTCAAAAACTTAACCGGCAGAAAATATTTTTTTGAAAAAATCCCTAAGCCCCGGGGTCACAATTTCAGCAAAAATCTGACTTTTGGCAATTCACTCAAAAATGGTTCCAAGAGCTAAAAAATGCTCCCCTGAAAGGTTTGGCACTCGAAACAGAAGGCTTTTTATCACAGGACAAGAAATCAGCCCTCAAAAACTTAACCGGCAGAAAATATTTTTTTGAAAAAATCCCTAAGCCCCGAGGTCACAATTTCAGCAAAAATCTGACTTTTGGCAGTTCACTCAAAAATGGTTCCAAGAGCTTAAAAATGCTCCCCTGAAAGGTTTGGCACTCGAAACAGAAGGCTTTTTATCACAGTACAAGATGTCAGCCCTCAAAAACTTAACCGGCAGAAAATATTTTTTTGAAAAAATCCCTAAGCCCCGGGGTCACAATTTCAGCAAAAATCTGACTTTTGGCAATTCACTCAAAAATGGTGCCAGAAGCTTGCAAATGATCCCGTGAAAAGTTTGGCACTCGAAACAGAAGGCTTTTTATCACAGGACAAGAAATCAGCCCTCAAAAACTTAACTGGCAGAAAATATTTTTTTGAAAAAATCCCTAAGCCCCGGGGTCACAATTTCAACAAAGATCTGACTTTTGGCAGTTCACTCAAAAATGGTGCCAGAAGCTTGCAATTTCACAATTTCAGCAAAAATCTGACTTTTGGCAATTCACTCAAAAATGGTGCCAGAAGCTTGCAATTTCACAATTTCAGCAAAAATCTGACTTTTGGCAATTCACTCAAAAATGGTGCCAGAAGGTTGCAAATGATCCCCTGAAAGCTTTGGCGATGGAAACAGAAGGCTTTTTATCACAGGACAAGAAATCAGCCCTCAAAAACTTAACCGGCAGAAAATATTTTTTTGAAAAAATCCCTAAGCCCCGGGGTCACAATTTCAACAAAGATCTGACTTTTGGCAGTTCACTCAAAAATGGTGCCAGAAGCTTGCAAATGATCCCGTGAAAAGTTTGGCACTCGAAACAGAAGGCTTTTTATCACAGGACAAGAAATCAGCCCTCAAAAACTTAACCGGCAGAAAATATTTTTTTGAAAAAATCCCTAAGCCCCGGGGTCACAATTTCAGCAAAAATCTGACTTTTGGCAATTCACTCAAAAATGGTGCCAAAAGCTTACAAATGATCCCCTGAAAGCTTTGGCGATGGAAACAGAAGGTTTTTTATCACAGGACAAGAAATCAGCCCTCAAAAACTTAACCGGCAGAAAATATTTTTTTGAAAAAATCTCTAAGCCCCGGGGTCACAATTTCAGCAAAAATCTGACTTTTGGCAATTCACTCAAAAATGGTGCCAGAAGCTTGCAAATGATCCCCTGAAAGCTTTGGCGATGGAAACAGAAGGCTTTTTATCACAGGACAAGAAATCAGCCCTCAAAAACTTAACCGGCAGAAAATATTTTTTTGAAAAAATCCCTAAGCCCCGGGGTCACAATTTCAGCAAAAATCTGACTTTTGGCAATTCACTCAAAAATGGTTCCAAGAGCTAAAAAATGCTCCCCTGAAAGGTTTGGCACTCGAAACAGAAGGCTTTTTATCACAGGACAAGAATCAGCCCTCAAAAACTTAACCGGCAGAAAATATTTTTTTGAAAAAATCCCTAAGCCCCGGGTCACAATTTCAGCAAAAATCTGACTTTTGGCAGTTCACTCAAAAATGGTTCCAAGAGCTTAAAAATGCTCCCCTGAAAGGTTTGGCACTCGAAACAGAAGGCTTTTTATCACAGGACAAGAAGTCAGCCCTCAAAAACTTAACCGGCAGAAAATGTTTTTTTGAAAAAATCCCTAAGCCCCGGGGTCACAATTTCAGCAAAAATCTGAATTTTGGCAGTTCACTCAAAAATGGTTCCAAGAGCTTAAAAATGCTCCCCTGAAAGGTTTGGCACTCGAAACAGAAGGCTTTTTATCACAGGACAAGAAATCAGCCCTCAAAAACTTAACCGGCAGAAAATATTTTTTTGAAAAAATCCCTAAGCCCCGGGGTCACAATTTCAGCAAAAATCTGACTTTTGGCAATTCACTCAAAAATGGTGCCAGAAGCTTGCAAATGATCCCCTGAAAGCTTTGGCGATGGAAACAGAAGGCTTTTTATCACAGGACAAGAAATCAGCCCTCAAAAACTTAACCGGCAGAAAATATTTTTTTGAAAAAATCCCTAAGCCCCGGGGTCACAATTTCAGCAAAAATCTGACTTTTGGCAATTCACTCAAAAATGGTGCCAGAAGCTTGCAAATGATCCCCTGAAAGCTTTGGCGATGGAAACAGAAGGCTTTTTATCACAGGACAAGAAATCAGCCCTCAAAAACTTAACCGGCAGAAAATATTTTTTTGAAAAAATCCCTAAGCCCCGGGGTCACAATTTCAGCGAAGATCTGACTTTTGGCAATTCACTCAAAAATGGTGCCAGAAGCTTGCAAATGATCCCCTGAAAGCTTTGGCGATGGAAACAGAAGGCTTTTTATCACAGGACAAGAAGTCAGCCCTCAAAAACTTAACCGGCAGAAAATATTTTTTTGAAAAAATCCCTAAGCCCCGGGGTCACAATTTCAGCAAAAATCTGAATTTTGGCAGTTCACTCAAAAATGGTTCCAAGAGCTTAAAAATGCTCCCTTGAAAGGTTTGGCACTCGAAACAGAAGGCTTTTTATCACAGGACAAGAAATCAGCCCTCAAAAACTTAACCGGCAGAAAATATTTTTTTGAAAAAATCCCTAAGCCCCGGGGGCACAATTTCAGCAAAAATCTGACTTTTGGCAATTCACTCAAAAATGGTGCCAGAAGCTTGCAAATGATCCCCTGAAAGCTTTGGCGATGGAAACAGAAGGCTTTTTATCACAGGACAAGAAATCAGCCCTCAAAAACTTAACCGGCAGAAAATATTTTTTTGAAAAAATCCCTAAGCCCCGGGGTCACAATTTCAGCAAAAATCTGACTTTTGGCAATTCACTCAAAAATGGTGCCAGAAGCTTGCAAATGATCCCCTGAAAGCTTTGGCGATGGAAACAGAAGGCTTTTTATCACAGGACAAGAAATCAGCCCTCAAAAACTTAACCGGCAGAAAATATTTTTTTGAAAAAATCCCTAAGCCCCGGGGTCACAATTTCAGCGAAGATCTGACTTTTGGCAATTCACTCAAAAATGGTGCCAGAAGCTTGCAAATGATCCCCTGAAAGCTTTGGCGATGGAAACAGAAGGCTTTTTATCACAGGACAAGAAATCAGCCCTCAAAAACTTAACCGGCAGAAAATATTTTTTTGAAAAAATCCCTAAGCCCCGGGGTCACAATTTCAGCAAAAATCTGACTTTTGGCAGTTCACTCAAAAATGGTGCCAGAAGCTTGCAAATGATCCCCTGAAAGCTTTGGCGATGGAAACAGAAGGCTTTTTATCACAGGACAAGAAATCAGCCCTCAAAAACTTAACCGGCAGAAAATATTTTTTTGAAAAAATCCCTAAGCCCCGGGGTTAGAATTTCAGCAAAAATCTGACTTTTCGCAATTCACTCAAAAATGGTGCCAGAAGCTTGCAAATGATCCCCTGAAAGCTTTGGCGATGGAAACAGAAGGCTTTTTATCACAGGACAAGAAATCAGCCCTCAAAAACGTAACCGGCAGAAAATATTTTTTTGAAAAAATCCATAAGCCCCGGGGTCACAATTTTAGCAAAAATCTGACTTTTGGCAATTCACTCAAAAATGTTGCCAGAAGCTTGCAAATGATCCCCTGAAAGGTTTGGCACTCGAAACAGAAGGCTTTTTATCACAGGACAAGAAATCAGCCCTCAAAAACTTAACCGGCAGAAAATATATTTTTGAAAAAATCCCTAAGCCCCGGGGTCACAATTTCAGCAAAAATCTGACTTTTGGCAATTCACTCAAAAATGGTGCCAGAAGCTTGCAAATGATCCCCTGAAAGCTTTGGCGATGGAAACAGAAGGCTTTTTATGAAAGGACAAGAAATCAGCCCTCAAAAACTTAACCGGCAGAAAATATTTTTTTGAAAAAATCCCTAAGCCCCGGGGTCACAATTTCAGCAAAAATCTGACTTTTGGCAATTCACTCAAAAATGGTGCCAGAAGCTTGCAAATGATCCCCTGAAAGCTTTGGCGATGGAAACAGAAGGCTTTTTATCACAGGACAAGAAGTCAGCCCTCAAAAACTTAACCGGCAGAAAATATTTTTTTGAAAAAATCCCTAAACAATTTCAGCAAAAATCTGAATTTTGGCAGTTCACTCAAAAATGGTTCCAAGAGCTTAAAAATGCTCCCCTGAAAGGTTTGGCACTCGAAACAGAAGGCTTTTTATCACAGGACAAGAAATCAGCCCTCAAAAACTTAACCGGCAGAAAATATTTTTTTGAAAAAATCCCTAAGCCCCGGGGTCACAATTTCAGCAAAAAACTGACTTTTGGCAATTCACTCAAAAATGGTGCCAGAAGCTTGCAAATGATCCCCTGAAAGCTTTGGCGATGGAAACAGAAGGCTTTTTATCACAGGACAAGAAATCAGCCCTCAAAAACTTAACCGGCAGAAAATATTTTTTTGAAAAAATCCCTAAGCCCCGGGGTCACAATTTCAGCAAAAATCTGACTTTTGGCAGTTCACTCAAAAATGGTGCCAGAAGCTTGCAAATGATCCCCTGAAAGCTTTGGCGATGGAAACAGAAGGCTTTTTATCACAGGAAAAGAAATCAGCCCTCAAAAACCTAACCGGCAGAAAATATTTTTTTGAAAAAATCCCTAAGCCCCAGGGTCACAATTTCAGCAAAAATCTGACTTTTGGCAATTCACTCAAAAATGGTGCCAGAAGCTTGCAAATGATCCCCTGAAAGTTTGGCGATGGAAACAGAAGGCTTTTTATCACAGGACAAGAAATCAGCCCTCAAAAACTTAACCGGCAGAAAATATTTTTTTGAAACAATCCCTAAGCCCCGGGGTCACAATTTCACCAAAAATCTGACTTTTGGCAATTCACTCAAAAATGGTGCCAGAAACTTGCAAAGGATCCCCTGAAAGCTTTGGCGATGGAAACAGAAGGCTTTTTATCACAGGACAAGAAATCAGCCCTCAAAAACGTAACCGGCAGAAAATATTTTTTTGAAAAAATCCCTAAGCCCCGGGGTCACAATTTCAGCAAAAATCTGACTTTTCGAAATTCACTCAAAAATGGTGCCAAAAGCTTGAAAATGCTGTCCTGAAAGGTTTGGCGATGGAAACAGAAGGCTTTTTATCACAGGACAAGAAATCAGCCCTCAAAAACTTAACCGGCAGAAAATATTTTTTTGAAAAAATCTCTAAGCCCCGGGGTCACAATTTCAGTAAAAATCTGACTTTTGGCAATTCACTCAAAAATGGTGCCAGAAGCTTGCAAATGATCCCCTGAAAGGTTTGGCACTCGAAACAGAAGGCTTTTTATCACAGGACAAGAAATCAGCCCTCAAAAACGTAACCGACAGAAAATATTTTTTTGAAAAAATCCCTAAGCCCCGGGGTCACAATTTCAGCAAAAATCTGACTTTTGGCAATTCACTCAAAAATGGAGCCAGAAGCTTGCAAATGATCCCCTGAAAGCTTTGGCGATGGAAACAGAAGGCTTTTTATCACAGGACAAGAAATCAGCCCTCAAAAACTTAACTGGCAGAAAATATTTTTTTGAAAAAATCCCTAATCCCTAAGGTCACAATTTCAGCAAAAATCTGACTTTTGGCAATTCACTCAAAAATGGTGCCAGAAGCTTGCAAATGATCCCCTGAAAGCTTTGGCGATGGAAACAGAAGGCTTTTTATCACAGGACAAGAAGTCAGCCCTCAAAAACTTAACCGGCAGAAAATATTTTTTTGAAAAAATCCCTAAGCCCCGGGGTCACAATTTCAGCAAAAATCTGAATTTTGGCAGTTCACTCAAAAATGGTTCCAAGAGCTTAAAAATGCTCCCCTGAAAGGTTTGGCACTCGAAACAGAAGGCTTTTTATCACAGGACAAGAAATCAGCCCTCAAAAACTTAACCGGCAGAAAATATTTTTTTGAAAAAATCCCTAAGCCCCGGGGGCACAATTTCAGCAAAAATCTGACTTTTGGCAATTCACTCAAAAATGGTGCCAGAAGCTTGCAAATGATCCCCTGAAAGCTTTGGCGATGGAAACAGAAGGCTTTTTATCACAGGACAAGAAATCAGCCCTCAAAAACTTAACCGGCAGAAAATATTTTTTTGAAAAAATCCCTAAGCCCCGGGGTCACAATTTCAGCAAAAATCTGACTTTTGGCAATTCACTCAAAAATGGTGCCAGAAGCTTGCAAATGATCCCCTGAAAGCTTTGGCGATGGAAACAGAAGGCTTTTTATCACAGGACAAGAAATCAGCCCTCAAAAACTTAACCGGCAGAAAATATTTTTTTGAAAAAATCCCTAAACCCCGGGGTCACAATTTCAGCAAAAATCTGACTTTTGGCAGTTCACTCAAAAATGGTGCCAGAAGCTTGCAAATGATCCCCTGAAAGCTTTGGCGATGGAAACAGAAGGCTTTTTATCACAGGACAAGAAATCAGCCCTCAAAAACTTAACCGGCAGAAAATATTTTTTTGAAAAAATCCCTAAGCCCCGGGGTTAGAATTTCAGCAAAAATCTGACTTTTCGCAATTCACTCAAAAATGGTGCCAGAAGCTTGCAAATGATCCCCTGAAAGCTTTGGCGATGGAAACAGAAGGCTTTTTATCACAGGACAAGAAATCAGCCCTCAAAAACGTAACCGGCAGAAAATATTTTTTTGAAAAAATCCATAAGCCCCGGGGTCACAATTTCAGCAAAAATCTGACTTTTGGCAATTCACTCAAAAATGGTGCCAGAAGCTTGCAAATGATCCCCTGAAAGCTTTGGCGATGGAAACAGAAGGCTTTTTATCACAGGACAAGAAATCAGCCCTCAAAAACTTAACTGGCAGAAAATATTTTTTTGAAAAAATCCCTAATCCCTAAGGTCACAATTTCAGCGAAGATCTGACTTTTGGCAATTCACTCAAAAATGGTGCCAGAAGCTTGCAAATGATCCCCTGAAAGCTTTGGCGATGGAAACAGAAGGCTTTTTATCACAGGACAAGAAATCAGCCCTCAAAAACTTAACCGGCAGAAAATATTTTTTTGAAAAAATCCCTAAGCCCCGGGGTCACAATTTCAGCAAAAATCTGACTTTTGGCAGTTCACTCAAAAATGGTGCCAGAAGCTTGCAAATGATCCCCTGAAAGCTTTGGCGATGGAAACAGAAGGCTTTTTATCACAGGACAAGAAATCAGCCCTCAAAAACTTAACCGGCAGAAAATATTTTTTTGAAAAAATCCCTAAGCCCCGGGGTTAGAATTTCAGCAAAAATCTGACTTTTCGCAATTCACTCAAAAATGGTGCCAGAAGCTTGCAAATGATCCCCTGAAAGCTTTGGCGATGGAAACAGAAGGCTTTTTATCACAGGACAAGAAATCAGCCCTCAAAAACGTAACCGGCAGAAAATATTTTTTTGAAAAAATTCATAAGCCCCGGGGTCACAATTTCAGCAAAAATCTGACTTTTGGCAATTCACTCAAAAATGTTGCCAGAAGCTTGCAAATGATCCCCTGAAAGGTTTGGCACTCGAAACAGAAGGCTTTTTATCACAGGACAAGAAATCAGCCCTCAAAAACTTAACCGGCAGAAAATATATTTTTGAAAAAATCCCTAAGCCCCGGGGTCACAATTTCAGCAAAAATCTGACTTTTGGCAATTCACTCAAAAATGGTGCCAGAAGCTTGCAAATGATCCCCTGAAAGCTTTGGCGATGGAAACAGAAGGCTTTTTATGAAAGGACAAGAAATCAGCCCTCAAAAACTTAACCGGCAGAAAATATTTTTTTAAAAAAATCCCTAAGCCCCGGGGTCACAATTTCAGCAAAAATCTGACTTTTGGCAATTCACTCAAAAATGGTGCCAGAAGCTTGCAAATGATCCCCTGAAAGCTTTGGCGATGGAAACAGAAGGCTTTTTATCACAGGACAAGAAGTCAGCCCTCAAAAACTTAACCGGCAGAAAATATTTTTTTGAAAAAATCCCTAAGCCCCGGGGTCACAATTTCAGCAAAAATCTGAATTTTGGCAGTTCACTCAAAAATGGTTCCAAGAGCTTAAAAATGCTCCCCTGAAAGGTTTGGCACTCGAAACAGAAGGCTTTTTATCACAGGACAAGAAATCAGCCCTCAAAAACTTAACCGGCAGAAAATATTTTTTTGAAAAAATCCCTAAGCCCCGGGGTCACAATTTCAGCAAAAAACTGACTTTTGGCAATTCACTCAAAAATGGTGCCAGAAGCTTGCAAATGATCCCCTGAAAGCTTTGGCGATGGAAACAGAAGGCTTTTTATCACAGGACAAGAAATCAGCCCTCAAAAACTTAACCGGCAGAAAATATTTTTTTGAAAAAATCCCTAAGCCCCGGGGTCACAATTTCAGCAAAAATCTGACTTTTGGCAGTTCACTCAAAAATGGTGCCAGAAGCTTGCAAATGATCCCCTGAAAGCTTTGGCGATGGAAACAGAAGGCTTTTTATCACAGGAAAAGAAATCAGCCCTCAAAAACGTAACCGGCAGAAAATATTTTTTTGAAAAAATCCCTAAGCCCCAGGGTCACAATTTCAGCAAAAATCTGACTTTTGGCAATTCACTCAAAAATGGTGCCAGAAGCTTGCAAATGATCCCCTGAAAGTTTGGCGATGGAAACAGAAGGCTTTTTATCACAGGACAAGAAATCAGCCCTCAAAAACTTAACCGGCAGAAAATATTTTTTTGAAACAATCCCTAAGCCCCGGGGTCACAATTTCACCAAAAATCTGACTTTTGGCAATTCACTCAAAAATGGTGCCAGAAACTTGCAAAGGATCCCCTGAAAGCTTTGGCGATGGAAACAGAAGGCTTTTTATCACAGGACAAGAAATCAGCCCTCAAAAACGTAACCGGCAGAAAATATTTTTTTGAAAAAATCCCTAAGCCCCGGGGTCACAATTTCAGCAAAAATCTGACTTTTCGAAATTCACTCAAAAATGGTGCCAAAAGCTTGAAAATGCTGTCCTGAAAGGTTTGGCGATGGAAACAGAAGGCTTTTTATCACAGGACAAGAAATCAGCCCTCAAAAACTTAACCGGCAGAAAATATTTTTTTGAAAAAATCTCTAAGCCCCGGGGTCACAATTTCAGTAAAAATCTGACTTTTGGCAATTCACTCAAAAATGGTGCCAGAAGCTTGCAAATGATCCCCTGAAAGGTTTGGCACTCGAAACAGAAGGCTTTTTATCACAGGACAAGAAATCAGCCCTCAAAAACGTAACCGACAGAAAATATTTTTTTGAAAAAATCCCTAAGCCCCGGGGTCACAATTTCAGCAAAAATCTGACTTTTGGCAATTCACTCAAAAATGGTGCCAGAAGCTTGCAAATGATCCCCTGAAAGCTTTGGCGATGGAAACAGAAGGCTTTTTATCACAGGACAAGAAGTCAGCCCTCAAAAACTTAACCGGCAGAAAATATTTTTTTGAAAAAATCCCTAAGCCCCGGGGTCACAATTTCAGCAAAAATCTGAATTTTGGCAGTTCACTCAAAAATGGTTCCAAGAGCTTAAAAATGCTCCCCTGAAAGGTTTGGCACTCGAAACAGAAGGCTTTTTATCACAGGACAAGAAATCAGCCCTCAAAAACTTAACCGGCAGAAAATATTTTTTTGAAAAAATCCCTAAGCCCCGGGGGCACAATTTCAGCAAAAATCTGACTTTTGGCAATTCACTCAAAAATGGTGCCAGAAGCTTGCAAATGATCCCCTGAAAGCTTTGGCGATGGAAACAGAAGGCTTTTTATCACAGGACAAGAAATCAGCCCTCAAAAACTTAACCGGCAGAAAATATTTTTTTGAAAAAATCCCTAAGCCCCGGGGTCACAATTTCAGCAAAAATCTGACTTTTGGCAATTCACTCAAAAATGGTGCCAGAAGCTTGCAAATGATCCCCTGAAAGCTTTGGCGATGGAAACAGAAGGCTTTTTATCACAGGACAAGAAATCAGCCCTCAAAAACTTAACCGGCAGAAAATATTTTTTTGAAAAAATCCCTAAGCCCCGGGGTCACAATTTCAGCGAAGATCTGACTTTTGGCAATTCACTCAAAAATGGTGCCAGAAGCTTGCAAATGATCCCCTGAAAGCTTTGGCGATGGAAACAGAAGGCTTTTTATCACAGGACAAGAAATCAGCCCTCAAAAACTTAACCGGCAGAAAATATTTTTTTGAAAAAATCCCTAAGCCCCGGGGTCACAATTTCAGCAAAAATCTGACTTTTGGCAGTTCACTCAAAAATGGTGCCAGAAGCTTGCAAATGATCCCCTGAAAGCTTTGGCGATGGAAACAGAAGGCTTTTTATCACAGGACAAGAAATCAGCCCTCAAAAACTTAACCGGCAGAAAATATTTTTTTGAAAAAATCCCTAAGCCCCGGGGTTAGAATTTCAGCAAAAATCTGACTTTTCGCAATTCACTCAAAAATGGTGCCAGAAGCTTGCAAATGATCCCCTGAAAGCTTTGGCGATGGAAACAGAAGGCTTTTTATCACAGGACAAGAAATCAGCCCTCAAAAACGTAACCGGCAGAAAATATTTTTTTGAAAAAATCCATAAGCCCCGGGGTCACAATTTCAGCAAAAATCTGACTTTTGGCAATTCACTCAAAAATGTTGCCAGAAGCTTGCAAATGATCCCCTGAAAGGTTTGGCACTCGAAACAGAAGGCTTTTTATCACAGGACAAGAAATCAGCCCTCAAAAACTTAACCGGCAGAAAATATATTTTTGAAAAAATCCCTAAGCCCCGGGGTCACAATTTCAGCAAAAATCTGACTTTTGGCAATTCACTCAAAAATGGTGCCAGAAGCTTGCAAATGATCCCCTGAAAGCTTTGGCGATGGAAACAGAAGGCTTTTTATGAAAGGACAAGAAATCAGCCCTCAAAAACTTAACCGGCAGAAAATATTTTTTTAAAAAAATCCCTAAGCCCCGGGGTCACAATTTCAGCAAAAATCTGACTTTTGGCAATTCACTCAAAAATGGTGCCAGAAGCTTGCAAATGATCCCCTGAAAGCTTTGGCGATGGAAACAGAAGGCTTTTTATCACAGGACAAGAAGTCAGCCCTCAAAAACTTAACCGGCAGAAAATATTTTTTTGAAAAAATCCCTAAGCCCCGGGGTCACAATTTCAGCAAAAATCTGAATTTTGGCAGTTCACTCAAAAATGGTGCCAGAAGCTTGCAAATGATCCCCTGAAAGCTTTGGCGATGGAAACAGAAGGCTTTTTATCACAGGACAAGAAATCAGCCCTCAAAAACTTAACCGGCAGAAAATATTTTTTTGAAAAAATCCCTAAGCCCCGGGGTCACAATTTCAGCAAAAATCTGACTTTTGGCAGTTCACTCAAAAATGGTGCCAGAAGCTTGCAAATGATCCCCTGAAAGCTTTGGCGATGGAAACAGAAGGCTTTTTATCACAGGACAAGAAATCAGCCCTCAAAAACTTAACCGGCAGAAAATATTTTTTTGAAAAAATCCCTAAGCCCCGGGGTTAGAATTTCAGCAAAAATCTGACTTTTCGCAATTCACTCAAAAATGGTGCCAGAAGCTTGCAAATGATCCCCTGAAAGCTTTGGCGATGGAAACAGAAGGCTTTTTATCACAGGACAAGAAATCAGCCCTCAAAAACGTAACCGGCAGAAAATATTTTTTTGAAAAAATCCATAAGCCCCGGGGTCACAATTTCAGCAAAAATCTGACTTTTGGCAATTCACTCAAAAATGTTGCCAGAAGCTTGCAAATGATCCCCTGAAAGGTTTGGCACTCGAAACAGAAGGCTTTTTATCACAGGACAAGAAATCAGCCCTCAAAAACTTAACCGGCAGAAAATATATTTTTGAAAAAATCCCTAAGCCCCGGGGTCACAATTTCAGCAAAAATCTGACTTTTGGCAATTCACTCAAAAATGGTGCCAGAAGCTTGCAAATGATCCCCTGAAAGCTTTGGCGATGGAAACAGAAGGCTTTTTATGAAAGGACAAGAAATCAGCCCTCAAAAACTTAACCGGCAGAAAATATTTTTTTAAAAAAATCCCTAAGCCCCGGGGTCACAATTTCAGCAAAAATCTGACTTTTGGCAATTCACTCAAAAATGGTGCCAGAAGCTTGCAAATGATCCCCTGAAAGCTTTGGCGATGGAAACAGAAGGCTTTTTATCACAGGACAAGAAGTCAGCCCTCAAAAACTTAACCGGCAGAAAATATTTTTTTGAAAAAATCCCTAAGCCCCGGGGTCACAATTTCAGCAAAAATCTGAATTTTGGCAGTTCACTCAAAAATGGTTCCAAGAGCTTAAAAATGCTCCCCTGAAAGGTTTGGCACTCGAAACAGAAGGCTTTTTATCACAGGACAAGAAATCAGCCCTCAAAAACTTAACCGGCAGAAAATATTTTTTTGAAAAAATCCCTAAGCCCCGGGGTCACAATTTCAGCAAAAAACTGACTTTTGGCAATTCACTCAAAAATGGTGCCAGAAGCTTGCAAATGATCCCCTGAAAGCTTTGGCGATGGAAACAGAAGGCTTTTTATCACAGGACAAGAAATCAGCCCTCAAAAACTTAAGCGGCAGAAAATATTTTTTTGAAAAAATCCCTAAGCCCCGGGGTCACAATTTCAGCAAAAATCTGACTTTTGGCAGTTCACTCAAAAATGGTGCCAGAAGCTTGCAAATGATCCCCTGAAAGCTTTGGCGATGGAAACAGAAGGCTTTTTATCACAGGAAAAGAAATCAGCCCTCAAAAACGTAACCGGCAGAAAATATTTTTTTGAAAAAATCCCTAAGCCCCAGGGTCACAATTTCAGCAAAAATCTGACTTTTGGCAATTCACTCAAAAATGGTGCCAGAAGCTTGCAAATGATCCCCTGAAAGTTTGGCGATGGAAACAGAAGGCTTTTTATCACAGGACAAGAAATCAGCCCTCAAAAACTTAACCGGCAGAAAATATTTTTTTGAAACAATCCCTAAGCCCCGGGGTCACAATTTCACCAAAAATCTGACTTTTGGCAATTCACTCAAAAATGGTGCCAGAAGCTTGCAAAGGATCCCCTGAAAGCTTTGGCGATGGAAACAGAAGGCTTTTTATCACAGGACAAGAAATCAGCCCTCAAAAACGTAACCGGCAGAAAATATTTTTTTGAAAAAATCCCTAAGCCCCGGGGTCACAATTTCAGCAAAAATCTGACTTTTCGCAATTCACTCAAAAATGGTGCCAAAAGCTTGAAAATGCTGTCCTGAAAGGTTTGGCGATGGAAACAGAAGGCTTTTTATCACAGGACAAGAAATCAGCCCTCAAAAACTTAACCGGCAGAAAATATTTTTTTGAAAAAATCTCTAAGCCCCGGGGTCACAATTTCAGTAAAAATCTGACTTTTGGCAATTCACTCAAAAATGGTGCCAGAAGCTTGCAAATGATCCCCTGAAAGGTTTGGCACTCGAAACAGAAGGCTTTTTATCACAGGACAAGAAATCAGCCCTCAAAAACTTAACCGGCAGAAAATATTTTTTTGAAAAAATCCCTAAGCCCCGGGGTCACAATTTCAGCAAAAATCTGACTTTTGACAATTCACTCAAAAATGGTGCCAGAAGCTTGCAAATGATCCCCTGAAAGGTTTGGCACTCGAAACAGTAGGCTTTTTATCACAGGACAGGAAATCAGCCCTCAAAAACTTAACAGGCAGAAAATATTTTTTTGAAAAAATCCCTAAGCCCCGGGTCACAATTTCAGCAAATATCTGACTTTTGGCAATTCACTCAAAAATGGTGCCAGAAGCTTGCAAATGATCCCCTGAAAGGTTTGGCACTCGAAACAGAAGGCTTTTTATCACAGGACAAGAAATCAGCCCTCAAAAACTTAACCGGCAGAAAATATTTTTTTGAAAAAATCCCTAAGCCCCGGGGTCACAATTTCAGCAAAAATCTGACTTTTGGCAATTCACTCAAAAATGGTGCCAGAAGCTTGCAAATGATCCCCTGAAAGCTTTGGCGATGGAAACAGAAGGCTTTTTATCACAGGACAAGAAATCAGCCCTCAAAAACTTAACCGGCAGAAAATATTTTTTTGAAAAAATCCCTAAGCCCCGGGGTTACAATTTCAGCAAAAATCTGACTTTTGGCAATTCACTCAAAAATGGTGCCAGAAGCTTGCAAATGCTCCCCAGAAAGGTTTGGCACTCGAAACAGAAGGCTTTTTATCACAGGACAAGAAATCAGCCCTCAAAAACTTAACCGGCAGAAAATATTTTTTTGAAAAAATCCCTAAGCCCCGGGGTCACAATTTCAGCAAAAATCTGGCTTTTGGCAATTCACTCAAAAATGGTGCCAGAAGCTTGCAAATGATCCCCTGAAAGCTTTGGCGATGGAAACAGAAGGCTTTTTATCACAGGACAAGAAATCAGCCCTCAAAAACTTAACCGGCAGAAAATATTTTTTTGAAAAAATCCCTAAGCCCCGGGGTCACAATTTCAGCAAAAATCTGACTTTTGGCAATTCACTCAAAAATGGTGCCAGAAGCTTGCAAATGCTCCCCGGAAAGGTTTGGCACTCGAAACAGAAGGCTTTTTATCACAGGACAAGAAATCAGCCCTCAAAAACTTAACCGGCAGAAAATATTTTTTTTAAAAAAATCCCTAAGCCCCAGGGTCACAATTTCAGCAAAAATCTGACTTTTGGCAATTCACTCAAAAATGGTGCCAGAAGCTTGCAAATGATCCCCTGAAAGCTTTGGCGATGGAAACAGAAGGCTTTTTATCACAGGAGAAGAAATCAGCCCTCAAAAACTTAACCGGCAGAAAATATTTTTTTGAAAAAATCCCTAACCCCCGGGGTCACAATTTCAGCAAAAATCTGACTTTTGGCAGTTCACTCAAAAATGGTGCCAGAAGCTTGCAAATGATCCCCTGAAAGCTTTGGCGATGGAAACAGAAGGCTTTTATCACAGGACAAGAAATCAGCCCTCAAAAACTTAACCGGCAGAAAATATATTTTTGAAAAAATCCCTAAGCCCCGGGGTCACAATTTCAGCAAAAATCTGACTTTTCGCAATTCACTCAAAAATGGTGCCAGAAGCTTGCAAATGATCCCCTGAAAGGTTTGGCACTCGAAACAGAAGGCTTTTTATCACAGGACAAGAAATCAGCCCTCAAAAACTTAACCGGCAGAAAATATTTTTTTGAAAAAATCCCTAAGCCCCGGGGTCACAATTTCAGCAGAAATCTGACTTTTGGCAATTCACTCAAAAATGGTGCCAGAAGCTTGCAAATGATCCCCTGAAAGCTTTGGCGATTGAAACAGAAGGCTTTTTATCACAGGACAATAAATCAACCCTCAAAAACTTAACCGGCAGAAAATATTTTTTTGAAAAAATCCCTAAGCCCCGGGGTCACAATTTCAGCAAAAATCTGACTTTTGGCAATTCACTCAAAAATGGTGCCAGAAGCTTGCAAATGATCCCCTGAAAGATTTGGCACTCGAAACAGAAGGCTTTTTATCACAGGACAAGAAATCAGCCCTCAAAAACTTAACCGGCAGAAAATATTTTTTTGAAAAAATCCCTAAGCCCCGGGGTCACAATTTCAGCAAAAATCTGACTTTTGGCAATTCACTCAAAAATGGTGCCAGAAGCTTGCAAATGATCCCCTGAAAGCTTTGGCGATGGAAACAGAAGGCTTTTTATCACAGGACAAGAAATCAGCCCTCAAAAACTTAACCGGCAGAAAATATTTTTTTGAAAAAATCCCTAAGCCCCGGGGTCACAATTTCAGCAAAAATCTGACTTTTGGCAATTCACTCAAAAATGGTGCCAGAAGCTTGCAAATGCTCCCCAGAAAGGTTTGGCACTCGAAACAGAAGGCTTTTTATCACAGGACAAGAAATCAGCCCTCAAAAACTTAACCGGCAGAAAATATTTTTTTGAAAAAATCCCTAAGCCCCGGGGTCACAATTTCAGCAAAAATCTGACTTTTGGCAATTCACTCAAAAATGGTGCCAGAAGCTTGCAAATGATCCCCTGAAAGCTTTGGCGATGGAAACAGAAGGCTTTTTATCACAGGACAAGAAATCAGCCCTCAAAAACTTAACCGGCAGAAAATATTTTTTTGAAAAAATCCCTAAGCCGCGGGGTCACAATTTCAGCAAAAATCTGACTTTTGGCAATTCACTCAAAAATGGTGCCAGAAGCTTGCATATGCTCCCCGGAAAGGTTTGGCACTCGAAACAGAAGGCTTTTTATCACAGGACAAGAAATCAGCCCTCAAAAACTTAACCGGCAGAAAATATTTTTTTTTAAAAAATCCCTAAGCCCCAGGGTCACAATTTCAGCAAAAATCTGACTTTTGGCAATTCACTCAAAAATGGTGCCAGAAGCTTGCAAATGATCCCCTGAAAGCTTTGGCGATGGAAACAGAAGGCTTTTTATCACAGGAGAAGAAATCAGCCCTCAAAAACTTAACCGGCAGAAAATATTTTTTTGAAAAAATCCCTAACCCCCGGGGTCACAATTTCAGCAAAAATCTGACTTTTGGCAGTTCACTCAAAAATGGTGCCAGAAGCTTGCAAATGATCCCCTGAAAGCTTTGGCGATGGAAACAGAAGGCTTTTATCACAGGACAAGAAATCAGCCCTCAAAAACTTAACCGGCAGAAAATATATTTTTGAAAAAATCCCTAAGCCCCGGGGTCACAATTTCAGCAAAAATCTGACTTTTCGCAATTCACTCAAAAATGGTGCCAGAAGCTTGCAAATGATCCCCTGAAAGCTTTGGCGATTGAAACAGAAGGCTTTTTATCACAGGACAATAAATCAACCCTCAAAAACTTAACCGGCAGAAAATATTTTTTTGAAAAAATCCCTAAGCCCCGGGGTCACAATTTCAGTAAAAATCTGACTTTTGGCAATTCACTCAAAAATGGTGCCAGAAGCTTGCAAATGATCCCCTGAAAGCTTTGGCGATGGAAACAGAAGGCTTTTTATCACAGGACAAGAAATCAGCCCTCAAAAACTTAACCGGCAGAAAATATTTATTTGAAAAAATCCCTAAGCCCCGGGGTCACAATTTCAGCAAAAATCTGACTTTTGGCAATTCACTCAAAAATGGTGCCAGAAGCTTGCAAATGATCCCCTGAAAGATTTGGCGATGGAAACAGAAGGCTTTTTATCACAGGACAAGAAATTAGCCCTCAAAAATTTAACCAGCAGAAAATATTTTTTTGAAAAAATCCCTAAGCCCCGGGGTCACAATTTCAGCAAAAATCTGACTTTTGGCAATTCACTCAAAAATGGTGCCAGAAGCTTGCAAATGATCCCCTGAAAGGTTTGGCGATGGAAACAGAAGGCTTTTTATCACAGGACAAGATATAAGCCCTCAAAAACTTAACCGGCAGAAAATATTTTTTTGAAAAAATCCCTAAGCCCCGGGGTCACAATTTCAGCAAAAATCTGACTTTTGGCAGATCACTCAAAAATGGTTCCAAGAGTTTAAAAATGCTCCCCTGAAAGGTTTGTCCCTCGAAACAGAAGGCTTTTTATCACAGGACAAGAAATCAGCCCTCAAAAACTTAACCGGCAGAAAATATTTTTTTGAAAAAATCCCTAAGCCCCGGGGTCACAATTTCAGCAAAAATCTGACTTTTGGCAGTTCACTCAAAAATGGTGCCAGAAGCTTGCAAATGATCCCCTGAAAGCTTTGGCGATGGAAACAGAAGGCTTTTTATCACAGGACAAGAAATCAGCCCTCAAAAACTTAACCGGCAGAAAATATTTTTTTGAAAAAATCCCTAAGCCCCGGGGTCACAATTTCAGCAAAAATCTGACTTTTCGCACTTCACTCAAAAATCGTGCCAGAAGCTTGCAAATGATCCCCTGAAAGGTTTGGCACTCGAAAGAGAAGGCTTTTTATCACAGGACAAGAAATCAGCCCTCAAAAACTTAACCGGCAGAAAATATTTTTTTGAAAATATCCCTAAGCCCCAGGGTCACAATTTCAGCAAAAATCTGACTTTTGGCAATTCACTCAAAAATGGTGCCAGAAGCTTGCAAATGATCCCCTGAAAGGTTTGGCGATGGAAACAGAAGGCTTTTTATCACAGGACAAGAAATCAGCCCTCAAAAACTTAACCGGCAGAAAATATTTTTTTGAAAAAATCCCTAAGCCCCGGGGTCACAATTTCAGCAAAAATCTGACTTTTGGCAGTTCACTCAAAAATGGTGCCAGAAGCTTGCAAATGATCCCCTGAAAGCTTTGGCGATGGAAACAGAAGGCTTTTTATCACAGGACAAGAAATCAGCCCTCAAAAACTTAACCGGCAGAAAATATTTTTTTGAAAAAATCCCTAAGCCCCGGGGTCACAATTTCAGCAAAAATCTGACTTTTCGCACTTTACTCAAAAATGGTGCCAGAAGCTTGCAAATGATCCCCTGAAAGCTTTGGCGATGGAAACAGAAGGCTTTTTATCACAGGAGAAGAAATCAGCCCTCAAAAACTTAACCGGCAGAAAATATTTTTTTGAAAAAATCCCTAAGCCCCGGGGTCACAATTTCAGCAAAAATCTGACTTTTGGCAATTGACTCAAAAATGGTGCCAGAAGCTTGCAAATGATCCCCTGAAAGCTTTGCCGATGGAAACAGAAGGCTTTTTATCACAGGAGAAGAAATCAGCCCTCAAAAACTTAACCGGCAGAAAATATTTTTTTGAAAAAATCCCTAAGCCCCGGGGTCACAATTTCAGCAAAAATCTGACTTTTGGCACTTCACTCAAAAATGGTGCCAGAAGCTTGCAAATGATCCCCTGAAAGGTTTGGCACTCGAAACAGACGGCTTTTTATCACAGGACAAGAAATCAGCCCTCAAAAACTTAACCGGCAGAAAATATTTTTTTGAAAAAATCCCTAAGCCCCGGGGTCACAATTTCAGCAAAAAACTGACTTTTGGCAATTCACTCAAAAATGGTGCCAGAAGCTTGCAAATGATCCCCTGAACGCTTTGGCGATGGAAACAGAAGGCTTTTTATCACAGGACAAGAAATAAGCCCTCAAAAACTTAACCGGCAGAAAATATTTTTTTGAAAAAATCCCTAAGCCCCGGGGTCACAATTTCAGCAAAAATCTGACTTTTGGCAGATCACTCAAAAATGGTTCCAAGAGTTTAAAAATGCTCCCCTGAAAGGTTTGTCCCTCGAAACAGAAGGCTTTTTATCACAGGACAAGAAATCATCCCTCAAAAACTTAACCGGCAGAAAATATTTTTTTGAAAATATCCCTAAGCCCCGGGGTCACAATTTCAGCAAAAATCTGACTTTTGGCAGATCACTCAAAAATGGTTCCAAGAGCTTAAAAATGCTCCCCTGAAAGGTTTGGCACTCGAAACAGAAGGCTTTTTATCACAGGACAAGAAATCAGCCCTCAAAAACTTAACCGGCAGAAAATATTTTTTTGAAAAAATCCCTAAGCCCCGGGGTCACAATTTCAGCAAAAAACTGACTTTTGGCAATTCACTCAAAAGTGGTGCCAGAAGCTTGCAAATGATCCCCTGAAAGGTTTGGCGATGGAAACAGAAGGCTTTTTATCACAGGACAAGAAATCAGCCCTCAAAAACTTAACCGGCAGAAAATATTTTTTTGAAAAAATCCCTAAGCCCCGGGGTCACAATTTCAGCAAAAATCTGACTTTTGGCAGTTCACTCAAAAATGGTGCCAGAAGCTTGCAAATGATCCCCTGAAAGCTTTGGCGATGGAAACAGAAGGCTTTTTATCACAGGACAAGAAATCAGCCCTCAAAAACTTAACCGGCAGAAAATATTTTTTTTTGAAAAAATCCCTAAGCCCCAGGGTCACAATTTCAGCAAAAATCTGACTTTTGGCAGTTCACTCAAAATGGTGCCAGAAGCTTGCAAATGATCCCCTGAAAGCTTTGGCGATGGAAACAGAAGGCTTTTTATCACAGGACAAGAAATCAGCCCTCAAAAACTTAACCGGCAGAAAATATTTTTTTGAAAAAATCCCTAAGCCCCGGGGTCACAATTTCAGCAAAAATCTGACTTTTGGCAATTCACTCAAAAATGGTGCCAGAAGCTTGCAAATGATCCCCTGAAAGCTTTGGCGATGGAAACAGAAGGCTTTTTATCACAGGACAAGAAATCAGCCCTCAAAAACGTAACCGGCAGAAAATATTTTTTTGAAAAAATCCCTAAGCCCCGGGGATACAATTTCAGCAAAAATCTGACTTTTGGCAGATCACTCAAAAATGGTTCCAAGAGTTTAAAAATGCTCCCCTGAAAGGTTTGTCCCTCGAAACAGAAGGCTTTTTATCACAGGACAAGAAATCATCCCTCAAAAACTTAACCGGCAGAAAATATTTTTTTGAAAATATCCCTAAGCCCCGGGGTCACAATTTCAGCAAAAATCTGACTTTTGGCAGATCACTCAAAAATGGTTCCAAGAGCTTAAAAATGCTCCCCTGAAAGGTTTGGCACTCGAAACAGAAGGCTTTTTATCACAGGACAAGAAATCAGCCGTCAAAAACTTAACCGGCAGAAAATATTTTTTTGAAAAAATCCCTAAGCCCCGGGGTCACAATTTCAGCAAAAAACTGACTTTTGGCAATTCACTCAAAAATGGTGCCAGAAGCTTGCAAATGATCCCCTGAAAGCTTTGGCGATGGAAACAGAAGGCTTTTTATCACAGGACAAGAAATCAGCCCTCAAAAACTTAACCGGCAGAAAATATTTTTTTGAAAAAATCCCTAAGCCCCGGGGTCACAATTTCAGCAAAAATCTGACTTTTGGCAGTTCACTCAAAAATGGTGCCAGAAGCTTGCAAATGATCCCCTGAAAGCTTTGGCGATGGAAACAGAAGGCTTTTTATCACAGGACAAGAAATCAGCCCTCAAAAACGTAACCGGCAGAAAATATTTTTTTGAAAAAATCCCTAAGCCCCGGGGTCACAATTTCAGCAAAAATCTGACTTTTCTCACTTCACTCAAAAATGGTGCCAGAAGCTTGCAAATGATCCCCTGAAAGGTTTGGCACTCGAAACAGACGGCTTTTTATCACAGGACAAGAAATCAGCCCTCAAAAACTTAACCGGCACAAAATATTTTTTTGAAAAAATCCCTAAGCCCCGGGGTCACAATTTCAGCAAAAATCTGACTTTTGGCAATTCACTCAAAAATGGTGCCAGAAGCTTGCAAATGATCCCCTGAAAGCTTTGGCGATGGAAACAGAAGGCTTTTTATCACAGGACAAGAAATAAGCCCTCAAAAACTTAACCGGCAGAAAATATTTTTTTGAAAAAATCCCTAAGCCCCGGGGATACAATTTCAGCAAAAATCTGACTTTTGGCAGATCACTCAAAAATGGTTCCAAGAGTTTAAAAATGCTCCCCTGAAAGGTTTGTCCCGCGAAACAGAAGGCTTTTTATCACAGGACAAGAAATCATCCCTCAAAAACTTTACCGGCAGAAAATATTTTTTTGAAAATATCCCTAAGCCCCGGGGTCACAATTTCAGCAAAAATCTGACTTTTGGCAGATCACTCAAAAATGGTTCCAAGAGCTTAAAAATGCTCCCCTGAAAGGTTTGGCACTCGAAACAGAAGGCTTTTTATCACAGGACAAGAAATCAGCCCTCAAAAACTTAACCGGCAGAAAATATTTTTTTGAAAAAATCTCTAAGCCCCGGGGTCACAATTTCAGCAAAAAACTGACTTTTGGCAATTCACTCAAAAATGGTGCCAGAAGCTTGCAAATGATCCCCTGAAAGGTTTGGCGATGGAAACAGAAGGCTTTTTATCACAGGAGAAGAAATCAGCCCTCAAAAACTTAACCGGCAGAAAATATTTTTTTGAAAAAATCCCTAAGCCCCGGGGTCACAATTTCAGCAAAAATCTGACTTTTGGCAGTTCACTCAAAAATGGTGCCAGAAGCTTGCAAATGATCCCCTGAAAGCTTTGGCGATGGAAACAGAAGGCTTTTTATCACAGGACAAGAAATCAGCCCTCAAAAACGTAACCGGCAGAAAATATTTTTTTGAAAAAATCCCTAAGCCCCGGGGTCACAATTTCAGCAAAAATCTGACTTTTCGCACTTCACTCAAAAATGGTGCCAGAAGCTTGCAAATGATCCCCTGAAAGGTTTGGCACTCGAAACAGACGGCTTTTTATCACAGGACAAGAAATCAGCCCTCAAAAACTTAACCGGCAGAAAATATTTTTTTGAAAAAATCCCTAAGCCCCGGGGTCACAATTTCAGCAAAAATCTTACTTTTGGCAGATCACTCAAAAATGGTTCCAAGAGTTTAAAAATGCTCCCCTGAAAGGTTTGTCCCTCGAAACAGAAGGCTTTTTATCACAGGACAAGAAATCAGCCCTCAAAAACTTAACCGGCAGAAAATATTTTTTTGAAAAAATCCCTAAGCCCCGGGGTCACAATTTCAGCAAAAATCTGACTTTTGACAGATCACTCAAAAATGGTTCCAAAAGCTTAAAAATGCTCCCCTGAAAGGTTTGGCACTCAAAACAGAAGGCTTTTTATCACAGGACAAGAAATCAGCCCTCAAAAACTTAACCGGCAGGAAATATTTTGTTGAAAAAATCTCTAAGCCCCGGGGTCACAATTTCAGCAAAAATCTGACTTTTGGCAATTCACTCAAAAATGGTGCCAGAAGCTTGCAAATGATCCCCTGAAAGCTTTGGCGATGGAAACAGAAGGCTTTATATCACAGGACAAGAAATCAGCCCTCCAAAACGTAACCGGCAGAAAATATTTTTTTGAAAATATCCCTAAGCCCCGGGGTCACAATTTCAGCAAAAATCTGACTTTTGGCAGATCACTCAAAAATGGTTCCAAGAGCTTAAAAATGCTCCCCTGAAAGGTTTGGCACTCGAAACAGAAGGCTTTTTATCACAGGACAAGAAATCAGCCCTCAAAAACTTAACCGGCAGAAAATATTTTTTTGAAAAAATCCCTAAGCCCCAGGGTCACAATTTCAGCAAAAATCTGACTTTTGGCAATTCACTCAAAAATGGTGCCAGAAGCTTGCAAATGATCCCCTGAAAGGTTTGGCGATGGAATCAGAAGGCTTTTTATCACAGGACAAGAAATCAGCCCTCAAAAACTTAACCGGCAGAAAATATTTTTTTCAAAAAATCCCTAAGCCCCGGGGTCACAATTTCAGCAAAAATCTGACTTTTGGCAGTTCACTCAAAAATGGTGCCAGAAGCTTGCAAATGATCCCCTGAAAGCTTTGGCGATGGAAACAGAAGGCTTTTTATCACAGGACAAGAAATCAGCCCTCAAAAACTTAACCGGCAGAAAATATTTTTTTGAAAAAATCCCTAAGCCCCGGGGTCACAATTTCAGCAAAAATCTGACTTTTCGCAATTCACTCAAAAATGGTGCCAGAAGCTTGCAAATGACCCCTGAAAGGTTTGGCACTCGAAACAGAAGGCTTTTTATCACAGGACAAGAAATCAGCCCTCACAAACTTAACCGGCAGAAAATATTTTTTAAAAAAATCCCTAAGCCCTGGGGTCACAATTTCAGCAAAAATCTGACTTTTGGCAATTCACTCAAAAATGGTGCCAGAAGCTTGCAAATGATCCCCTGAAAGCTTTGGCGATGGAAACAGAAGGCTTTTTATCACAGGACAAGAAATCAGCCCTCAAAAACTTAACCGGCAGAAAATATTTTTTTGAAAAAATCCCTAAGCCCCGGGGTCACAATTTCAGCAAAAATCTGACTTTTGACAGATCACTCAAAAATGGTTCCAAAAGCTTAAAAATGCTCCCCTGAAAGGTTTGGCACTCAAAACAGAAGGCTTTTTATCACAGGACAAGAAATCAGCCCTCAAAAACTTAACCGTCAGAAAATATTTTTTTGAAAAAATCCCTAAGCCCCGGGGTCACAATTTCAGCAAAAATCTGACTTTTCGCAATTCACTCAAAAATGGTGCCAGAAGCTTGCAATTGATCCCCTGAAAGGTTTGGCACTCGAAACAGAAGGCTTTTTATCACAGGACAAGAAATCAGCCCTCAAAAACTTAACCGTCAGAAAATATTTTTTTGAAAAAATCCCTAAGCCCCGGGGTCACAATTTCAGCAAAAATCTGACTTTTGGCAATTCACTCAAAAATGGTGCCAGAATCTTGCAAATGATCCCCTGAAAGCTTTGGCGATGCAAACAGACGGCTTTTTATCACAGGACAAGAAATCAGCCCTCAAAAACTTAACAGGCAGAAAATATTTTTTTGAAAAAATCCCTAAGGCCCGGGGTCACAATTTCAGCAAAGATCTGACTTTTGGCAGTTCACTCAAAAATGGTTCCAAGAGCTTAAAAATGCTCCCCTGAAAGGTTTGGCACTCGAAACAGAAGGCTTTTTATCACAGGACAAGAAATCAGCCCTCAAAAACTTAACCGGCAGAAAATATTTTTTTGAAAAAATCCCTAAGCCCCGGGGTCACAATTTCAGCAAAAATCTGACTTTTGGCAATTCACTCAAAAATGGTGCCAGAATCTTGCAAATGATCCCCTGAAAGCTTTGGCGATGGAAACAGAAGGCTTTCTATCACAGGACAAGAAATCAGCCCTCAAAAACTTAACCGGCAGAAAATATTTTTTTGAAAAAATCCCTAAGCCCCGGGGTCACAATTTCAGCAAAAATCTGACTTTTGGCAATTCACTCAAAAATGGTGCCAGAAGCTTGCAAATGATCCCCTGAAAGGTTTGGCGATGGAATCAGAAGGCTTTTTATCACAGGACAAGAAATCAGCCCTCAAAAACTTAACCGGCAGAAAATATTTTTTTGAAAAAATCCCTAAGCCCCGGGGTCACAATTTCAGCAAAAATCTGACTTTTTGCAGTTCACTCAAAAATGGTGCCAGAAGCTTGCAAATGATCCCCTGAAAGCTTTGGCGATGGAAACAGAAGGCTTTTTATCACAGGACAAGAAATCAGCCCTCAAAAACTTAACCGGCAGAAAATATTTTTTTGAAAAAATCCCTAAGCCCCGGGGTCACAATTTCAGCAAAAATCTGACTTTTGGCAATTCACTCAAAAATGGTGCCAGAAGCCTGCAAATGATCCCCTGAAAGCTTTGGCGATGGAAACAGAAGGCTTTTTATCACAGGACAAGAAATCAGCCCTCAAAAACTTAACCGTTAGAAAATATTTTTTTGAAAAAATCCCTAAGCCCCGGGGTCACAATTTCAGCAAAAATCTGACTTTTCGCACTTTACTCAAAAATGGTGCCAGAAGCTTGCAAATGATCCCCTGAAAGCTTTGGCGATGGAAACAGAAGGCTTTTTATCACAGGACAAGAAATCAGCCCTCAAAAACTTAACCGGCAGAAAATATTTTTTTGAAAAAATCCCTAAGCCCCGGGGTCACAATTTCAGCAAAAATCTGACTTTTGACAGATCACTCAAAAATGGTTCCAAAAGCTTAAAAATGCTCCCCTGAAAGGTTTGGCACTCAAAACAGAAGGCTTTTTATCACAGGACAAGAAATCAGCCCTCAAAAACTTAACCGGCAGAAAATATTTTGTTGAAAAAATCTCTAAGCCCCGGGGTCACAATTTAAGCAAAAATCTGACTTTTGGCAATTCACTCAAAAATGGTGCCAGAAGCTTGCAAATGATCCCCTGAAAGCTTTGGCGATGGAAACAGAAGGCTTTATATCACAGGACAAGAAATCAGCCCTCCAAAACGTAACCGGCAGAAAATATTTTTTTGAAAATATCCCTAAGCCCCGGGGTCACAATTTCAGCAAAAATCTGACTTTTGGCAGATCACTCAAAAATGGTTCCAAGAGCTTAAAAATGCTCCCCTGAAAGGTTTGGCACTCGAAACAGAAGGCTTTTTATCACAGGACAAGAAATCAGCCCTCAAAAACTTAACCGGCAGAAAATATTTTTTTGAAAAAATCCCTAAGCCCCAGGGTCACAATTTCAGCAAAAATCTGACTTTTGGCAATTCACTCAAAAATGGTGCCAGAAGCTTGCAAATGATCCCCTGAAAGGTTTGGCGATGGAATCAGAAGGCTTTTTATCACAGGACAAGAAATCAGCCCTCAAAAACTTAACCGGCAGAAAATATTTTTTTGAAAAAATCCCTAAGCCCCGGGGTCACAATTTCAGCAAAAATCTGACTTTTGGCAGATCACTCAAAAATGGTTCCAAGAGCTTAAAAATGCTCCCCTGAATGGTTTGGCACTCGAAACAGAAGGCTTTTTATCACAGGACAAGAAATCAGCCCTCAAAAACTTAACCGGCAGAAAATATTTTTTTGAAAAAATCCCTAAGCCCCGGGGTCACAATTTCAGCAAAAATCTGACTTTTGGCAATTCACTCAAAAATGGTGCCAGAATCTTGCAAATGATCCCCTGAAAGCTTTGGCGATGGAAACAGAAGGCTTTCTATCACAGGACAAGAAATCAGCCCTCAAAAACTTAACCGGCAGAAAATATTTTTTTGAAAAAATCCCTAAGCCCCGGGGTCACAATTTCAGCAAAAATCTGACTTTTGGCAATTCACTCAAAAATGGTGCCAGAAGCTTGCAAATGATCCCCTGAAAGGTTTGGCGATGGAATCAGAAGGCTTTTTATCACAGGACAAGAAATCAGCCCTCAAAAACTTAACCGGCAGAAAATATTTTTTTGAAAAAATCCCTAAGCCCCGGGGTCACAATTTCAGCAAAAATCTGACTTTTGGCAGTTCACTCAAAAATGGTGCCAGAAGCTTGCAAATGATCCCCTGAAAGCTTTGGCGATGGAAACAGAAGGCTTTTTATCACAGGACAAGAAATCAGCCCTCAAAAACTTAACCGGCAGAAAATATTTTTTTGAAAAAATCCCTAAGCCCCGGGGTCACAATTTCAGCAAAAATCTGACTTTTGGCAATTCACTCAAAAATGGTGCCAGAAGCCTGCAAATGATCCCCTGAAAGCTTTGGCGATGGAAACAGAAGGCTTTTTATCACAGGACAAGAAATCAGCCCTCAAAAACTTAACCGGCAGAAAATATTTTTTTGAAAAAATCCCTAAGCCCCGGGGTCACAATTTCAGCAAAAATCTGACTTTTCGCACTTTACTCAAAAATGGTGCCAGAAGCTTGCAAATGATCCCCTGAAAGCTTTGGCGATGGAAACAGAAGGCTTTTTATCACAGGACAAGAAATCAGCCCTCAAAAACTTAACCGGCAGAAAATATTTTGTTGAAAAAATCTCTAAGCCCCGGGGTCACAATTTCAGCAAAAATCTGACTTTTGGCAATTCACTCAAAAATGGTGCCAGAAGCTTGCAAATGATCCCCTGAAAGCTTTGGCGATGGAAACAGAAGGCTTTATATCACAGGACAAGAAATCAGCCCTCCAAAACGTAACCGGCAGAAAATATTTTTTTGAAAATATCCCTAAGCCCCGGGGTCACAATTTCAGCAAAAATCTGACTTTTGGCAGATCACTCAAAAATGGTTCCAAGAGCTTAAAAATGCTCCCCTGAAAGGTTTGGCACTCGAAACAGAAGGCTTTTTATCACAGGACAAGAAATCAGCCCTCAAAAACTTAACCGGCAGAAAATATTTTTTTGAAAAAATCCCTAAGCCCCAGGGTCACAATTTCAGCAAAAATCTGACTTTTGGCAATTCACTCAAAAATGGTGCCAGAAGCTTGCAAATGATCCCCTGAAAGGTTTGGCGATGGAATCAGAAGGCTTTTTATCACAGGACAAGAAATCAGCCCTCAAAAACTTAACCGGCAGAAAATATTTTTTTCAAAAAATCCCTAAGCCCCGGGGTCACAATTTCAGCAAAAATCTGACTTTTGGCAGTTCACTCAAAAATGGTGCCAGAAGCTTGCAAATGATCCCCTGAAAGCTTTGGCGATGGAAACAGAAGGCTTTTTATCACAGGACAAGAAATCAGCCCTCAAAAACTTAACCGGCAGAAAATATTTTTTTGAAAAAATCCCTAAGCCCCGGGGTCACAATTTCAGCAAAAATCTGACTTTTCGCAATTCACTCAAAAATGGTGCCAGAAGCTTGCAAATGACCCCTGAAAGGTTTGGCACTCGAAACAGAAGGCTTTTTATCACAGGACAAGAAATCAGCCCTCAAAAAGTTAATCGGCAGAACATATTTTTTTGAAAAAATCCCTAAGCCCCGGGGTCACAATTTCAGCAAAAATCTGACTTTTGGCAATTCACTCAAAAATGGTGCCAGAAGCTTGCAAATGATCCCCTGAAAGCTTTGGCGATGGAAACAGAAGGCTTTTTATCACAGGACAAGAAATCAGCCCTCAAAAACTTAACCGGCAGAAAATATTTTTTTGAAAAAATCCCTAAGCCCCGGGGTCACAATTTCAGCAAAAATCTGACTTTTGACAGATCACTCAAAAATGGTTCCAAAAGCTTAAAAATGCTCCCCTGAAAGGTTTGGCACTCAAAACAGAAGGCTTTTTATCACAGGACAAGAAATCAGCCCTCAAAAACGTAACCGGCAGAAATTTTTTTTTTGAAAAAATCCCTAAGCCCCGGGGTCACAATTTCAGCAAAAATCTGACTTTTGGCAGATCACTCAAAAATGGTTCCAAGAGCTTAAAAATGCTCCCCTGAATGGTTTGGCACTCGAAACAGAAGGCTTTTTATCACAGGACAAGAAATCAGCCCTCAAAAACTTAACCGGCAGAAAATATTTTTTTGAAAAAATCCCTAAGCCCCAGGGTCACAATTTCAGCAAAAATCTGACTTTTGGCAATTCACTCAAAAATGGTGCCAGAAGCTTGCAAATGATCCCCTGAATGGTTTGGCGATGGAATCAGAAGGCTTTTTATCACAGGACAAGAAATCAGCCCTCAAAAACTTAACCGGCAGAAAATATTTTTTTGAAAAAATCCCTAAGCCCCGGGGTCACAATTTCAGCAAAAATCTGACTTTTGGCAGATCACTCAAAAATGGTTCCAAGAGCTTAAAAATGCTCCCCTGAATGGTTTGGCACTCGAAACAGAAGGCTTTTTATCACAGGACAAGAAATCAGCCCTCAAAAACTTAACCGGCAGAAAATATTTTTTTGAAAAAATCCCTAAGCCCCGGGGTCACAATTTCAGCAAAAATCTGACTTTTGGCAATTCACTCAAAAATGGTGCCAGAATCTTGCAAATGATCCCCTGAAAGCTTTGGCGATGGAAACAGAAGGCTTTCTATCACAGGACAAGAAATCAGCCCTCAAAAACTTAACCGGCAGAAAATATTTTTTTGAAAAAATCCCTAAGCCCCGGGGTCACAATTTCAGCAAAAATCTGACTTTTGGCAATTCACTCAAAAATGGTGCCAGAAGCTTGCAAATGATCCCCTGAAAGGTTTGGCGATGGAATCAGAAGGCTTTTTATCACAGGACAAGAAATCAGCCCTCAAAAACTTAACCGGCAGAAAATATTTTTTTGAAAAAATCCCTAAGCCCCGGGGTCACAATTTCAGCAAAAATCTGACTTTTGGCAGTTCACTCAAAAATGGTGCCAGAAGCTTGCAAATGATCCCCTGAAAGCTTTGGCGATGGAAACAGAAGGCTTTTTATCACAGGACAAGAAATCAGCCCTCAAAAACTTAACCGGCAGAAAATATTTTTTTGAAAAAATCCCTAAGCCCCGGGGTCACAATTTCAGCAAAAATCTGACTTTTGGCAATTCACTCAAAAATGGTGCCAGAAGCCTGCAAATGATCCCCTGAAAGCTTTGGCGATGGAAACAGAAGACTTTTTATCACAGGACAAGAAATCAGCCCTCAAAAACTTAACCGGCAGAAAATATTTTTTTGAAAAAATCCCTAAGCCCCGGGGTCACAATTTCAGCAAAAATCTGACTTTTCGCACTTTACTCAAAAATGGTGCCAGAAGCTTGCAAATGATCCCCTGAAAGCTTTGGCGATGGAAACAGAAGGCTTTTTATCACAGGACAAGAAATCAGCCCTCAAAAACTTAACCGGCAGAAAATATTTTTTTGAAAAAATCCCTAAGCCCCGGGGTCACAATTTCAGCAAAAATCTGACTTTTGACAGATCACTCAAAAATGGTTCCAAAAGCTTAAAAATGCTCCCCTGAAAGGTTTGGCACTCAAAACAGAAGGCTTTTTATCACAGGACAAGAAATCAGCCCTCAAAAACTTAACCGGCAGAAAATATTTTGTTGAAAAAATCTCTAAGCCCCGGGGTCACAATTTCAGCAAAAATCTGACTTTTGGCAATTCACTCAAAAATGGTGCCAGAAGCTTGCAAATGATCCCCTGAAAGCTTTGGCGATGGAAACAGAAGGCTTTATATCACAGGACAAGAAATCAGCCCTCCAAAACGTAACCGGCAGAAAATATTTTTTTGAAAATATCCCTAAGCCCCGGGGTCACAATTTCAGCAAAAATCTGACTTTTGGCAGATCACTCAAAAATGGTTCCAAGAGCTTAAAAATGCTCCCCTGAAAGGTTTGGCACTCGAAACAGAAGGCTTTTTATCACAGGACAAGAAATCAGCCCTCAAAAACTTAACCGGCAGAAAATATTTTTTTGAAAAAATCCCTAAGCCCCGGGGTCACAATTTCAGCAAAAATCTGACTTTTGGCAGTTCACTCAAAAATGGTGCCAGAAGCTTGCAAATGATCCCCTGAAAGCTTTGGCGATGGAAACAGAAGGCTTTTTATCACAGGACAAGAAATCAGCCCTCAAAAACTTAACCGGCAGAAAATATTTTTTTGAAAAAATCCCTAAGCCCCGGGGTCACAATTTCAGCAAAAATCTGACTTTTCGCAATTCACTCAAAAATGGTGCCAGAAGCTTGCAAATGACCCCTGAAAGGTTTGGCACTCGAAACAGAAGGCTTTTTATCACAGGACAAGAAATCAGCCCTCACAAACTTAACCGGCAGAAAATATTTTTTTAAAAAAATCCCTAAGCCCTGGGGTCACAATTTCAGCAAAAATCTGACTTTTGGCAATTCACTCAAAAATGGTGCCAGAAGCTTACAAATGATCCCCTGAAAGCTTTGGCGATGGAAACAGAAGGCTTTTTATCACAGGACAAGAAATCAGCCCTCAAAAACTTAACCGGCAGAAAATATTTTTTTGAAAAAATCCCTAAGCCCCGGGGTCACAATTTCAGCAAAAATCTGACTTTTGACAGATCACTCAAAAATGGTTCCAAAAGCTTAAAAATGCTCCCCTGAAAGGTTTGGCACTCAAAACAGAAGGCTTTTTATCACAGGACAAGAAATCAGCCCTCAAAAACGTAACCGGCAGAAATTTTTTTTTTGAAAAAATCCCTAAGCCCCGGGGTCACAATTTCAGCAAAAATCTGACTTTTGGCAGATCACTCAAAAATGGTTCCAAGAGCTTAAAAATGCTCCCCTGAATGGTTTGGCACTCGAAACAGAAGGCTTTTTATCACAGGACAAGAAATCAGCCCTCAAAAACTTAACCGGCAGAAAATATTTTTTTGAAAATATCCCTAAGCCCCAGGGTCACAATTTCAGCAAAAATCTGACTTTTGGCAATTCACTCAAAAATGGTGCCAGAAGCTTGCAAATGATCCCCTGAAAGGTTTGGCACTCGAAACAGAAGGCTTTTTATCACAGGACAAGAAATCAGCCCTCAAAAACTTAACCGGCAGAAAATATTTTTTTGAAAAAATCCCTAAGCCCCGGGGTCACAATTTCAGCAAAAATCTGACTTTTGGCAATTCACTCAAAAATGGTGCCAGAAGCTTGCAAATGATCCCCTGAAAGCTTTGGCCATGGAAACAGAAGGCTTTTTATCACAGGACAAGAAATCAGCCCTCAAAAAGTTAATCGGCAGAACATATTTTTTTGAAAAAATCCCTAAGCCCCGGGGTCACAATTTCAGCAAAAATCTGACTTTTGGCAATTCACTCAAAAATGGTGCCAGAAGCTTGCAAATGATCCCCTGAAAGCTTTGGCGATGGAAACAGAAGGCTTTTTATCACAGGACAAGAAATCAGCCCTCAAAAACATAACCGGCAGAAAATTTTTTTTGAAAAAATCCCTAAGCCCCGGGGTCAGAATTTCAGCAAAAATCTGACTTTTGGCAATTCACTCAAAAATGGTGCCAGAAGCTTGCAAATGATCCCCTGAATGCTTTGGCGATGGAAACAGAAGGCTTTTTATCACAGGACAAGAAATCAGCCCTCAAAAACTTAACCGGCAGAAAATATTTTTTTGAAAAAATCCCTAAGCCCCGGGTCACAATTTCAGCAAAAATCTGACTTTTGGCAATTCACTCAAAAATGGTGCCAGAAGCTTGCAAATGATCCCCTGAAAGATTTGGCGATGGAAACAGACGGCTTTTTATCACAGGACAAGAAATCAGCCCTCAAAAACTTAACAGGCAGAAAATATTTTTTTGAAAAAATCCCTAAGGCCCGGGGTCACAATTTCAGCAAAGATCTGACTTTTGGCAGTTCACTCAAAAATGGTTCCAAGAGCTTAAAAATGCTCCCCTGAAAGGTTTGGCACTCGAAACAGAAGGCTTTTTATCACAGGACAAGAAATCAGCCCTCAAAAACTTAACCGGCAGAAAATATTTTTTTGAAAAAATCCCTAAGCCCCGGGGTCACAATTTCAGCAAAAATCTGACTTTTGGCAATTCACTCAAAAATGGTGCCAGAATCTTGCAAATGATCCCCTGAAAGCTTTGGCGATGGAAACAGACGGCTTTTTATCACAGGACAAGAAATCAGCCCTCAAAAACTTAACAGGCAGAAAATATTTTTTTGAAAAAATCCCTAAGGCCCGGGGTCACAATTTCAGCAAAGATCTGACTTTTGGCAGTTCACTCAAAAATGGTTCCAAGAGCTTAAAAATGCTCCCCTGAAAGGTTTGGCACTCGAAACAGAAGGCTTTTTATCACAGGACAAGAAATCAGCCCTCAAAAACTTAACCGGCAGAAAATATTTTTTTGAAAAAATCCCTAAGCCCCAGGGTCACAATTTCAGCAAAAATCTGACTTTTGGCAATTCACTCAAAAATGGTGCCAGAAGCTTGCAAATGATCCCCTGAAAGGTTTGGCGATGGAATCAGAAGGCTTTTTATCACAGGACAAGAAATCAGCCCTCAAAAACTTAACCGGCAGAAAATATTTTTTTGAAAAAATCCCTAAGCCCCGGGGTCACAATTTCAGCAAAAATCTGACTTTTGGCAGTTCACTCAAAAATGGTGCCAGAAGCTTGCAAATGATCCCCTGAAAGCTTTGGCGATGGAAACAGAAGGCTTTTTATCACAGGACAAGAAATCAGCCCTCAAAAACTTAACCGGCAGAAAATATTTTTTTGAAAAAATCCCTAAGCCCCGGGGTCACAATTTCAGCAAAAATCTGACTTTTCGCAATTCACTCAAAAATGGTGCCAGAAGCTTGCAAATGATCCCCTGAAAGGTTTGGCACTCGAAACAGAAGGCTTTTTATCACAGGACAAGAAATCAGCCCTCACAAACTTAACCGGCAGAAAATATTTTTTTAAAAAAATCCCTAAGCCCTGGGGTCACAATTTCAGCAAAAATCTGACTTTTGGCAATTCACTCAAAAATGGTGCCAGAAGCTTGCAAATGATCCCCTGAAAGCTTTGGCGATGGAAACAGAAGGCTTTTTATCACAGGACAAGAAATCAGCCCTCAAAAACTTAACCGGCAGAAAATATTTTTTTGAAAAAATCCCTAAGCCCCGGGGTCACAATTTCAGCAAAAATCTGACTTTTGACAGATCACTCAAAAATGGTTCCAAAAGCTTAAAAATGCTCCCCTGAAAGGTTTGGCACTCAAAACAGAAGGCTTTTTATCACAGGACAAGAAATCAGCCCTCAAAAACTTAACCGGCAGAAAATATTTTTTTGAAAAAATCCCTAAGCCCCGGGGTCACAATTTCAGCAAAAATCTGACTTTTGGCAGATCACTCAAAAATGGTTCCAAGAGCTTAAAAATGCTCCCCTGAATGGTTTGGCACTCGAAACAGAAGGCTTTTTATCACAGGACAAGAAATCAGCCCTCAAAAACTTAACCGGCAGAAAATATTTTTTTGAAAATATCCCTAAGCCCCAGGGTCACAATTTCAGCAAAAATCTGACTTTTGGCAATTCACTCAAAAATGGTGCCAGAAGCTTGCAAATGATCCCCTGAAAGGTTTGGCACTCGAAACAGAAGGCTTTTTATCACAGGACAAGAAATCAGCCCTCAAAAACTTAACCGGCAGAAAATATTTTTTTGAAAAAATCCCTAAGCCCCGGGGTCACAATTTCAGCAAAAATCTGACTTTTGGCAATTCACTCAAAAATGGTGCCAGAAGCTTGCAAATGATCCCCTGAAAGCTTTGGCGATGGAAACAGAAGGCTTTTTATCACAGGACAAGAAATCAGCCCTCAAAAACATAACCGGCAGAAAATTTTTTTTTGAAAAAATCCCTAAGCCCCGGGGTCAGAATTTCAGCAAAAATCTGACTTTTGGCAATTCACTCAAAAATGGTGCCAGAAGCTTGCAAATGATCCCCTGAATGCTTTGGCACTCGAAACAGAAGGCTTTTTATCACAGGACAAGAAATCAGCCCTCAAAAACTTAACCGGCAGAAAATATTTTTTTGAAAAAATCCCTAAGCCCCGGGGTCACAATTTCAGCAAAAATCTGACTTTTGGCAATTCACTCAAAAATGGTGCCAGAATCTTGCAAATGATCCCCTGAAAGCTTTGGCGATGGAAACAGACGGCTTTTTATCACAGGACAAGAAATCAGCCCTCAAAAACTTAACAGGCAGAAAATATTTTTTTGAAAAAATCCCTAAGGCCCGGGGTCACAATTTCAGCAAAGATCTGACTTTTGGCAGTTCACTCAAAAATGGTTCCAAGAGCTTAAAAATGCTCCCCTGAAAGGTTTGGCACTCGAAACAGAAGGCTTTTTATCACAAGACAAGAAATCAGCCCTCAAAAACTTAACCGGCAGAAAATATTTTTTTGAAAAAATCCCTAAGCCCCGGGGTCACAATTTCAGCAAAAATCTGACTTTTGGCAATTCACTCAAAAATGGTGCCAGAATCTTGCAAATGATCCCCTGAAAGCTTTGGCGATGGAAACAGAAGGCTTTCTATCACAGGACAAGAAATCAGCCCTCAAAAACTTAACCGGCAGAAAATATTTTTTTGAAAAAATCCCTAAGCCCCGGGGTCACAATTTCAGCAAAAATCTGACTTTTGGCAATTCACTCAAAAATGGTGCCAGAAGCTTGCAAATGATCCCCTGAAAGGTTTGGCGATGGAATCAGAAGGCTTTTTATCACAGGACAAGAAATCAGCCCTCAAAAACTTAACCGGCAGAAAATATTTTTTTGAAAAAATCCCTAAGCCCCGGGGTCACAATTTCAGCAAAAATCTGACTTTTGGCAGTTCACTCAAAAATGGTGCCAGAAGCTTGCAAATGATCCCCTGAAAGCTTTGGCGATGGAAACAGAAGGCTTTTTATCACAGGACAAGAAATCAGCCCTCAAAAACTTAACCGGCAGAAAATATTTTTTTGAAAAAATCCCTAAGCCCCGGGGTCACAATTTCAGCAAAAATCTGACTTTTGGCAATTCACTCAAAAATGGTGCCAGAAGCCTGCAAATGATCCCCTGAAAGCTTTGGCGATGGAAACAGAAGGCTTTTTATCACAGGACAAGAAATCAGCCCTCAAAAACTTAACCGGCAGAAAGTATTTTTTTGAAAAAATCCCTAAGCCCCGGGGTCACAATTTCAGCAAAAATCTGACTTTTGGCAGTTCACTCAAAAATGGTGCCAGAAGCTTGCAAATGATCCCCTGAAAGCTTTGGCGATGGAAACAGAAGGCTTTTTATCACAGGACAAGAAATCAGCCCTCAAAAACTTAACCGGCAGAAAATATTTTTTTGAAAAAATCCCTAAGCCCCGGGGTCACAATTTCAGCAAAAATCTGACTTTTGACAGATCACTCAAAAATGGTTCCAAAAGCTTAAAAATGCTCCCCTGAAAGGTTTGGCACTCAAAACAGAAGGCTTTTTATCACAGGACAAGAAATCAGCCCTCAAAAACTTAACCGGCAGAAAATATTTTGTTGAAAAAATCTCTAAGCCCCGGGGTCACAATTTCAGCAAAAATCTGACTTTTGGCAATTCACTCAAAAATGGTGCCAGAAGCTTGCAAATGATCCCCTGAAAGCTTTGGCGATGGAAACAGAAGGCTTTATATCACAGGACAAGAAATCAGTCCTCCAAAACGTAACCGGCAGAAAATATTTTTTTGAAAATATCCCTAAGCCCCGGGGTCACAATTTCAGCAAAAATCTTACTTTTGGCAGATCACTCAAAACTGGTTCCAAGAGCTTAAAAATGCTCCCCTGAAAGGTTTGGCACTCGAAACAGAAGGCTTTTTATCACAGGACAAGAAATCAGCCCTCAAAAACTTAACCGGCAGAAAATATTTTTTTGAAAAAATCCCTAAGCCCCAGGGTCACAATTTCAGCAAAAATCTGACTTTTGGCAATTCACTCAAAAATGGTGCCAGAAGCTTGCAAATGATCCCCTGAAAGGTTTGGCGATGGAATCAGAAGGCTTTTTATCACAGGACAAGAAATCAGCCCTCAAAAACTTAACCGGCAGAAAATATTTTTTTGAAAAAATCCCTAAGCCCCGGGGTCACAATTTCAGCAAAAATCTGACTTTTGGCAGTTCACTCAAAAATGGTGCCAGAAGCTTGCAAATGATCCCCTGAAAGCTTTGGCGATGGAAACAGAAGGCTTTTTATCACAGGACAAGAAATCAGCCCTCAAAAACTTAACCGGCAGAAAATATTTTTTTGAAAAAATCCCTAAGCCCCGGGGTCACAATTTCAGCAAAAATCTGACTTTTCGCAATTCACTCAAAAATGGTGCCAGAAGCTTGCAAATGATCCCCTGAAAGGTTTGGCACTCGAAACAGAAGGCTTTTTATCACAGGACAAGAAATCAGCCCTCACAAACTTAACCGGCAGAAAATATTTTTTTGAAAAAATCCCTAAGCCCCGGGGTCACAATTTCAGCAAAAATCTGACTTTTGGCAATTCACTCAAAAATGGTGCCAGAAGCTTGCAAATGATCCCCTGAAAGCTTTGGCGATGGAAACAGAAGGCTTTTTATCACAGGACAAGAAATCAGCCCTCAAAAACTTAACCGGCAGAAAATATTTTTTTGAAAAAATCCCTAAGCCCCGGGGTCACAATTTCAGCAAAAATCTGACTTTTGACAGATCACTCAAAAATGGTTCCAAAAGCTTAAAAATGCTCCCCTGAAAGGTTTGGCACTCAAAACAGAAGGCTTTTTATCACAGGACAAGAAATCAGCCCTCAAAAACTTAACCGGCAGAAAATATTTTTTTGAAAAAATCCCTAAGCCCCGGGGTCACAATTTCAGCAAAAATCTGACTTTTGGCAGATCACTCAAAAATGGTTCCAAGAGCTTAAAAATGCTCCCCTGAATGGTTTGGCACTCGAAACAGAAGGCTTTTTATCACAGGACAAGAAATCAGCCCTCAAAAACTTAACCGGCAGAAAATATTTTTTTGAAAATATCCCTAAGCCCCAGGGTCACAATTTCAGCAAAAATCTGACTTTTGGCAATTCACTCAAAAATGGTGCCAGAAGCTTGCAAATGATCCCCTGAAAGGTTTGGCACTCGAAACAGAAGGCTTTTTATCACAGGACAAGAAATCAGCCCTCAAAAACTTAACCGGCAGAAAATATTTTTTTGAAAAAATCCCTAAGCCCCGGGGTCACAATTTCAGCAAAAATCTGACTTTTGGCAATTCACTCAAAAATGGTACCAGAAGCTTGCAAATGATCCCCTGAAAGCTTTGGCGATGGAAACAGAAGGCTTTTTATCACAGGACAAGAAATCAGCCCTCAAAAACATAACCGGCAGAAAATTTTTTTTTGAAAAAATCCCTAAGCCCCGGGGTCAGAATTTCAGCAAAAATCTGACTTTTGGCAATTCACTCAAAAATGGTGCCAGAAGCTTGCAAATGATCCCCTGAATGCTTTGGCGATGGAAACAGAAGGCTTTTTATCACAGGACAAGAAATCAGCCCTCAAAAACTTAACCGGCAGAAAATATTTTTTTGAAAAAATCCCTAAGCCCCGGGTCACAATTTCAGCAAAAATCTGACTTTTGGCAATTCACTCAAAAATGGTGCCAGAAGCTTGCAAATGATCCCCTGAAAGATTTGGCGATGGAAACAGACGGCTTTTTATCACAGGACAAGAAATCAGCCCTCAAAAACTTAACAGGCAGAAAATATTTTTTTGAAAAAATCCCTAAGGCCCGGGGTCACAATTTCAGCAAAGATCTGACTTTTGGCAGTTCACTCAAAAATGGTTCCAAAAGCTTAAAAATGCTCCCCTGAAAGGTTTGGCACTCAAAACAGAAGGCTTTTTATCACAGGACAAGAAATCAGCCCTCAAAAACTTAACCGGCAGAAAATATTTTTTTGAAAAAATCCCTAAGCCCCGGGGTCACAATTTCAGCAAAAATCTGACTTTTGACAGATCACTCAAAAATGGTTCCAAAAGCTTAAAAATGCTCCCCTGAAAGGTTTGGCACTCAAAACAGAAGGCTTTTTATCACAGGACAAGAAATCAGCCCTCAAAAACTTAACCGGCAGAAAATATTTTTTTGAAAAAATCCCTAAGCCCCGGGGTCACAATTTCAGCAAAAATCTGACTTTTGGCAGATCACTCAAAAATGGTTCCAAGAGCTTAAAAATGCTCCCCTGAATGGTTTGGCACTCGAAACAGAAGGCTTTTTATCACAGGACAAGAAATCAGCCCTCAAAAACTTAACCGGCAGAAAATATTTTTTTGAAAATATCCCTAAGCCCCAGGGTCACAATTTCAGCAAAAATCTGACTTTTGGCAATTCACTCAAAAATGGTGCCAGAAGCTTGCAAATGATCCCCTGAAAGATTTGGCGATGGAAACAGACGGCTTTTTATCACAGGACAAGAAATCAGCCCTCAAAAACTTAACAGGCAGAAAATATTTTTTTGAAAAAATCCCTAAGGCCCGGGGTCACAATTTCAGCAAAGATCTGACTTTTGGCAGTTCACTCAAAAATGGTTCCAAGAGCTTAAAAATGCTCCCCTGAAAGGTTTGGCACTCGAAACAGAAGGCTTTTTATCACAGGACAAGAAATCAGCCCTCAAAAACTTAACCGGCAGAAAATATTTTTTTGAAAAAATCCCTAAGCCCCGGGGTCACAATTTCAGCAAAAATCTGACTTTTGGCAATTCACTCAAAAATGGTGCCAGAATCTTGCAAATGATCCCCTGAAAGCTTTGGCGATGGAAACAGACGGCTTTTTATCACAGGACAAGAAATCAGCCCTCAAAAACTTAACAGGCAGAAAATATTTTTTTGAAAAAATCCCTAAGGCCCGGGGTCACAATTTCAGCAAAGATCTGACTTTTGGCAGTTCACTCAAAAATGGTTCCAAGAGCTTAAAAATGCTCCCCTGAAAGGTTTGGCACTCGAAACAGAAGGCTTTTTATCACAGGACAAGAAATCAGCCCTCAAAAACTTAACCGGCAGAAAATATTTTTTTGAAAAAATCCCTAAGCCCCGGGGTCACAATTTCAGCAAAAATCTGACTTTTGGCAATTCACTCAAAAATGGTGCCAGAATCTTGCAAATGATCCCCTGAAAGCTTTGGCGATGGAAACAGAAGGCTTTCTATCACAGGACAAGAAATCAGCCCTCAAAAACTTAACCGGCAGAAAATATTTTTTTGAAAAAATCCCTAAGCCCCGGGGTCACAATTTCAGCAAAAATCTGACTTTTGGCAGATCACTCAAAAATGGTTCCAAGAGCTTAAAAATGCTCCCCTGAAAGGTTTGGCACTCGAAACAGAAGGCTTTTTATCACAGGACAAGAAATCAGCCCTCAAAAACTTAACCGGCAGAAAATATTTTTTTGAAAATATCCCTAAGCCCCAGGGTCACAATTTCAGCAAAAATCTGACTTTTGGCAGTTCACTCAAAAATGGTGCCAGAAGCTTGCAAATGATCCCCTGAAAGCTTTGGCGATGGAAACAGAAGGCCTTTTATCACAGGACAAGAAATCAGCCCTCAAAAACTTAACCGGCAGAAAATATTTTTTTGAAAAAAATCTCTAAGCCCCGGGGTCACAATTTCAGCAAAAAACTGACTTTTGGCAATTCACTCAAAAATGGTGCCAGAAGGTTGCAAATGATCCCCTGAAAGCTTTGGCGATGGAAACAGAAGGCATTTTATCACAGGACAAGAAATCAGCCCTCACAAACTTAACCGGCAGAAAATATTTTTTTGAAAAAATCCCTAAGCCCCGGGGTCACAATTTCAGCAAAAATCTGACTTTTGGCAGATCACTCAAAAATGGTTCCAAGAGCTTGCAAATGATCCCCTGAAAGCTTTGGCGATGGAAACAGAAGGCTTTTTATCACAGGACAAGAAATCAGCCCTCAAAAACTTAACCGGCAGAAAATATTTTTTTGAAAAAATCCCTAAGCCCCGGGGTCACAATTTCAGCAAAAATCTGACTTTTGACAGATCACTCAAAAATGGTTCCAAAAGCTTAAAAATGCTCCCCTGAAAGGTTTGGCACTCAAAACAGAAGGCTTTTTATCACAGGACAAGAAATCAGCCCTCAAAAACTTAACCGGCAGAAAATATTTTTTTGAAAAAATCCCTAAGCCCCGGGGTCACAATTTCAGCAAAAATCTGACTTTTGGCAGATCACTCAAAAATGGTTCCAAGAGCTTAAAAATGCTCCCCTGAATGGTTTGGCACTCGAAACAGAAGGCTTTTTATCACAGGACAAGAAATCAGCCCTCAAAAACTTAACCGGCAGAAAATATTTTTTTGAAAATATCCCTAAGCCCCAGGGTCACAATTTCAGCAAAAATCTGACTTTTGGCAATTCACTCAAAAATGGTGCCAGAAGCTTGCAAATGATCCCCTGAAAGGTTTGGCACTCGAAACAGAAGGCTTTTTATCACAGGACAAGAAGAAATCAGCCCTCAAAAACTTAACGGCAGAAAATATTTTTTTGAAAAAATCCCTAAGCCCCGGGTCACAATTTCAGCAAAAATCTGACTTTTGGCAATTCACTCAAAATGGTGCCAGAAGCTTGCAAATGATCCCCTGAAAGCTTTGGCGATGGAAACAGAAGGCTTTTATCACAGGACAAGAAATCAGCCCTCAAAAACATAACCGGCAGAAATTTTTTTTGAAAAAATCCCTAAGCCCCGGGGTCAGAATTTCAGCAAAATCTGACTTTTGGCAATTCACTCAAAAATGGTGCCAGAAGCTTGCAAATGATCCCCTGAATGCTTTGGCGATGGAAACAGAAGGCTTTTTATCACAGGACAAGAAATCAGCCCTCAAAAACTTAACCGGCAGAAAATATTTTTTGAAAAAATCCCTAAGCCCCGGGTCACAATTTCAGCAAAAATCTGACTTTTGGCAATTCACTCAAAAATGGTGCCAGAAGCTTGCAAATGATCCCCTGAAAGATTTGGCGATGGAAACAGACGGCTTTTATCACAGGACAAGAAATCAGCCCTCAAAAACTTAACAGGCAGAAAATATTTTTTTGAAAAAATCCCTAAGGTCACAATTTCAGCAAAGATCTGACTTTTGGCAGTTCACTCAAAAATGGTTCCAAGAGCTTAAAAATGCTCCCCTGAAAGGTTGGCACTCGAAACAGAAGGCTTTTATCACAGGACAAGAAATCAGCCCTCAAAAACTTAACCGGCAGAAAATATTTTTTTGAAAAAATCCCTAAGCCCCGGGGTCACAATTTCAGCAAAAATCTGACTTTTGACAGATCACTCAAAAATGGTTCCAAAAGCTTAAAAATGCTCCCCTGAAAGGTTTGGCACTCAAAACAGAAGGCTTTTTATCACAGGACAAGAAATCAGCCCTCAAAAACTTAACCGGCAGAAAATATTTTTTTGAAAAAATCCCTAAGCCCCGGGGTCACAATTTCAGCAAAAATCTGACTTTTGGCTGATCACTCAAAAATGGTTCCAAGAGCTTAAAAATGCTCCCCTGAATGGTTTGGCACTCGAAACAGAAGGCTTTTTATCACAGGACAAGAAATCAGCCCTCAAAAACTTAACCGGCAGAAAATATTTTTTTGAAAATATCCCTAAGCCCCAGGGTCACAATTTCAGCAAAAATCTGACTTTTGGCAATTCACTCAAAAATGGTGCCAGAAGCTTGCAAATGATCCCCTGAAATGTTTGGCACTCGAAACAGAAGGCTTTTTATCACAGGACAAGAAATCAGCCCTCAAAAACTTAACCGGCAGAAAATATTTTTTTGAAAAAATCCCTAAGCCCCGGGGTCACAATTTCAGCAAAAATCTGACTTTTGGCAATTCACTCAAAAATGGTGCCAGAAGCTTGCAAATGATCCCCTGAAAGCTTTGGCGATGGAAACAGAAGGCTTTTTATCACAGGACAAGAAATCAGCCCTCAAAAACATAACCGGCAGAAATTTTTTTTTTGAAAAAATCCCTAAGCCCCGGGGTCAGAATTTCAGCAAAAATCTGACTTTTGGCAATTCACTCAAAAATGGTGCCAGAAGCTTGCAAATGATCCCCTGAATGCTTTGGCGATGGAAACAGAAGGCTTTTTATCACAGGACAAGAAATCAGCCCTCAAAAACTTAACCGGCAGAAAATATTTTTTTGAAAAAATCCCTAAGCCCCGGGTCACAATTTCAGCAAAAATCTGACTTTTGGCAATTCACTCAAAAATGGTGCCAGAAGCTTGCAAATGATCCCCTGAAAGATTTGGCGATGGAAACAGACGGCTTTTTATCACAGGACAAGAAATCAGCCCTCAAAAACTTAACAGGCAGAAAATATTTTTTTGAAAAAATCCCTAAGGCCCGGGGTCACAATTTCAGCAAAGATCTGACTTTTGGCAGTTCACTCAAAAATGGTTCCAAGAGCTTAAAAATGCTCCCCTGAAAGGTTTGGCACTCGAAACAGAAGGCTTTTTATCACAGGACAAGAAATCAGCCCTCAAAAACTTAACCGGCAGAAAATATTTTTTTGAAAAAATCCCTAAGCCCCGGGGTCACAATTTCAGCAAAAATCTGACTTTTGGCAATTCACTCAAAAATGGTGCCAGAATCTTGCAAATGATCCCCTGAAAGCTTTGGCGATGGAAACAGAAGGCTTTCTATCACAGGACAAGAAATCAGCCCTCAAAAACTTAACCGGCAGAAAATATTTTTTTGAGAAAATCCCTAAGCCCCGGGGTCACAATTTCAGCAAAAATCTGACTTTTGGCAGATCACTCAAAAATGGTTCCAAGAGCTTAAAAATGCTCCCCTGAAAGGTTTGGCACTCGAAACAGAAGGCTTTTTATCACAGGACAAGAAATCAGCCCTCAAAAACTTAACCGGCAGAAAATATTTTTTTGAAAATATCCCTAAGCCCCAGGGTCACAATTTCAGCAAAAATCTGACTTTTGGCAGTTCACTCAAAAATGGTGCCAGAAGGTTGCAAATGATCCCCTGAAAGCTTTGGCGATGGAAACAGAAGGCATTTTATCACAGGACAAGAAATCAGCCCTCAAAAACTTAACCGGCAGAAAATATTTTTTTGAAAAAATCCCTAAGCCCCGGGGTCACAATTTCAGCAAAAATCTGACTTTTGGCAGATCACTCAAAAATGGTTCCAAGAGCTTAAAAATGCTCCCCTGAATGGTTTGGCACTCGAAACAGAAGGCTTTTTATCACAGGACAAGAAATCAGCCCTCAAAAACTTAACCGGCAGAAAATATTTTTTTGAAAATATCCCTAAGCCCCGGGGTCACAATTTCAGCAAAAATCTGACTTTTGACAGATCACTCAAAAATGGTTCCAAAAGCTTAAAAATGCTCCCCTGAAAGGTTTGGCACTCAAAACAGAAGGCTTTTTATCACTGGACAAGAAATCAGCCCTCAAAAACTTAACCGGCAGAAAATATTTTTTTGAAAAAATCCCTAAGCCCCGGGGTCACAATTTCAGCAAAAATCTGACTTTTGGCAGATCACTCAAAAATGGTTCTAAGAGCTTAAAAATGCTCCCCTGAATGGTTTGGCACTCGAAACAGAAGGCTTTTTATCACAGGACAAGAAATCAGCCCTCAAAAACTTAACCGGCAGAAAATATTTTTTTGAAAATATCCCTAAGCCCCAGGGTCACAATTTCAGCAAAAATCTGACTTTTGGCAATTCACTCAAAAATGGTGCCAGAAGCTTGCAAATGATCCCCTGAAAGGTTTGGCACTCGAAACAGAAGGCTTTTTATCACAGGACAAGAAATCAGCCCTCAAAAACTTAACCGGCAGAAAATATTTTTTTGAAAAAATCCCTAAGCCCCGGGGTCACAATTTCAGCAAAAATCTGACTTTTGGCAATTCACTCAAAAATGGTGCCAGAAACTTGCAAATGATCCCCTGAAAGCTTTGGCGATGGAAACAGAAGGCTTTTTATCACAGGACAAGAAATCAGCCCTCAAAAACTTAACCGGCAGAAAATATTTTTTTGAAAAAATCCCTAAGCCCCGGGGTCAGAATTTCAGCAAAAATCTGACTTTTGGCAATTCACTCAAAAATGGTGCCAGAAGCTTGCAAATGATCCCCTGAATGCTTTGGCGATGGAAACAGAAGGCTTTTTATCACAGGACAAGAAATCAGCCCTCAAAAACTTAACCGGCAGAAAATATTTTTTTGAAAAAATCCCTAAGCCCCGGGTCACAATTTCAGCAAAAATCTGACTTTTGGCAATTCACTCAAAAATGGTGCCAGAAGCTTGCAAATGATCCCCTGAAAGATTTGGCGATGGAAACAGACGGCTTTTTATCACAGGACAAGAAATCAGCCCTCAAAAACTTAACAGGCAGAAAATATTTTTTTGAAAAAATCCCTAAGGCCCGGGGTCACAATTTCAGCAAAGATCTGACTTTTGGCAGTTCACTCAAAAATGGTTCCAAGAGCTTAAAAATGCTCCCCTGAAAGGTTTGGCACTCGAAACAGAAGGCTTTTTATCACAGGACAAGAAATCAGCCCTCAAAAACTTAACCGGCAGAAAATATTTTTTTGAAAAAATCCCTAAGCCCCGGGGTCACAATTTCAGCAAAAATCTGACTTTTGGCAATTCACTCAAAAATGGTGCCAGAATCTTGCAAATGATCCCCTGAAAGCTTTGGCGATGGAAACAGAAGGCTTTCTATCACAGGACAAGAAATCAGCCCTCAAAAACTTAACCGGCAGAAAATATTTTTTTGAGAAAATCCCTAAGCCCCGGGGTCACAATTTCAGCAAAAATCTGACTTTTGGCAGATCACTCAAAAATGGTTCCAAGAGCTTAAAAATGCTCCCCTGAAAGGTTTGGCACTCGAAACAGAAGGCTTTTTATCACAGGACAAGAAATCAGCCCTCAAAAACTTAACCGGCAGAAAATATTTTTTTGAAAATATCCCTAAGCCCCAGGGTCACAATTTCAGCAAAAATCTGACTTTTGGCAGTTCACTCAAAAATGGTGCCAGAAGGTTGCAAATGATCCCCTGAAAGCTTTGGCGATGGAAACAGAAGGCATTTTATCACAGGACAAGAAATCAGCCCTCAAAAACTTAACCGGCAGAAAATATTTTTTTGAAAAAATCCCTAAGCCCCGGGGTCACAATTTCAGCAAAAATCTGACTTTTGGCAGATCACTCAAAAATGGTTCCAAGAGCTTAAAAATGCTCCCCTGAATGGTTTGGCACTCGAAACAGAAGGCTTTTTATCACAGGACAAGAAATCAGCCCTCAAAAACTTAACCGGCAGAAAATATTTTTTTGAAAATATCCCTAAGCCCCGGGGTCACAATTTCAGCAAAAATCTGACTTTTGACAGATCACTCAAAAATGGTTCCAAAAGCTTAAGAATGCTCCCCTGAAAGGTTTGGCACTCAAAACAGAAGGCTTTTTATCACTGGACAAGAAATCAGCCCTCAAAAACTTAACCGGCAGAAAATATTTTTTTGAAAAAATCCCTAAGCCCCGGGGTCACAATTTCAGCAAAAATCTGACTTTTGGCAGATCACTCAAAAATGGTTCTAAGAGCTTAAAAATGCTCCCCTGAATGGTTTGGCACTCGAAACAGAAGGCTTTTTATCACAGGACAAGAAATCAGCCCTCAAAAACTTAACCGGCAGAAAATATTTTTTTGAAAATATCCCTAAGCCCCAGGGTCACAATTTCAGCAAAAATCTGACTTTTGGCAATTCACTCAAAAATGGTGCCAGAAGCTTGCAAATGATCCCCTGAAAGGTTTGGCACTCGAAACAGAAGGCTTTTTATCACAGGACAAGAAATCAGCCCTCAAAAACTTAACCGGCAGAAAATATTTTTTTGAAAAAATCCCTAAGCCCCGGGGTCACAATTTCAGCAAAAATCTGACTTTTGGCAATTCACTCAAAAATGGTGCCAGAAACTTGCAAATGATCCCCTGAAAGCTTTGGCGATGGAAACAGAAGGCTTTTTATCACAGGACAAGAAATCAGCCCTCAAAAACTTAACCGGCAGAAAATATTTTTTTGAAAAAATCCCTAAGCCCCGGGGTCACAATTTCAGCAAAGATCTGACTTTTGGCAGTTCACTCAAAAATGGTTCCAAGAGCTTAAAAATGCTCCCCTGAAAGGTTTGGCACTCGAAACAGAAGGCTTTTTATCACAGGACAAGAAATCAGCCCTCAAAAACTTAACCGGCAGAAAATATTTTTTTGAAAAAATCCCTAAGCCCCGGGGTCACAATTTCAGCAAAAATCTGACTTTTGGCAATTCACTCAAAAATGGTGCCAGAATCTTGCAAATGATCCCCTGAAAGCTTTGGCGATGGAAACAGAAGGCTTTCTATCACAGGACAAGAAATCAGCCCTCAAAAACTTAACCGGCAGAAAATATTTTTTTGAAAAAATCCCTAAGCCCCGGGGTCACAATTTCAGCAAAAATCTGACTTTTGGCAGATCACTCAAAAATGGTTCCAAGAGCTTAAAAATGCTCCCCTGAAAGGTTTGGCACTCGAAACAGAAGGCTTTTTATCACAGGACAAGAAATCAGCCCTCAAAAACTTAACCGGCAGAAAATATTTTTTTGAAAATATCCCTAAGCCCCAGGGTCACAATTTCAGCAAAAATCTGACTTTTGGCAGTTCACTCAAAAATGGTGCCAGAAGCTTGCAAATGATCCCCTGAAAGCTTTGGCGATGGAAACAGAAGGCCTTTTATCACAGGACAAGAAATCAGCCCTCAAAAACTTAACCGGCAGAAAATATTTTTTTGAAAAAAATCTCTAAGCCCCGGGGTCACAATTTCAGCAAAAAACTGACTTTTGGCAATTCACTCAAAAATGGTGCCAGAAGGTTGCAAATGATCCCCTGAAAGCTTTGGCGATGGAAACAGAAGGCATTTTATCACAGGACAAGAAATCAGCCCTCACAAACTTAACCGGCAGAAAATATTTTTTTGAAAAAATCCCTAAGCCCCGGGGTCACAATTTCAGCAAAAATCTGACTTTTGGCAGATCACTCAAAAATGGTTCCAAGAGCTTGCAAATGATCCCCTGAAAGCTTTGGCGATGGAAACAGAAGGCTTTTTATCACAGGACAAGAAATCAGCCCTCAAAAACTTAACCGGCAGAAAATATTTTTTTGAAAAAATCCCTAAGCCCCGGGGTCACAATTTCAGCAAAAATCTGACTTTTGACAGATCACTCAAAAATGGTTCCAAAAGCTTAAAAATGCTCCCCTGAAAGGTTTGGCACTCAAAACAGAAGGCTTTTTATCACAGGACAAGAAATCAGCCCTCAAAAACTTAACCGGCAGAAAATATTTTTTTGAAAAAATCCCTAAGCCCCGGGGTCACAATTTCAGCAAAAATCTGACTTTTGGCAGATCACTCAAAAATGGTTCCAAGAGCTTAAAAATGCTCCCCTGAATGGTTTGGCACTCGAAACAGAAGGCTTTTTATCACAGGACAAGAAATCAGCCCTCAAAAACTTAACCGGCAGAAAATATTTTTTTGAAAATATCCCTAAGCCCCAGGGTCACAATTTCAGCAAAAATCTGACTTTTGGCAATTCACTCAAAAATGGTGCCAGAAGCTTGCAAATGATCCCCTGAAAGGTTTGGCACTCGAAACAGAAGGCTTTTTATCACAGGACAAGAAATCAGCCCTCAAAAACTTAACCGGCAGAAAATATTTTTTTGAAAAAATCCCTAAGCCCCGGGGTCACAATTTCAGCAAAAATCTGACTTTTGGCAATTCACTCAAAAATGGTGCCAGAAGCTTGCAAATGATCCCCTGAAAGCTTTGGCGATGGAAACAGAAGGCTTTTTATCACAGGACAAGAAATCAGCCCTCAAAAACATAACCGGCAGAAAATTTTTTTTTGAAAAAATCCCTAAGCCCCGGGGTCAGAATTTCAGCAAAAATCTGACTTTTGGCAATTCACTCAAAAATGGTGCCAGAAGCTTGCAAATGATCCCCTGAATGCTTTGGCGATGGAAACAGAAGGCTTTTTATCACAGGACAAGAAATCAGCCCTCAAAAACTTAACCGGCAGAAAATATTTTTTTGAAAAAATCCCTAAGCCCCGGGTCACAATTTCAGCAAAAATCTGACTTTTGGCAATTCACTCAAAAATGGTGCCAGAAGCTTGCAAATGATCCCCTGAAAGATTTGGCGATGGAAACAGACGGCTTTTTATCACAGGACAAGAAATCAGCCCTCAAAAACTTAACAGGCAGAAAATATTTTTTTGAAAAAATCCCTAAGGTCACAATTTCAGCAAAGATCTGACTTTTGGCAGTTCACTCAAAAATGGTTCCAAGAGCTTAAAAATGCTCCCCTGAAAGGTTTGGCACTCGAAACAGAAGGCTTTTTATCACAGGACAAGAAATCAGCCCTCAAAAACTTAACCGGCAGAAAATATTTTTTTGAAAAAATCCCTAAGCCCCGGGGTCACAATTTCAGCAAAAATCTGACTTTTGACAGATCACTCAAAAATGGTTCCAAAAGCTTAAAAATGCTCCCCTGAAAGGTTTGGCACTCAAAACAGAAGGCTTTTTATCACAGGACAAGAAATCAGCCCTCAAAAACTTAACCGGCAGAAAATATTTTTTTGAAAAAATCCCTAAGCCCCGGGGTCACAATTTCAGCAAAAATCTGACTTTTGGCTGATCACTCAAAAATGGTTCCAAGAGCTTAAAAATGCTCCCCTGAATGGTTTGGCACTCGAAACAGAAGGCTTTTTATCACAGGACAAGAAATCAGCCCTCAAAAACTTAACCGGCAGAAAATATTTTTTTGAAAATATCCCTAAGCCCCAGGGTCACAATTTCAGCAAAAATCTGACTTTTGGCAATTCACTCAAAAATGGTGCCAGAAGCTTGCAAATGATCCCCTGAAATGTTTGGCACTCGAAACAGAAGGCTTTTTATCACAGGACAAGAAATCAGCCCTCAAAAACTTAACCGGCAGAAAATATTTTTTTGAAAAAATCCCTAAGCCCCGGGGTCACAATTTCAGCAAAAATCTGACTTTTGGCAATTCACTCAAAAATGGTGCCAGAAGCTTGCAAATGATCCCCTGAAAGCTTTGGCGATGGAAACAGAAGGCTTTTTATCACAGGACAAGAAATCAGCCCTCAAAAACATAACCGGCAGAAAATTTTTTTTTGAAAAAATCCCTAAGCCCCGGGGTCAGAATTTCAGCAAAAATCTGACTTTTGGCAATTCACTCAAAAATGGTGCCAGAAGCTTGCAAATGATCCCCTGAATGCTTTGGCGATGGAAACAGAAGGCTTTTTATCACAGGACAAGAAATCAGCCCTCAAAAACTTAACCGGCAGAAAATATTTTTTTGAAAAAATCCCTAAGCCCCGGGTCACAATTTCAGCAAAAATCTGACTTTTGGCAATTCACTCAAAAATGGTGCCAGAAGCTTGCAAATGATCCCCTGAAAGATTTGGCGATGGAAACAGACGGCTTTTTATCACAGGACAAGAAATCAGCCCTCAAAAACTTAACAGGCAGAAAATATTTTTTTGAAAAAATCCCTAAGGCCCGGGGTCACAATTTCAGCAAAGATCTGACTTTTGGCAGTTCACTCAAAAATGGTTCCAAGAGCTTAAAAATGCTCCCCTGAAAGGTTTGGCACTCGAAACAGAAGGCTTTTTATCACAGGACAAGAAATCAGCCCTCAAAAACTTAACCGGCAGAAAATATTTTTTTGAAAAAATCCCTAAGCCCCGGGGTCACAATTTCAGCAAAAATCTGACTTTTGGCAATTCACTCAAAAATGGTGCCAGAATCTTGCAAATGATCCCCTGAAAGCTTTGGCGATGGAAACAGAAGGCTTTCTATCACAGGACAAGAAATCAGCCCTCAAAAACTTAACCGGCAGAAAATATTTTTTTGAGAAAATCCCTAAGCCCCGGGGTCACAATTTCAGCAAAAATCTGACTTTTGGCAGATCACTCAAAAATGGTTCCAAGAGCTTAAAAATGCTCCCCTGAAAGGTTTGGCACTCGAAACAGAAGGCTTTTTATCACAGGACAAGAAATCAGCCCTCAAAAACTTAACCGGCAGAAAATATTTTTTTGAAAATATCCCTAAGCCCCAGGGTCACAATTTCAGCAAAAATCTGACTTTTGGCAGTTCACTCAAAAATGGTGCCAGAAGGTTGCAAATGATCCCCTGAAAGCTTTGGCGATGGAAACAGAAGGCATTTTATCACAGGACAAGAAATCAGCCCTCAAAAACTTAACCGGCAGAAAATATTTTTTTGAAAAAATCCCTAAGCCCCGGGGTCACAATTTCAGCAAAAATCTGACTTTTGGCAGATCACTCAAAAATGGTTCCAAGAGCTTAAAAATGCTCCCCTGAATGGTTTGGCACTCGAAACAGAAGGCTTTTTATCACAGGACAAGAAATCAGCCCTCAAAAACTTAACCGGCAGAAAATATTTTTTTGAAAATATCCCTAAGCCCCGGGGTCACAATTTCAGCAAAAATCTGACTTTTGACAGATCACTCAAAAATGGTTCCAAAAGCTTAAAAATGCTCCCCTGAAAGGTTTGGCACTCAAAACAGAAGGCTTTTTATCACTGGACAAGAAATCAGCCCTCAAAAACTTAACCGGCAGAAAATATTTTTTTGAAAAAATCCCTAAGCCCCGGGGTCACAATTTCAGCAAAAATCTGACTTTTGGCAGATCACTCAAAAATGGTTCTAAGAGCTTAAAAATGCTCCCCTGAATGGTTTGGCACTCGAAACAGAAGGCTTTTTATCACAGGACAAGAAATCAGCCCTCAAAAACTTAACCGGCAGAAAATATTTTTTTGAAAATATCCCTAAGCCCCAGGGTCACAATTTCAGCAAAAATCTGACTTTTGGCAATTCACTCAAAAATGGTGCCAGAAGCTTGCAAATGATCCCCTGAAAGGTTTGGCACTCGAAACAGAAGGCTTTTTATCACAGGACAAGAAATCAGCCCTCAAAAACTTAACCGGCAGAAAATATTTTTTTGAAAAAATCCCTAAGCCCCGGGGTCACAATTTCAGCAAAAATCTGACTTTTGGCAATTCACTCAAAAATGGTGCCAGAAACTTGCAAATGATCCCCTGAAAGCTTTGGCGATGGAAACAGAAGGCTTTTTATCACAGGACAAGAAATCAGCCCTCAAAAACTTAACCGGCAGAAAATATTTTTTTGAAAAAATCCCTAAGCCCCGGGGTCACAATTTCAGCAAAAATCTGACTTTTCGCAATTCACTCAAAAATGGTGCCAGAAGCTTGCAAATGATCCCCTGAAAGGTTTGGCACTCGAAACAGAAGGCTTTTTATCACAGGACAAGAAATCAGCCCTCACAAACTTAACCGGCAGAAAATATTTTTTTAAAAAAATCCCTAAGCCCTGGGGTCACAATTTCAGCAAAAATCTGACTTTTGGCAATTCACTCAAAAATGGTGCCAGAAGCTTGCAAATGATCCCCTGAAAGCTTTGGCGATGGAAACAGAAGGCTTTTTATCACAGGACAAGAAATCAGCCCTCAAAAACTTAACCGGCAGAAAATATTTTTTTGAAAAAATCCCTAAGCCCCGGGGTCACAATTTCAGCAAAAATCTGACTTTTGACAGATCACTCAAAAATGGTTCCAAAAGCTTAAAAATGCTCCCCTGAAAGGTTTGGCACTCAAAACAGAAGGCTTTTTATCACAGGACAAGAAATCAGCCCTCAAAAACTTAACCGGCAGAAAATATTTTTTTGAAAAAATCCCTAAGCCCCGGGGTCACAATTTCAGCAAAAATCTGACTTTTGGCAGATCACTCAAAAATGGTTCCAAGAGCTTAAAAATGCTCCCCTGAATGGTTTGGCACTCGAAACAGAAGGCTTTTTATCACAGGACAAGAAATCAGCCCTCAAAAACTTAACCGGCAGAAAATATTTTTTTGAAAAAATCCCTAAGCCCCGGGGTCACAATTTCAGCAAAAATCTGACTTTTCGCAATTCACTCAAAAATGGTGCCAGAAGCTTGCAAATGATCCCCTGAAAGGTTTGGCACTCGAAACAGAAGGCTTTTTATCACAGGACAAGAAATCAGCCCTCACAAACTTAACCGGCAGAAAATATTTTTTTAAAAAAATCCCTAAGCCCTGGGGTCACAATTTCAGCAAAAATCTGACTTTTGGCAATTCACTCAAAAATGGTGCCAGAAGCTTGCAAATGATCCCCTGAAAGCTTTGGCGATGGAAACAGAAGGCTTTTTATCACAGGACAAGAAATCAGCCCTCAAAAACTTAACCGGCAGAAAATATTTTTTTGAAAAAATCCCTAAGCCCCGGGGTCACAATTTCAGCAAAAATCTGACTTTTGACAGATCACTCAAAAATGGTTCCAAAAGCTTAAAAATGCTCCACTGAAAGGTTTGGCACTCAAAACAGAAGGCTTTTTATCACAGGACAAGAAATCAGCCCTCAAAAACTTAACCGGCAGAAAATATTTTTTTGAAAAAATCCCTAAGCCCCGGGGTCACAATTTCAGCAAAAATCTGACTTTTGGCAGATCACTCAAAAATGGTTCCAAGAGCTTAAAAATGCTCCCCTGAATGGTTTGGCACTCGAAACAGAAGGCTTTTTATCACAGGACAAGAAATCAGCCCTCAAAAACTTAACCGGCAGAAAATATTTTTTTGAAAATATCCCTAAGCCCCAGGGTCACAATTTCAGCAAAAATCTGACTTTTGGCAATTCACTCAAAAATGGTGCCAGAAGCTTGCAAATGATCCCCTGAAAGGTTTGGCACTCGAAACAGAAGGCTTTTTATCACAGGACAAGAAATCAGCCCTCAAAAACTTAACCGGCAGAAAATATTTTTTTGAAAAAATCCCTAAGCCCCGGGGTCACAATTTCAGCAAAAATCTGACTTTTGGCAATTCACTCAAAAATGGTGCCAGAAGCTTGCAAATGATCCCCTGAAAGCTTTGGCGATGGAAACAGAAGGCTTTTTATCACAGGACAAGAAATCAGCCCTCAAAAACATAACCGGCAGAAAATTTTTTTTTGAAAAAATCCCTAAGCCCCGGGGTCAGAATTTCAGCAAAAATCTGACTTTTGGCAATTCACTCAAAAATGGTGCCAGAAGCTTGCAAATGATCCCCTGAATGCTTTGGCGATGGAAACAGAAGGCTTTTTATCACAGGACAAGAAATCAGCCCTCAAAAACTTAACCGGCAGAAAATATTTTTTTGAAAAAATCCCTAAGCCCCGGGTCACAATTTCAGCAAAAATCTGACTTTTGGCAATTCACTCAAAAATGGTGCCAGAAGCTTGCAAATGATCCCCTGAAAGATTTGGCGATGGAAACAGACGGCTTTTTATCACAGGACAAGAAATCAGCCCTCAAAAACTTAACAGGCAGAAAATATTTTTTTGAAAAAATCCCTAAGGCCCGGGGTCACAATTTCAGCAAAGATCTGACTTTTGGCAGTTCACTCAAAAATGGTTCCAAGAGCTTAAAAATGCTCCCCTGAAAGGTTTGGCACTCGAAACAGAAGGCTTTTTATCACAGGACAAGAAATCAGCCCTCAAAAACTTAACCGGCAGAAAATATTTTTTTGAAAAAATCCCTAAGCCCCGGGGTCACAATTTCAGCAAAAATCTGACTTTTGGCAATTCACTCAAAAATGGTGCCAGAATCTTGCAAATGATCCCCTGAAAGCTTTGGCGATGGAAACAGACGGCTTTTTATCACAGGACAAGAAATCAGCCCTCAAAAACTTAACAGGCAGAAAATATTTTTTTGAAAAAATCCCTAAGGCCCGGGGTCACAATTTCAGCAAAGATCTGACTTTTGGCAGTTCACTCAAAAATGGTTCCAAGAGCTTAAAAATGCTCCCCTGAAAGGTTTGGCACTCGAAACAGAAGGCTTTTTATCACAGGACAAGAAATCAGCCCTCAAAAACTTAACCGGCAGAAAATATTTTTTTGAAAATATCCCTAAGCCCCAGGGTCACAATTTCAGCAAAAATCTGACTTTTGGCAGTTCACTCAAAAATGGTGCCAGAAGCTTGCAAATGATCCCCTGAAAGCTTTGGCGATGGAAACAGAAGGCCTTTTATCACAGGACAAGAAATCAGCCCTCAAAAACTTAACCGGCAGAAAATATTTTTTTGAAAAAAATCTCTAAGCCCCGGGGTCACAATTTCAGCAAAAAACTGACTTTTGGCAATTCACTCAAAAATGGTGCCAGAAGGTTGCAAATGATCCCCTGAAAGCTTTGGCGATGGAAACAGAAGGCATTTTATCACAGGACAAGAAATCAGCCCTCAAAAACTTAACCGGCAGAAAATATTTTTTTGAAAAAATCCCTAAGCCCCGGGGTCACAATTTCAGCAAAAATCTGACTTTTGGCAATTCACTCAAAAATGGTGCCAGAAATTTGCAAATGATCCCCTGAAAGCTTTGGCGATGGAAACAGAAGGCTTTTTATCACAGGACAAGAAATCAGCCCTCAAAAACTTAACCGGCAGAAAATATTTTTTTGAAAAAATCCCTAAGCCCCGGGGTCACAATTTCAGCAAAGATCTGACTTTTGGCAGTTCACTCAAAAATGGTTCCAAGAGCTTAAAAATGCTCCCCTGAAAGGTTTGGCACTCGAAACAGAAGGCTTTTTATCACAGGACAAGAAATCAGCCCTCAAAAACTTAACCGGCCGAAAATATTTTTTTGAAAAAATCTCTAAGCCCCGGGGTCACAATTTCAACAAAAATCTGACTTTTGGCAATTCACTCAAAAATGGTGCCAGAAGGTTGCAAATGATCCCCTGAAAGCTTTGGCGATGGAAACAGAAGGCTTTCTATCACAGGACAAGAAATCAGCCCTCAAAAACTTAACCGGCAGAAAATATTTTTTTGAAAAAATCCCTAAGCCCCGGGGTCACAATTTCAGCAAAAATCTGACTTTTGGCAGATCACTCAAAAATGGTTCCAAGAGCTTAAAAATGCTCCCCTGAAAGGTTTGGCACTCGAAACAGAAGGCTTTTTATCACAGGACAAGAAATCAGCCCTCAAAAACTTAACCGGCAGAAAATATTTTTTTGAAAATATCCCTAAGCCCCAGGGTCACAATTTCAGCAAAAATCTGACTTTTGGCAGTTCACTCAAAAATGGTGCCAGAAGCTTGCAAATGATCCCCTGAAAGCTTTGGCGATGGAAACAGAAGGCCTTTTATCACAGGACAAGAAATCAGCCCTCAAAAACTTAACCGGCAGAAAATATTTTTTTGAAAAAAATCTCTAAGCCCCGGGGTCACAATTTCAGCAAAAATCTGACTTTTGGCAATTCACTCAAAAATGGTGCCAGAAGGTTGCAAATGATCCCCTGAAAGCTTTGGCGATGGAAACAGAAGGCATTTTATCACAGGACAAGAAATCAGCCCTCAAAAACTTAACCGGCAGAAAATATTTTTTTGAAAAAATCCCTAAGCCCCGGGGTCACAATTTCAGCAAAAATCTGACTTTTGGCAATTCACTCAAAAATGGTGCCAGAAATTTGCAAATGATCCCCTGAAAGCTTTGGCGATGGAAACAGAAGGCTTTTTATCACAGGACAAGAAATCAGCCCTCAAAAACTTAACCGGCAGAAAATATTTTATTGAAAAAATCCCTAAGCCCCGGGGTCACAATTTCAGCAAAGATCTGACTTTTGGCAGTTCACTCAAAAATGGTTCCAAGAGCTTAAAAATGCTCCCCTGAAAGGTTTGGCACTCGAAACAGAAGGCTTTTTATCACAGGACAAGAAATCAGCCCTCAAAAACTTAACCGGCCGAAAATATTTTTTTGAAAAAATCTCTAAGCCCCGGGGTCACAATTTCAACAAAAATCTGACTTTTGGCAATTCACTCAAAAATGGTGCCAGAAGGTTGCAAATGATCCCCTGAAAGCTTTGGCGATGGAAACAGAAGGCTTTTTATCACAGGACAAGAAATCAGCCCTCAAAAACTTAACCGGCAGAAAATATTTTTTTGAAAAAATCCCTAAGCCCCGGGGTCACAATTTCAGCAAAAATCTGACTTTTGGCAGTTCACTCAAAAATGGTGCCAGAAGCTTGCAAATGATCCCCTGAAAGGTTTGGCACTCAAAACAGAAGGCTTTTTATCACTGGACAAGAAATCAGCCCTCAAAAACTTAACCGGCAGAAAATATTTTTTTGAAAAAATCCCTAAGCCCCGGGGTCACAATTTCAGCAAAAATCTGACTTTTGGCAGATCACTCAAAAATGGTTCCAAGAGCTTAAAAATGCTCCCCTGAATGGTTTGGCACTCGAAACAGAAGGCTTTTTATCACAGGACAAGAAATCAGCCCTCAAAAACTTAACCGGCAGAAAATATTTTTTTGAAAAAATCCCTAAGCCCCGGGGTCACAATTTCAGCAAAAATCTGACTTTTGGCAGTTCACTCAAAAATGGTGCCAGAAGCTTGCAAATGATCCCCTGAAAGCTTTGGCGATAGAAACAGAAGGCTTTTTATCACAGGACAAGAAATCAGCCCTCAAAAACTTAACCGGCAGAAAATATTTTTTTGAAAAAATCCCTAAGGCCCGGGGTCACAATTTCAGCAGAACTCTGACTTTTGGCAGTTCACTCAAAAATGGTTCCAAGAGCTTCAAAATGCTCCCCTGAAAGGTTTGGCACTCGAAACAGAAGGCTTTTTATCACAGGACAAGAAATCAGCCCTCAAAAACTTAACCGGCAGAAAATATTTTTTTTCAAAAGATCCCTAAGCCCCAGGGTCACAATTTCAGCAAAAATCTGACTTTTGGCAATTCACTCAAAAATGGTGCCAGAAGCTTGCAATTTCACAATTTCAGCAAAAATTTGACTTTTGGCAGTTCACTCAAAAATGGTTCCAAGAGCTTAAAAATGCTCCCCTGAAAGGTTTGGCACTCGAAACAGAAGGCTTTTTATCACAGGACAAGAAATCAGCCCTCAAAAACGTAACCGGCAGAAAATATTTTTTTTGAAAATATCCCTAAGCCCCGGGGTCACAATTTCAGCAAAAATCTGACTTTTGGCAGTTCACTCAAAAATGGTGCCAGAAGCTTGCAAATGATCCCCTGAAAGCTTTGGCGATGGAAAAAGAAGGCTTTTTATCACAGGACAAGAAATCAGCCCTCAAAAACTTAACCGGCAGAAAATATTTTTTTGAAAAAATCCCTAAGCCCCGGGGTCACAATTTCAGCAAAAATCTGACTTTTCGCAATTCACTCAAAAATGGTGCCAAAAGCTTGAAAATGCTGTCCTGAAAGGTTTGGCGATGGAAACAGAAGGCTTTTTATCACAGGACAAGAAATCAGCCCTCAAAAACTTAACCGGCAGAAAATATTTTTTTGAAAAAATCTCTAAGCCCCGGGGTCACAATTTCAGCAAAAATCTGACTTTTGGCAATTCACTCAAAAATGGTGCCAGAAGCTTGCAAATGATCCCCTGAAAGCTTTGGCGATGGAAACAGAAGGCTTTTTATCACAGGACAAGAAATCAGCCCTCAAAAACTTAACCGGCAGAAAATATTTTTTTGAAAAAATCCCTAAGCCCCGGGGTCACAATTTCAGCAAAAATCTGACTTTTGGCAGTTCACTCAAAAATGGTGCCAGAAGCTTGCAAATGATCCCGTGAAAGCTTTGGCGATGGAAACAGAAGGCTTTTTATCACAGGACAAGAAATCAGCCCTCAAAAACTTAACCGGCAGAAAATATTTTTTTGAAAAAATCCCTAAGGCCCGGGGTCACAATTTCAGCAAAACTCTGACTTTTGGCAGTTCACTCAAAAATGGTTCCAAGAGCTTAAAAATGCTCCCCTGAAAGGTTTGGCACTCGAAACAGAAGGCTTTTTATCACAGGACAAGAAATCAGCCCTCAAAAACTTAACCGGCAGAAAATATTTTTTTTGAAAAGATCCCTAAGCCCCAGGGTCACAATTTCAGCAAAAATCTGACTTTTGGCAATTCACTCAAAAATGGTGCCAGAAGCTTGCAATTTCACAATTTCAGCAAAAATTTGACTTTTGGCAATTCACTCAAAAATGGTGCCAGAAGCTTGCAAATGATCCCCTGAAAGTTTTGGCGATGGAAACAGAAGGCTTTTTATCACAGGACAAGAAATCAGCCCTCAAAAACTTAACCGGCAGAAAATATTTTTTTGAAAAAATCCCTAAGCCCCGGGGTCACAATTTCAGCAAAAATCTGACTTTTGGCAGTTCACTCAAAAATGGTGCCAGAAGCTTGCAATTTCACAATTTCAGCAAAAATTTGACTTTTGGCAATTCACTCAAAAATGGTGCCAGAAGCTTGCAAATGATCCCCTGAAAGTTTTGGCGATGGAAACAGAAGGCTTTTTATCACAGGACAAGAAATCAGCCCTCAAAAACTTAACCGGCAGAAAATATTTTTTTGAAAAAATCCCTAAGGCGCGGGGTCACAATTTCAGCAAAAATCTGACTTTTGGCAGTTCACTCAAAAATGGTGCCAGAAGCTTGCAAATGATCCCCTGAAAGGTTTGGCGATGGAAACAGAAGGCTTTTTATCACAGGACAAGAAATCAGCCCTCAAAAACGTAACCGGCAGAAAATATTTTTTTGAAAAAATCCCTAAGCCCCGGGGTCACAATTTCAGCAAAAATCTGACTTTTGGCAATTCACTCAAAAATGGTGCCAGAAGCTTGCAAATGATCCCCAGAAAGCTTTGGCGATGGAAACAGAAGGCTTTTTATCACAGGACAAGAAATCAGCCCTCAAAAACGTAACCGGCAGAAAATATTTTTTTGAAAAAATCCCTAAGCCCCGGGGTCACAATTTCAGCAGAAATCTGACTTTTGGCAATTCACTCAAAAATGGTGCCAGAAGCTTGCAAATGATCCCCAGAAAGCTTTGGCGATGGAAACAGAAGGCTTTTTATCACAGGACAAGAAATCAGCCCTCAAAAACTTAACCGGCAGAAAATATTTTTTTTGAAAAAATCCCTAAGCCCCGGGGTCACAATTTCAGCAAAAATCTGACTTTTGGCAATTCACTCAAAAATGGTGCCAGAAGCTTGCAAATGATCCCCTGAAAGCTTTGGCGATGGAAACAGAAGGCTTTTTATCACAGGACAAGAAATCAGCCCTCAAAAACGTAACCGGCAGAAAATATTTTTTTGAAAAAATCCCTAAGCCCCGGGGTCACAATTTCAGCAAAAATCTGACTTTTGGCAATTCACTCAAAAATGGTGCCAGAAGCTTGCAAATGATCCCCAGAAAGCTTTGGCGATGGAAACAGAAGGCTTTTTATCACAGGACAAGAAATCAGCCCTCAAAAACGTAACCGGCAGAAAATATTTTTTTGAAAAAATCCCTAAGCCCCGGGGTCACAATTTCAGCAGAAATCTGACTTTTGGCAATTCACTCAAAAATGGTGCCAGAAGCTTGCAAATGATCCCCAGAAAGCTTTGGCGATGGAAACAGAAGGCTTTTTATCACAGGACAAGAAATCAGCCCTCAAAAACTTAACCGGCAGAAAATATTTTTTTTGAAAAAATCCCTAAGCCCCGGGGTCACAATTTCAGCAAAAATCTGACTTTTGGCAATTCACTCAAAAATGGTGCCAGAAGCTTGCAAATGATCCCCTGAAAGCTTTGGCGATGGAAACAGAAGGCTTTTTATCACAGGACAAGAAATCAGCCCTCAAAAACGTAACCGGCAGAAAATATTTTTTTGAAAAAATCCCTAAGCCCCGGGGTCACAATTTCAGCAAAAATCTGACTTTTGGCAATTCACTCAAAAATGGTGCCCGAAGCTTGCAAATGATCCCCTGAAAGCTTTGGCGATGGAAACAGAAGGCTTTTTATCACAGGACAAGAAATCAGCCTTCTAAAACGTAACCGGCAGAAAATATTTTTTTGAAAAAATCCCTAAGCCCCGGGGTCACAATTTCAGCCAAAATCTGACTTTTGGCAATTCACTCAAAAATGGTGCCAGAAGCTTGCAAATGATCCCTAAGCCCTAATCTGACTTTTGGCAATTCACTCAAAAATGGTGCCAGAAGCTTGCAAATGATCCCCTGAAAGCTTTGGCGATGGAAACAGAAGGCTTTTTATCACAGGACAAGAAATCAGCCCTCAAAAACGTAACCGGCAGAAAATATTTTTTTGAAAAAATCCCTAAGCCCCGGGGTCACAATTTCAGCAAAAATCTGACTTTTGGCAATTCACTCAAAAATGGTGCCAGAAGCTTGCAAATGATCCCCTGAAAGGTTTGGCACTCGAAACAGAAGGCTTTTTATCACAGGACAAGAAATCAGCCCTCAAAAACGTAACCGGCAGAAAATATTTTTTTGAAAAAATCCCTAAGCCCCGGGGTCACAATTTCAGCAAAAATCTGACTTTTGGCAATTCACTCAAAAATGGTGCCAGAAGCTTTTAAATGATGCCCAGAAAGCTTTGGCGATGGAAACAGAAGGCTTTTTATCACAGGACAAGAAATCAGCCCTCAAAAACGTAACCGGCAGAAAATATTTTTTTTGAAAAAATCCCTAAGCCCCGGGGTCACAATTTCAGCAAAAATCTGACTTTTGGCAATTCACTCAAAAATGGTGCCAGAAGCTTGCAAATGATCCCTAAGCCCTAATCTGACTTTTGGCAATTCACTCAAAAATGGTGCCAGAAGCTTGCAAATGATTCCCTGAAACCTTTGGCGATGGAAACAGAAGGCTTTTTATCACAGGACAAGAAATCAGCCCTCAAAAACGTAACCGGCAGAAAATATTTTTTTGAAAAAATCCCTAAGCCCCGGGGTCACAATTTCAGCAAAAATCTGACTTTTGGCAATTCACTCAAAAATGGTGCCAGAAGCTTGCAAATGATCCCCTGAAAGCTTTGGCGATGGAAACAGAAGGCTTTTTATCACAGGACAAGAAATCAGCCCTCAAAAACGTAACCGGCAGAAAATATTTTTTTGAAAAAATCCCTAAGCCCCGGGGTCACAATTTCAGCAAAAATCTGAATTTGGCAATTCACTCAAAAATGGTGCCAGAAGCTTGCAAATGATCCCCTGAAAGCTTTGGCGATGGAAACAGAAGGCTTTTTATCACAGGACAAGAAATCAGCCCTCAAAAACGTAACCGGCAGAAAATATTTTTTTGAAAAAATCCCTAAGCCCCGGGGTCACAATTTCAGCAAAAATCTGACTTTTGGCAATTCACTCAAAAATGGTGCCAGAAGCTTGCAAATGATCCCCAGAAAGCTTTGGCGATGGAAACAGAAGGCTTTTTATCACAGGACAAGAAATCAGCCCTCAAAAACGTAACCGGCAGAAAATATTTTTTTGAAAAAATCCCTAAGCCCCAGGGTCACAATTTCAGCAAAAATCTGACTTTTGGCAATTCACTCAAAAATGGTGCCAGAAGCTTGCAAATGATCCCTAAGCCCTAATCTGACTTTTGGCAATTCACTCAAAAATGGTGCCAGAAGCTTGCAAATGATTCCCTGAAACCTTTGGCGATGGAAACAGAAGGCTTTTTATCACAGGACAAGAAATCAGCCCTCAAAAACGTAACCGGCAGAAAATATTTTTCTGAAAAAATCCCTAAGCCCCGGGGTCACAATTTCAGCCAAAATCTGACTTTTGGCAATTCACTCAAAAATGGTGCCAGAAGCTTGCAAATGATCCCCAGAAAGCTTTGGCGATGGAAACAGAAGGCTTTTTATCACAGGACAAGAAATCAGCCCTCAAAAACTTTACCGGCAGAAAATATTTTTTTGAAAAAATCCCTAAGCCCCAGGTCAAAATTTCAGCAAAAATCTGACTTTTGGCAGTTCACTCAAAAATGGTTCCAAGAGCTTAAAAATGCTCCCCTGAAAGGTTTGGCACTCGAAACAGAAGGCTTTTTATCACAGGACAAGAAATCAGCCCTCAAAAACTTAACCGGCAGAAAATATTTTTTTGAAAAAATCCCTAAGCCCCGGGGTCACAATTTCAGCAAAAATCTGACTTTTGGCAATTCACTCAAAAATGGTGCCAGAAGCTTGCAAATGATCCCCTGAAAGCTTTGGCGATGGAAACAGAAGGCTTTTTATCACAGGACAAGAAATCAGCCCTCAAAAACGTAACCGGCAGAAAATATTTTTTTGAAAAAATCCCTAAGCCCCGGGGTCACAATTTCAGCAAAAATCTGACTTTTGGCAATTCACTCAAAAATGGTGCCAGAAGCTTGCAAATGATCCCCTGAAAGCTTTGGCGATGGAAACAGAAGGCTTTTTATCACAGGACAAGAAATCAGCCCTCAAAAACGTAACCGGCAGAAAATATTTTTTTGAAAAAATCCCTAAGCCCCGGGGTCACAATTTCAGCAAAAATCTGACTTTTGGCAATTCACTCAAAAATGGTGCCAGAAGCTTGTAAATGATGCCCAGAAAGCTTTGGCGATGGAAACAGAAGGCTTTTTATCACAGGACAAGAAATCAGCCCTCAAAAACGTAACCGGCAGAAAATATTTTTTTTGAAAAAATCCCTAAGCCCCGGGGTCACAATTTCAGCAAAAATCTGACTTTTGGCAATTCACTCAAAAATGGTGCCAGAAGCTTGCAAATGATCCCTAAGCCCTAATCTGACTTTTGGCAATTCACTCAAAAATGGTGCCAGAAGCTTGCAAATGATTCCCTGAAACCTTTGGCGATGGAAACAGAAGGCTTTTTATCACAGCACAAGAAATCAGCCCTCAAAAACGTAACCGGCAGAAAATATTTTTTTGAAAAAATCCCTAAGCCCCGGGGTCACAATTTCAGCAAAAATCTGACTTTTGGCAATTCACTCAAAAATGGTGCCAGAAGCTTGCAAATGATCCCCTGAAAGCTTTGGCGATGGAAACAGAAGGCTTTTTATCACAGGACAAGAAATCAGCCCTCAAAAACGTAACCGGCAGAAAATATTTTTTTGAAAAAATCCCTAAGCCCCGGGGTCACAATTTCAGCAAAAATCTGACTTTTGGCAATTCACTCAAAAATGGTGCCAGAAGCTTGCAAATGATCCCCTGAAAGCTTTGGCGATGGAAACAGAAGGCTTTTTATCACAGGACAAGAAATCAGCCCTCAAAAACGTAACCGGCAGAAAATATTTTTTTGAAAAAATCCCTAAGCCCCGGGGTCACAATTTCAGCAAAAATCTGACTTTTGGCAATTCACTCAAAAATGGTGCCAGAAGCTTGCAAATGATCCCCAGAAAGCTTTGGCGATGGAAACAGAAGGCTTTTTATCACAGGACAAGAAATCAGCCCTCAAAAACGTAACCGGCAGAAAATATTTTTTTGAAAAAATCCCTAAGCCCCGGGGTCACAATTTCAGCAAAAATCTGACTTTTGGCAATTCACTCAAAAATGGTGCCAGAAGCTTGCAAATGATCCCTAAGCCCTAATCTGACTTTTGGCAATTCACTCAAAAATGGTGCCAGAAGCTTGCAAATGATTCCCTGAAACCTTTGGCGATGGAAACAGAAGGCTTTTTATCACAGGACAAGAAATCAGCCCTCAAAAACGTAACCGGCAGAAAATATTTTTTTGAAAAAATCCCTAAGCCCCGGGGTCACAATTTCAGCCAAAATCTGACTTTTGGCAATTCACTCAAAAATGGTGCCAGAAGCTTGCAAATGATCCCCTGAAAGCTTTGGCGATGGAAACAGAAGGCTTTTTATCACAGGACAAGAAATCAGCCCTCAAAAACGTAACCGGCAGAAAATATTTTTTTGAAAAAATCCCTAAGCCCCGGGGTCACAATTTCAGCAAAAATCTGACTTTTGGCAATTCACTCAAAAATGGTGCCAGAAGCTTGTAAATGATGCCCAGAAAGCTTTGGCGATGGAAACAGAAGGCTTTTTATCACAGGACAAGAAATCAGCCCTCAAAAACGTAACCGGCAGAAAATATTTTTTTTGAAAAAATCCCTAAGCCCCGGGGTCACAATTTCAGCAAAAATCTGACTTTTGGCAATTCACTCAAAAATGGTGCCAGAAGCTTGCAAATGATCCGTAAGCCCTAATCTGACTTTTGGCAATTCACTCAAAAATGGTGCCAGAAGCTTGCAAATGATTCCCTGAAACCTTTGGCGATGGAAACAGAAGGCTTTTTATCACAGCACAAGAAATCAGCCCTCAAAAACGTAACCGGCAGAAAATATTTTTTTGAAAAAATCCCTAAGCCCCGGGGTCACAATTTCAGCAAAAATCTGACTTTTGGCAATTCACTCAAAAATGGTGCCAGAAGCTTGCAAATGATCCCCTGAAAGCTTTGGCGATGGAAACAGAAGGCTTTTTATCACAGGACAAGAAATCAGCCCTCAAAAACGTAACCGGCAGAAAATATTTTTTTGAAAAAATCCCTAAGCCCCGGGGTCACAATTTCAGCAAAAATCTGACTTTTGGCAATTCACTCAAAAATGGTGCCAGAAGCTTGCAAATGATCCCCTGAAAGCTTTGGCGATGGAAACAGAAGGCTTTTTATCACAGGACAAGAAATCAGCCCTCAAAAACGTAACCGGCAGAAAATATTTTTTTGAAAAAATCCCTAAGCCCCGGGGTCACAATTTCAGCAAAAATCTGACTTTTGGCAATTCACTCAAAAATGGTGCCAGAAGCTTGCAAATGATCCCCAGAAAGCTTTGGCGATGGAAACAGAAGGCTTTTTATCACAGGACAAGAAATCAGCCCTCAAAAACGTAACCGGCAGAAAATATTTTTTTGAAAAAATCCCTAAGCCCCGGGGTCACAATTTCAGCAAAAATCTGACTTTTGGCAATTCACTCAAAAATGGTGCCAGAAGCTTGCAAATGATCCCTAAGCCCTAATCTGACTTTTGGCAATTCACTCAAAAATGGTGCCAGAAGCTTGCAAATGATTCCCTGAAACCTTTGGCGATGGAAACAGAAGGCTTTTTATCACAGGACAAGAAATCAGCCCTCAAAAACGTAACCGGCAGAAAATATTTTTTTGAAAAAATCCCTAAGCCCCGGGGTCACAATTTCAGCCAAAATCTGACTTTTGGCAATTCACTCAAAAATGGTGCCAGAAGCTTGCAAATGATCCCCAGAAAGCTTTGGCGATGGAAACAGAAGGCTTTTTATCACAGGACAAGAAATCAGCCCTCAAAAACTTTACCGGCAGAAAATATTTTTTTGAAAAAATCCCTAAGCCCTAGGTCAAAATTTCAGCAAAAATCTGACTTTTGGCAGTTCACTCAAAAATGGTTCCAAGAGCTTAAAAATGCTCCCCTGAAAGGTTTGGCACTCGAAACAGAAGGCTTTTTATCACAGGACAAGAAATCAGCCCTCAAAAACTTAACCGGCAGAAAATATTTTTTTGAAAAAATCCCTAAGCCCCGGGGTCACAATTTCAGCAAAAATCTTACTTTTGGCAATTCACTCAAAAATGGTTCCAAGAGCTTAAAAATGCTCCCCTGAAAGGTTTGGCACTCGAAACAGAAGGCTTTTTATCACAGGACAAGAAATCAGCCCTCAAAAACTTAACCGGCAGAAAATATTTTTTTGAAAAAATCCCTAAGGCGCGGGGTCACAATTTCAGCAAAAATCTGACTTTTGGCAGTTCACTCAAAAATGGTGCCAGAAGCTTGCAAATGATCCCCTGAAAGGTTTGGCGATGGAAACAGAAGGCTTTTTATCACAGGACAAGAAATCAGCCCTCAAAAACGTAACCGGCAGAAAATATTTTTTTGAAAAAATCCCTAAGCCCCGGGGTCACAATTTCAGCAAAAATCTGACTTTTGGCAATTCACTCAAAATTGGTGCCAGAAGCTTGCAAATGATCCCCTGAAAGCTTTGGCGATGGAAACAGAAGGCTTTTTATCACAGGACAAGAAATCAGCCCTCAAAAACGTAACCGGCAGAAAATATTTTTTTGAAAAAATCCCTAAGCCCCGGGGTCACAATTTCAGCAAAAATCTGACTTTTGGCAATTCACTCAAAAATGGTGCCAGAAGCTTGCAAATGATCCCCAGAAAGCTTTGGCGATGGAAACAGAAGGCTTTTTATCACAGGACAAGAAATCAGCCCTCAAAAACGTAACCGGCAGAAAATATTTTTTTGAAAAAATCCCTAAGCCCCGGGGTCACAATTTCAGCAAAAATCTGACTTTTGGCAATTCACTCAAAAATGGTG
>NC_138762.1:99542751-99638195 GCF_965113315.1 Podarcis vaucheri | reverse complement strand
AAGAGGCAATCTCCCCCAATTCCCTTTCCCGCTGCAACTACCCCATTAAAACCTACTTGGAAGACCCTCTGGAAACATGTGGGAAAGGCTGCTTGAGTATGGGAGGAATCACCTTTCTACCTTCCTTCAGAAGGAGCCTTTGCTAAATTCTCAGTTCCTTCCGTGAATGGAAGGAGTCCTTCCAGTCACAGAATACTGTGGGTCCAACAGTGACTTCCTTGCTCATAGGTTCACTACCAATGTGTTAAATATTAAATAAAAACTTCTTATTAGTGTATTACAACTGTTACAAGTTTATTTTACATACACAGAAATATGTATATGCTCCATTTTCAATGTGTTTTTTTAAAAAACACACCAAAGAACACTATTTTGGACTATTTTCAATAACCAAGATAACTTGTAGGGTTCATATTTAAAATCAATGTGTATAAGTAACTCCAAACTATATTCAATTCAGTATTCAGTTGAATGAAAAGTAATAATATCACAGCTATCAAAACATTGTATTGAGGGCACACAGAGGAGGGGACGACAGAGGACAAGATGGTTGGACAGTGTTCTCGAAGCTACCAGCATGAGTTTGACCAAACTGCAGGAGGCAGTGGAAGACAGGAGTGCCCAACGTGCTCTGGTCCAGGGGGTCACGAAGAGTCGGACACGACTAAACGACTAAATGACAAAAACAACGTAATAAGTAAGCTAATGTTTGGATACAAGTTTTATTACTGCCAGGCCATCGGAACCTGGGCTTGTGGTTTGTTTGGGAAGCAAGAAACCATGTGTCCAGGTTCAGACAACACAACAAACCAAGGGTTATGTTTGTTGCTTCCAGTGATGGCAGGAGCAAGGGAGAAGTGAAGAGGAAACTTTTGAGCAGTATGCACAGCCACACTGCTCATTCACATGGAATCAAATCAGAATACTGTGTCATTCCCATGTCTGTATCATAGATATGGTATGGATGCAAAGAATATGACTGTCCATCCCCTAAAAATGAAAAAAAAAAAATTGATCCCACCAGGGAAAGCTTCTGACCATTCATTTGCATATTTGCCAAGTGAAAGAAAAAGCAATGTTACTTTCAAAAACTTTAGTGGATTCCACTGTACTGTTTCATATAAGGGAATGCAGTACACTTGCGCCAGGCAGATGGAACCAACTGTGGTTTTTCAGTGGGTATCCCTTGCATGTTCCCATGTGTTTACAAACATCCAGTTCCCCTTAATGCTTCAGAATGTTCACCAAGAGCACACAATGTACATGAAGCAAACATGTTTTCCACATAAACTGTAAATTGGTCCTGATACTGTGAGGTCAGAGAAAGAATGCAGGTCCTGCTAGCGCAGAAGGAACTGCACACATTACATTTAATATTTATTATCACCATCCAAAGAGGGGCATCACGGGCAATACTGAAAGTTCAATAAACAATGCCAGAAAGAAAATCTAAGAAATTCTATTTACCAGTTCTATCACCTTGGCACTAGGAATTAAGTTCAGACCTTGAAAACAGGCAAGTTGTCACCTTGGGCTTTACTACTTACTTCCCTTGCCAACAATGGCTACTGCTTTTTTTTCTTGGTACCAAAAAGATGGGACACTGCATCCAAACCTATTGGATGATACAATATAACTTGGTGCACATCTCCTTGAGGAATTATCACACACTGAACAATCCTACTATTTATTTATTTAGAGCTTCTGCAAACTTCACATTCTCAGCACTTGGATGTCTGACTTGCCTGGCTCCAGCAAATAATGAGTAATCAAAATCTAAGGGCAAATGTGAACCTGCAACTCTTTATCCAGAAGCATGCAGCTTGCTGAAGGAGTATCAGGAGGAGGAATGAAATGGCATTTCTGCTTTAAATGAGAGCTTTTCCATGGGAAGAAGTATTTCTATTCCAGAATCCTCAGATTTAATAAGTGATTGAAGAGTACTTCAGACCATCAGTAAGCACTCTAAAACAGCCTAATTTTTTTAAAACAAAATTCTCAAGGTCTAGGAGAAAGCACATAGAATTAATAAATCATATAGTATAAACCTATGCAGAGTTAGGCTCAGGACAACAGTCAGTCTCATTTGGTAGTCTCCACTACTCAATCCAGAATAATTTGTGATTTAAAAAAACAACTGACCTGGGGGAGGGGAATGGGCGGCCTGGACACTTCTTTCCCTTAACCTGGATAGGTCAATTCATCAGTCCAAAAAGCATTTAAGCATATTTGGTTATACTGTTATAGCATATCTAACCAGCATGTGACACTGGACTGTATCTGACTGTCATATTCCAAACAGATCCACTAAAATCAATGGGTCTACTGTGGCTTAGTCAGATGCAACCCACTGAATTCAGCGATAAGCCCAATTGATTCAACATAAAAAAGGAGTGCTTTTGAATATGCTTTCAACCTGAGGACAAGCCATGTCACTATCCTTGGAATTAATAAATAACTTCTCCCTGTACAGATGATTACCAGACCTCAGTGATTCTGCCAGGTGTTAAGTGTTTCAGCATCCCTTTAAAATCAAGGTTATTTAAATAAGAAAGCATAACTATCAGTTTCTTCCTACATCAACAACTATGTGCATATGTAAAAGATCAGCAACTCATTCTTTCCTTTCCTGATTCCATCTTCACCCAGTCCAGACTTTAGCTATAACTGACAACAGTAACTTTCCATTCTTATGATATAACAAAATCAAACTACTTCTTTTGCCGACAATGAATTGTCACATTCATTTCCATATTGTTTGCATCCATTCTTTGTTATTGAGTAAAAATGTATATTGTAAGCTATTCAGGATAAAAACTTGAGTTTTTATTTTCGCTTTCTTTACTTTTTAGAGTGCATTTATAGGAGTAGGAACCAAATGCTGCACCTGAAAACATTAGAGTCTATCTCACCACCTAGTCAAACACCACCTTTGGCGTGGCAGCAAATAAGGAGTAAGATTACAAACTCTTAGCTTGCCTTCCTGTTGTTAGATTACTAACAATACAAACCAATTTCCTTTTATAACCAACACATGGCAACAGGTAAGTATGATTTCAAGAGTTCTAAATATTCAATGCCAATAATATACAGGGCAATCCAAACCTCCTATCTGCCATACTAGAGGGGTTTTGGATGGGGCAGAGATGCTCCTCTTCCAACCTCCTTTAGCACCCCAAAGCACCTGCCCAGATGGTGGAAGAAGCTATCACTTGTGATATCTCTGCCAGCAGTTATCAATGGAAATTCCCAATACTGGGCATTTCAGGGGGAGTGGCTACAACACCACCTGATTCCACCACATCCTGGCAGGAGCAAGCTGGTGGTAGCTACACTATCAATCACTACCACTGCTAGTCAGGGGTTAAGATAGCCATTATTGCAATCTAATTTATTACCCTAAAATAAGTAGTCTATCATCCAACTTTTGACTGCTCTGGAAAATACTACATCTCCACCTATTCCTCGCTGACAGATTCTTGTAGGTAATATTCCTGTGCACTCTGCATAAATAGTATATTTATGTAATCTAACAACAGTATAGTATATTTACTCCAATTACTTGGTAGTTGCCTACTCCACAGCCTGTCAGTAGGGATTAATTCTAAAGCAACATCTTTCCTCCAGAGAAAACTGGTGAAAAAATGTTATGTCAATTCAAAATCCATATGGATTTTGCAAATCCATGTTCTGGAAACCACAGCTTGTTCTTCCCTGCCAAAATCTAACTGGATTTTACATTCTACTTATTTTTCCCCCACATGGAGTCCTTGACAGGTATTTCTACACAGATGGAAAAGAATAATACTGGAACAGGCCCAAGTTCTCAAGATTTGACTTGCAGACAAATCTGTATCATCTTGCTCAATGACAGATGCTAATTCTCGTTAGGAATTGTTCAACGTTAGCCCCAGTTCTCTTTCCCTCTGCCCACTAGTTTTGATACATTAAGCAAACACAGATTAAGGAGGGGCAACATCTTGGGGTGGAGGACCAATGGCAGTAGCAAAACAACTTTGATGCCCAACACAAAACAGAGGTACTGCCCAAACAAGAGGGCACACTCTGCTTACTCCAAGAGGTCTTAGCCACCTGGATTTTTAAAAATATCTAACATACAGCCTCATCGCTGAATCACCAGCAGCGTGTGGGCCTTCCTGAGAAGAGACAGAGTTCCCTGTTCCAAATATTTCGTGGCAGTTACCACTTAGATGATGAGCCGAGATGGCACACAGACTCCTTTTTCCCTGACGATATGCCTACAGATTGAACAGGATTTGCCACGGCCCTAAAACGCCACCTTCCTTAAGCTTCGATTCTAAGCACAGAGACACTTGCCTGACCCAGTAAAGCCCCCTGGAACTTACTTCTGAGTAAGCAGGCATAGATTTGCACCTTGTCAGGACCAAAGTCCACGATGGGAACGGCTGAGCTACCCATTCCTGCTGCAGGAGGGAGCTGGTGCTCGTGTGGAAGACCGCCGTGTGCTTGTGCACCCACTAGCCTATGAAGTGCGTGTGGATGTGTGCGCGCGTGTGTCTAGGCAATAAGGTATTGTCCTGCCTTTTCAGAACTGCAGTGCCAGAGGGCGATCTCGTTTTGGACAGGCAGCTGGGCTGCTACGCAGGGCTATATATCTGCCCGGGGAAGATCGCCCAGGAGCTGCCTGCACGGGTCCCACCACCCGGGGTGGCGGGTCGCGTGTGTGCGCGCATCTCAGCGCCCGCTTCCGCCGTTGTTGTCATTTACCTGGCGCCCGGGTGTCCGGCCTGCTCCCTCTCGCTCAGCGCCGCCGCCGTGTAAATCCTCCGGTAGCGCTCGGCCAGGGCCCGGCCCGACAGAAGCAGCTGGTAGCGGCCCCGGCAGCCGCCGCCGCCTCCTGCGCCTCCGCCGGGAGGAGAAGGCAGCCCCGAGGATGTCATGGTCGGCGGAGGCAGCAGGAGCAGCGCCCCGAAGCCCGCCGCGCTCTCGCCGGGGCCCATGGCCACGCACGGCTCGCCGGTGCCGCTGGGGAAGAGGAAGAAGCCCGGGCCGGGCTCGGATCCGGCGGCGGCGGCGGAGGAGGCGGCGGCGGCCCCGCTCATCGCTCTCCCCTCCCCGCCCCTGCGCGCTCCGCCCCCGCGGCCGGCCGGGAAGGAAGGAAGGCAGGCGCCCGCTCCTCCTCTTTCCCCTCAGCGCCTCAGCGGCCCGGCCAGAGCCAAGCGCGGCGCCGCAGCAGCCAACAGACACACAACCAGGCCGCCCGGCCGGCAGCGCCTGACTGAGGGGAGCTGACTGACAGGCGCGCAGCTCCTCCCCCTTTTGGCGCGAGCGCGCCGAGAGCGGAGGGAGGGAGGGCGGGGCCGTGGGGGAGAGAGGGAGAGGGACAGAAAGGGGCGGGGTGCGCGCGCGCTCGTGTCTGTGTCTGTGAGGAAAAGCGAAGCCGGCGTAGGGCGAGGCCGGGCGACGCAAGGGCGCGCGCGCGCGCTCTTCTTTCTTCGCGGGCCGCTTCCTCCCTCTCTATGGTACTTTCCGCGGTAGCGCGTCTCTTTCCGACTGTCAAAACGCTGACATTTTGGTCCGGACTGCGCCTGCGCGACGTCTCCCCTTTTTTTGGAGGGGGGGAAATGTCTTGCCCCACCCGCTTTTTATTTCCGCCCCCCCCCCTCCACACACACATATCTGTAGGTACTGAAAGTCCATGTACGCATGTCTGTTGCGGTTGAGGAGGGAGCCGTGTGTTTCTCTCAGGGGGTGTCGTTCGCTCTGGGTTGTTGTTCTTATTTCTCTACCTCCCCCCCCACACACACCCTCTTTCTCTTGTATCTGCTTCCCGAGAGCGCGTGGAGATGATGTCATAGTAAATTGTGTGTATACACACACACACACACACACACACACACACACTAGACTCAAATATTTAGCAGTGGGCGGAAAGAGAAGAGAGAGATGCAGTTTTTTAAAAAAGTATTTCAATTATTATATATTTATACCCCACCTTCCCCTTATGGGAATGAAGGCACCTTACACACAGAGAGAGAGAGATTTGGTTTATTATATTTCAATTTATTTGCTTTCTTGATTTTAAAAAAGAAAATTACAATCAACCAAAAAAAACCATGCCCCTGTATAAACATAGAAAATCTTATTAAAATAAGCATTGGGGAAAAGTTTGGAGTGATAATGAAAAGTGCACTACTCAAGAAAATTAGGACTCTTGGATCGGGTGACAGGCAGTCACAACAGAAGTTATGTTGTAAGAAATCAATTTGTCATTTGTAAATTGTAATACATTTCGGTTTATATTTTGTTTTGGTTTTTTGTTGATTGTAATTTTCTTTTTTTAAATCAATAAAGCAAATTAAAAGATTTATTATATTTCTATGCCACTTTTCATTCACATGAACCGCAAAGCGGTTTGCAAACAATGTGACAGTAACAAAAGAACAACAGAAATGCAACATAAATCGTATACAGATAGGTAGCCGTGTTGGTCTGCCATAGTCAAAATAAAAAAATTCCTTCCAGTAGCACCTTAAAGACCAACTAAGTTAGTTCTTGGTATGAGCTTTCGTGTGCATGCACACTTCTTCAGATACACTGGAGTGTATCTGTGGAGTGTAGCAGTGTATCTGAAGAAGTGTGCATGCACACGAAAGCTCATACCAAGAACTAACTTAGTTGGTCTTTAAGGTGCTACTGGAAGGAATTTTTTTATTTTGATAAATCGTATAGAATAACAAATCCTCAGTAAAGCAATTGCAATCTATAAAGCACTACTTGCAGAACTCAAAAGGTTAAACAGTACAGTTACAACCAAAGGCATAGGATTCACAAAGTACTACAGCATTCATCTATAAAAACTATATTTAACAACACAGGCGCCAACTCTATGGGGCTGAGGACAGTCAAAATATACTGGGTCAGGGCTGAGGGGCCCAATCCTGAGGAGCCAGGAAGAAGCTGGAAGTAGGCAGTCCTAGCCAGTGAAGCCTGGTGAATCTTTAGTTACCAAAAGGAATCACTATGTTAACCCCGGGCTATGAACCAGATTAGATGGAGAACTGCTGTATGATACTTAGCATTAACTGAGGCCTGCAATTGTGAGAGAACTAAACTTGCAGACTCTTGGTGCAGTGCCTTGTCAGTTGTGGTGCTCACGGGACAGTACAAATGCTTTGACAGCAAACATCTAAATATTAGTACTTCCCCATGCTTTTTTCTGAGGGTACTGAAGGGTACACAGTACCGGCACCTTTTCCCCTCAAAGAAAAACACTGGCTAAAAAGTGTGGCATTTACTGTAACAACTTCCTGGTGAGTAGTGGCGCCTTTTTCTAGAAGAAAAGCACTGGAACTTCCACAAGCTTATGGTCCAAAAATGGTTACATGAGAATCACCACATGAGGGAAGTGACTGCGACCCAGTCATATAAAATAATGGATAGGTAGCCGTGTTGGTCTGCCATAGTCAAAATAAAAAAATTCCTTCCAGTAGCACCTTAAAGACCAACTAAGTTAGTTCTTGGTATGAGCTTTCGTGTGCATGATCTGAAGAAGTGTGCATGCACACGAAAGCTCATGCCAAGAACTAACTTAGTTGGTCTTTAAGGTGCTACTAGAAGGAATTTTTTTATATAAAATAATGTGGCAGAAGTGTCTGAAAATATAGTCTCATGTGCAGTGCTTTTTCTGGGGAGATGCAGGGGTACGCATACCCCTAAACATTTTGTGAATCCAAGTTTGGATAGAGGGGAAGTATTTCAATATGAGTAGGAAAATGAGAGTACCCCTAATTTTTTTTTTATAGAAAAAAAGCACTGCTCATGCGTAGTTTAATTGCTCCTAAAAGTAGGAAGCCGTCAACAGTAAAGGAGGTGTGGTATATAAGTTTTGGGGAACAAGTTGTGAGAGGAATAAAGGCCCAGAATTGATGTTTTTTGTGCATAAGTAATGACCCAGGTGAAGACTCTTTAGCTTTTAGGTCTCAAACCAGTTTAGACTAAAAGTTACTGTTCTCATTTTAGTTGCAGTTCATTTAAAAAATGAATAAAAGCAGATCTATGAAGAGTATGGATACTAGTGTGCAGTGGTTGTCAGCACCCGGGGCAAGGCAAGTAATTTGCGCCCCCTAACCGTGGATTTGCGCCCCCTAACCCTAACCCCCAGATGTTGCGCCCGGTGTGGCCGGCCCCCCCTGCACCCCCCACGCTACGCCACTGCTAGTGTGTGCTGCTTTTTTATTCTGTTCCTTTTTTGCTGATTCCAGGAGCCCTGATATTCAAATATGAGTTTTGCCTTGATGACTTTGGCTAGCATGTATTCACATTACATTACCTGATCATATGCATTGGGGTCCATTGGAACATGTTGCCAGATGAGCGTACATAGGATGGCATCTGTATTCTTCATGGATGTGTTTGATGTTCCTCCCATGACTAGCAGTGATCATACCACATGGTGGGTAAGTCTGTAAGATCTTGTTGAGAATTTATTTCAAAAGGCATGGTCTAACTGGACTCCCTGGCAGGTTTTGAATAAACATCCACAAATTTATTAGTTGAATACATGATAGATAAGGCAAGGATATGTACAATTTTATAACATGCAGAGAACAATACGTGCAAAGAAATCAGAGAGGGGAGCTGAGGGAAGTCCTTGGTGGGGGGGGAAGGGGAGGAATAATGTAATTGATTACTTGGACTGATAATTTGTTATGTTGAAATTGTTTAATAAAAATATTGTTTTAAAAAACCACAAAAAACAGGCATGGTCAATGCACTCTGTAATTGCATCAGTTTGACCCCTGCTTAGCCTGCCTGCACTGCTTTAAGTCACTTCTGGAATCATACAGATAATTCTGTCAGTTTCAAATGTGAAGTATTAAAAGTGGCAGTAATAATTATTGCTCTTTTAAAAATTCATACGTGCTACTGTCACTTTCTTGCCTGTGTTCTTAATCCCAACGAAGACGATCATGGTCAAAATTTTGAATATCTCTTCTGCAAATGTTTTTGGGTTACCTCTACCCTAATGTTTCTCATGAATTGGGAAATTGTGTAAATTGAATCATAAAACAAACCTTAAAACATAAAATGATACTCCATGTTGTCTAGGACAGAGTTTCCCTGCTTCTCTTAGTAAGAACCAAAACATTTAATTCTAGTGAGTCTTCTCATGAGCCTAGTAGCATCTGTGCTGCATTGCCATTGGCCTGTTCTGTTGATGACAAAAATATTGCTCAGCAGTGGAGCTAGATAAAGCAACCTACAGTCCACCTTAAAAACTGGGTTTATGAAGGCTTCTATAATACACTATATAGGAAGATGTGCCTCTGGTTCTATTGAATACAGAGCTAGGAGGAATCTGGTGTTTCTATTTGTATAGCCTACTCTGTCATGCACCAAGCTATCACTCTCATAACTTGTTTTTAAAAATCCACAAAAAAACAGCAGGCAAGCAATTAGTCTCATGGTATGGAAAATAGATGTATTGTTATAAAATTACTATTTGATTGCTGTGACATTTTCCAGTTTATGTAAAAGAGGAGATTAAAGGGGCAGCAGAATGACCACTTTAACTTTTGAATTTTAAACATTAAACTTAAACTTTAAAATCTCTCAACCATCAGTGGCCAAGCATGCCAGACACATCTATTGTTAGGGAAATGATAGGTGAATGGCTCAGAATGGCTATAAAATAGCATGAGATACCTCTGGAAGGTGAGACTCAGTCCCCATCCCCACACCCTAAAGCAAGGAAACAACCTAGGGAGTGTGTATGTCAGAGAACTTTTGGGGGAACAAAAAAGAGGTACATACATAGAAAGGCGGGGTGCGGGTGGCGCTGTGGGTTAAACCACAGAGCCTAGGACTTGCCGATCAGAAGGTTGGCGGTTCGAATCCCCGCAATGTGGTGAGCTCCCATTGCTCGGTCCCTGCTCCTGCCAACCTAGCAGTTCAGAAGCATGTCAAAGTGCAAGTAGATAAATAGGTACCGCTGTGGCGGGAAGGTAAACGGCGTTTCCGTGCACTGCTCTGGTTTGCCAGAAGCAGCTTAGTCATGCTGGCCACATGACCCGGAAGCTGTATGCCAGCTCCCTTGGCCATTAAAGCGAGATGAGCGCCGCAACCTCAGTCGGCCACGATTGGACCTAATGGTCAGCGGTCCCTTTACCTTTACCTTTACATAGAAAGGCAAAAGCACAGAGCTGAGCTGTAAGCTGAAGGCATCTAGGGGTGCCTCTCTGTAGATCTGAAAGTGAGGAAACAGATCTGCTATACTGTCTGCCTTCAACTGTTCTCAGTTGTAAATAACCCAAATATTACAAGTACACCATAACTTCCAGACTCTGCTATTGTTTTGCAGCAAAAACAATAGTTTCATAACACCTGGAAGACTAACAGATTTTTATGGTGTTAGCTTTCATGGACTACAGTCCACTTTATCAGATCTCTCCTTCCAAAGTAAGCTAAACCCAGGTAGCACTGTTTCATGAATGTCACACCATTCAGGGAAGTGGTGAACCCTATTCGGTGTTTTGTTTCATTGGTTCCATGGTTATTCTTTTCTGAACATTGCTCTGTTCACCAGTCCCCACCACAGCTGGAACTTCATCTTACCGTCTTCCTCTTTTGAAAGAAGGAACTAATTGTGTGGTGTGGATTTTGGTTGTAAATTTCAAAGCTACATATGCAATGTTTGTTTTAAGGGTATGGAGAATGAGCTGACAAGTGAATTTCCAGTGTGTAAATTTGTCAAAATTCCTAAGTTTAAGCAAAATAGGAAATGGAGTTGATGAACCTGCATAAAACTTAACTGTCCCTTCTTCAACTGGGCATTGGTCTGGCAGAATTCTGGACCGTCCAAAGATTTTTCAACATATTTTGAGGTTGCCAGTTCTATACAGCATGCCTATCTTGTAAAATCAAATCCTATCTTTAAGACAGTTTGGGAAATGCAGACATATTTGTTTTAATGTAGTTAACTCTCTTTCTACCTATTGCTGTGCAGTGGAGTGGACTTCTGCATAAAAATGCAATTATGCTTTATGGCTACTATTTACAGAAATAGCAAGGTGATATATAAATGTAAGATATAATCAGAATAAGAATAAGAATAATTCAGTTGTATATTTCTTAATAAGTATGTTTACTTATTCAGTCTAAGCCACTGAGCCTAGGGCTTGCCGATCAGAAGGTTGGCGGTTCGAATCCCTGCGACGGGGTGAGCTCCCGTTGCTTGGTCCCTGCTCCTGCCAACCTAGCAGTTCAAAAGCATGTCAAAGTGCAAGTAGATAAATAGGTACTGCTCCAGCAGGAAGTGCAGTTTAGTAACGCTGGCCACATGACCTGGAAGCTGTCTGCAAACAAATGCCGGCTCCCTCGGCCAGTAAAACGAGATTAGCGCTGCAACCCCGGAGTCGTTTGCAACTGGGCTTAACGGTCAGGGGTCCCTTTACCTATGTTTAGGATTGCAGCCTAAATATAACCCTACCTTCAGATATCTTGCAAAGATGCATGAAGTCCATACTATTAGTAAAGGTAAAATGTAAAGGACACCCTGGACAGCTAACTCCAGTCAAAGGTGACTATTTTGGTGCTGCACTCATCTTGCTCCAGGCCAAGGGAACCGCCATTTGTCCACAGACAGACAGCTTTCCGGGTCATGGGGCCAGCATTATTAAACCGCTACTGGCACACGGCGGACCATGATGAGTGCCAGAGCACATGGAAACGCTTTTATCTTCCTGCCACAGCAGTACATATTTATCTACTTGCACTGATATGCTCTCAAACTGCTAGGTTGCAGAAGCTGGGTCAGAGCAACGTGCACTCACCCCATTGCGCGGATTCAAACCACCGACCTTCCAATCAGCAAGCCCAAACTGAACAATACAGTGGTGCCTCGCAAGACAAAAAGAATCTGTTCTGTGATTCTCTTCGTCTAGCGGTTTTTTCGTCTTGCAAAGCAAGCCCAATGAAGGATTAGCGGATTAGCGCTATTAGAGGCTTTTAGAGGCTTTTAGAGGCTTATCGGCTGATCGGATCAGCTGATAAGCGGCTTAGAGGCTAAGAAAAAGGGGGGGAAAGGGGAAAAAACCCGCAGGAACTCGCAAGACATTTTCGTCTTGCGAAGCAAGCCCATAGGAAATTCGTTTTGCGAAGCACCTCCAAAACGGAAAACTCTTTTGTCTAGTGAGTTTTCCGTCTTGCAAGGCATTCGTCTTGCGGGGCACCACTGTACATCAGGACTGAGCTATGAATCTCACTTCAAACTCTTCTCTGCCCAGAACGTGCTAGGTGGCTCTTGGTAGCCTCTCATTCCCTCAGCCCCACCCCTTTAGCCTGCAATAAAGAGATAATAATAACTCTTCCTTGCAGAAAGATGCACGTTTTCTAACAATATAATGCATGTGAAATAACTGAACACTTGCAAGCTAAACACTATATAAACGCTAGGCATTATTATGGATTGTTGAAGTGTCTTGCTGATAAGATTGTTGGCTAAAATCATGAGTTTTGTGTGATCGCTGCCAGCTTGATAAAGTTTGGCCTCATCAAGCATAAACAGTGAGTCAATTTGGAATGTGCTCTTAGCTCCTACTGCTTTTGACACAAAGGCAGAGTATTTTGCAGGATTAAATTGTCATGATCCAAAGATCTGCTGAGCCACGCAAACAGAGGATATTGAATGACGTCACCATCCCTAGAAGGCTCCAGCCATGCCCCAGATCCTGTTAACCTTTTATCTACTCTGCACTTAGCACCAGACAATGTGTTTCAACCACCCTTCTTTCTGGTACAAGTTCATATATGTCTTTCAAAATAAATCTTTCCCTACTTAATTTATTGTAGTGCATGTTTGCCAGGTGTTAGAATGGCTAATAAGGTTGCTAGTGTTGTAACTATACTTGTCTTCCCTGCACCCCTGGCAGTTTAATTTATTAACTGTGAGAGACTCTGAAGGCAAGCTGCATCGTCTGCCTCGTGGAATACTCATAAACGAAATCAATATGAGCCTTTACTACTGCTGTTAATTCATAACGTAAGTTTTTCTGTACTGCTTTCTTTTTGGGTTTTTTGAAGCAGCTTATAAAACAATAAGTACTAAAATACAGTGGTGCCCCGCAAGACGAATGCCTCGCAAGACGGAAAACTTGCTAGACGAAAGAGTTTTCCGTTTTGGAGGTGCTTTGCAAAACGAATTTCCTATGGGCTTGCTTCGCAAGACGACAATGTCTTGCGAGTTCCTGCTGGTTTTATTTCCTCCTCCCCCCTTTTCTAAGCCGCTAAGCTGCTTATCAGCTGATCCGATCAGCAGATAAGCCGCTAAAAGCCGCTAATAGCGCTAATAGTGCTAATAGTGCTAATCCGCTAATCCTTCAATGGGCTTGCTTCGCAAGACGAAAAAACCGCTAGACGAAGAGAATCACAGAACGGATTCTTTTCGTCTTGCGAGGCACCACTGTATGCACATTGACGCAGCAGGTAGGAGGAGTTCAGTGGTGGGGAACCGCCAGCCCATGGCCTGAATTAGGCCCGACAGTGGTTCCAGTTTGGCCCTTGAAGCTGGTTCCCACAACCACACCTGTCTTGTATCATATGTGATGTCGGGTGTGGGGCCGGTAAGACTCGTCCAAAAAGGAACAATCAGAAACTTAAAAGTGTGATCCAAATGGCTGAGGGAGGAGAGAAGGAAGGCTCCCTTCCTCTGAGGGAAAAGGACCAGAGGAGGCGTTGCTGAATGAAACTAAAAAGAGAGATAGAAGGTGCTTTTAAAAAAGAAAATGAAATGGATATAATGGAAGGAATGAGTGAAAGTGGTCGTTTGGGCAGAGGGGATAAGATACATTAAGTGTGAAAAGTGGAGGAGAAATCATAGCAGATGACTAAGAACAGTTTGAGAAGCATGGGGGGCATAAAATAAAAAGCTCCCCAAGAGCTTCTGGATTAGTTACCCCCTCCCCCCAAAAAGGATTTGAGTCAGAATGCTTCCACAGCCATTGTCTATATTTAACAGGAATTCTGTAATTCTACAGGCAGCTTCCCACAACAAGTAAACGGCTAAGAATTTCTGCATGATGCATCCATAAAATGTACTGTGTTCCCTCACTACACCATACCACCTAACTAACACATCTCTTAGGCATGGTCTTCAACAGCCGCAATTTGGCAGCATTTTGGAGCTTGTGTGAACATGGAAATTCCTTAACACAGCAAGTTAAATGGGAAGGGTTTTTTGTTAATTGAATTCACTTCTATGGGATGTGCTTTGGCAGAACAACTGAGTTTCACAGAAAGTGACTCATCAGGCATAACCTGTCACTTTTACTGCCTTTCTCAAAAAGGTTTACTTGAAATGCAATGTCAGTTGCGGAACATCTTCTTGCTAAGATCTGTAACCTTTGCCTCTATTTTAAAAGAATCTCACTCCTTCTGAATAAAACCTACTACAGGTCACCCAGTGCCTGCCACTCCAGTGGGAGAGTTAACATGCTGAAATCTTTTGTCTTGTAATCATCACCATCCAACATTTCTTTTTTTCTTTTTTATGTGCAATGTTGGGTTTTGAAGGAGTGCAGATCATCCTTAAAAATTCCTCCCTCAGTGGTTCTCTCCCACTCCAGCACTTCATGCCTATTCACAACCACAATACACTGTTTTTGTGGTGCCACGTTTAGGACTGCATAATTACAGCCAAGTAAGGTCACATGATGAATGGTGATATCATAGTATTACATAGTCAGTCAGATTTGGCTGTGTGATGTCACCGAGGAGGGAACTGCCCTTCCATTGCACTTACTTTGAGTGGGGGTGAGTGAGGCGGGTGGAATCTACCTGTGCTACCCTCATAACTGAGCAATGTCACCTGTTGTGCTGTACTTCTCACCAGCACAGCCTGGTAAGATCCCTCCCCACATTTCCATTCTCACAGGGCTCGGAACAATGGCAGAGTTTGGGCGCTCAAATCAGTGCAATCCTAAAATCTGGCACCTTCCACCTCTCGCAGTCTGTTCTCCAGCATTGCAGTGGCGCCCCCCAGTGGCGTAGCGTGGGGGTGCCAGGGGTGCCGGCCGCACCGGGCGCAACATCTGCGGGGGGCGCGAGTCCAGAGGGAAGGGACAAGTTCCTTCCTCCGCCGGGCTCCCCGCCGCCACCGCCAGCCTTGCGCCCCTAGCGCGCGCGCGCCCCGCCGCCGCTGCGGCTGCGCTCCACTCACTGCTCGCAGGAGGAGCAGCCGCTGCAGTAGCGACGACGCTGCCACCGACGCCTGGCCGGGCACGGGCAGCCTCCGCACCCGGACATCCCCTCGGCCCAGCCACAGGCGGCAGCTGCTTCTGCCGACTGGGAGGGAGGAGAGCTCCGAGGGGCCTCGCTGCGCCTAAACCCTCCGAGAGGAAGCCGGCGGGCGGGCGAGGGTCTCCCGGCAGAAGGGGGTGCCGCTGGCTCCGGCTCTCAGCGCAAGTCTCAGCTGCGGGGGGGGGCGAGGACGGAGCATGGCTGGAAGCCCCCGGACCCGGCCGGGAGGAGGAGAGGCGCTCGCCAAGCCCGGATCTGGAGCTCCACCTACAGCCCAAGGAGAGGAGGGGGCGGGGAGGCGCCCGAGGCTTCGGCTGCCTCAGCCCACGGGGGCTCCGCAAATAATAAATTTAATAAATTCCTGCTGAGCCTTTGGGGGGGGTCCTTGGCTCCTTCGCTCGCCCCCAGCCCCAGTGGCGTAGCGTGGGGGGTGCAGGGGGCGGGCGCAACATCTGGGGGGCGCGCTCGCACTCAAGTGCTAAAATCCATGGGTTAGGGGGCGCAAATTACTTGCCTTGCCCCGGGTGCTGACAACCCACGCTACGCCACTGGCGCCCCCTGCAGCTCAGCGCCCAGTGCGGCCAAACCGGTCATGCTACCCTAAAACCGCCTCTGCTCAGAATATTGATGGAAATGCATGTTCATTTAGGCATTCTGCTGGAAAAAAATGCACTCTGGATGGAAACGATTCATATTCAGACATGGATGGCGCCCATTCTCAGTGCACTACTTGCAATGGGTTTCGCATTCAGGTTCACTTTCGGCAGTACATTTACATTGCCCTGAACAGTAGTTCTTTTGGAGATGCCATGAAATGCATGGCTCTCCCACCACGGTTCAGTGCTATTTAAGCGGTTCCCTTTGGCTGGATCATGCCCTAGCTTTGAAACAAATACAAAACAAGCTCGTGAATGGCATATCCAAATCTTGCTTACTAATTTCACAAGCAAAGCTTTGAAAGCATAATGTAATAATCAGAAAGTCTAAGTTTCCTTAGGCTTAACAAGGAGGAGGAAATTTGCGAAATTGGAGGGGTTACCTCAGGCTGCAAGGCTGAGTAGTCCCTTATCTTGTGTCCCTTTAGGCTTCATTAACACAGTCCTCCTTGCGCTGTATCTCTTTCCCGCAGGAGTAGGCTCTTGGCATCAAAGTCACAAGTATTTTTCTTGTTTGGAGATAGTTTAACCCCCTTTCTGCCAGCTATGAGATATAGTGACACATTCCCCAACACACCCTTTGACTCTTACTAGATTTTAGAGAGAGAATATATTCGCCTTGAGATTGAAATTCAGTTCTGCCACAGATGCCACCAGTGAACACTGTAAATGGTTTATATAAATTCTACAGGCCAAATCTGTGTCTGTGCTAAGAAGAGCAGAAGCCACATCACAGTTGGGTTTGCCAGCTCAAATTGTCAAGGGTTTAGAGGTGTGTACATATGGTAATTTAAAGTGCCCTGTGAATATTTTCTGTGCTGTCCGCATGACATCTCTGTTACAGAAATGAGTTTAACATGCATTAAATGTAATGTTTGTATGCACTGAAGTTTAAAAACTTGGGTAAAGGTTTGCATTTGCAAAGTAGAGAGGTTTGCAAAGATTAGGCACGAAAGGTAAGGTTTCACTCCGACAAATGCAGAAAAACAGGATGGGTGGTCCATTTCAGGTTGATTGATTAGTCCTGCAATGATGATACAAGCAAACTGCTTAGGATCTCTCTCTGGGACCAGAGAGAGGAATGTTTATTTAACTGTATTAAGGACTAAAAGAATACGGGATCACATTGCTTGCTTGTTTAAGAACAACGTGTTATGTTGTATCTTGCAATGTTTCTTTGTAACTGTTTTAAGTTTGAAACTCATTTTTGTGGTGGAGAGCATTCATATCTTCTCTGCACAAGGTCAAGTTCAGGGATTCTGTTGCAGCAACTCTTGCAACCTCCTTCTCATCCAAGTGGCAGACTCCACTTAGTTCCTCTTTAATTTGGATTTTCCTGATTCATTGAGAATGTGGCAATGGGGCTGGAATCCAACATAAAAGTGCATGCCAGCCAACTGTGGACACACTGAAATGCATTTTGTTTGTGGGTGGGCTTATCTTTCTTTCTTTAGATATGTGGTGACAAAGGTCAGGGGTAATCAGAACTGTAGTTCAGCAACATTTGAAGGGCACCACTCAGCCCCCCCCCACCCTGTTGTCTATCAAGACTTGGGAAGCACTTCAATAGTTTCTAGCCGTAATCAGTGGCGTAGCGTGGGTTGTCAGCACCCGGGGCAAGGCAAGTAATTTGCGCCCCCTCTGCCCTAGGGGCAGAGAGCTGCGAGTGCGAGCGCGCCCCCCCAGATGTTGCGGCCAGTGCGGCCGGCCCCCCCTGCACCCCCCACGCTACGCCACTGGCCGTAATACCGAGGACATAATAAAATATTCACAAGGACAAGTCCTACTGCGTCACTGAGTAAAAACCTGAGGGTTGCTAACTAGGAATGGGAAAAAGAAATACTTGACTCTTCTATTGTGATTGAAACAGTTGTTGCTATGACTCGTCAGCTGCTTTTCTATTGACTTAGAAGAGCTTCTTGGAGCTGACAGACTTTCTGTTTTTATGGTTTACAGCTTTCAAAATTGCCTGATCTCCAGGGTGCATAGAAAGTTCAATAAATCCTTCTCCTCAGGAGGCAGCGTGGGGAGGCAACTGTGGATATTTGTATTGCTGTTCTGGTAGAAGACATAAGGGCAGAAATGGGTTGTGCCTGTTCTATTGTATAGCAGAACCAACAGTCATCAGCAAAGCTTTCCAGTGAACACTGAACCGGTTATTTGCATTCCTGCTAAAAGCAGATAGACAAGAACAGAAATATTAGATAACGTAGGCAGTTCACACACTGTCAGACTCTTGCATAACCAAAGAACCTTCCCCCTGGAATTGTCAGCTTTTGAAGGCTCACTTCTTTTCTTACATCCCAAATATATATATATTTTCGTTCGACTATATCATGGTAAACCACCACAACTGCCTGTGGATTATGCTAAGGGAGCAGGGTGGGGAAGGAAAATAAGTGGGGTCTTATGTTAGGTCTGGAGTACATTCAGCATCCAGTGTGAGTGTCACTAAAGGCGACCCAGATTTCCAGATACGCAGCAGAGGTTAGTCCATTAGGGCACTGACTCACCAACCTTAGCCTCCTCTTAGCCAGCCCACGCCTACCTGCCTTCTTACTCAGACCCTCCAAGTGTCCTTATTTTACAGGGACAGTCCCAGATTTACAGAAGCCATCCCGGTTTCTGATTTGATCCTGGAATATCCCACTTTTCCCTATTTCCACTGGAGAAATGTTGGAGGGTATGCTTACTTACAACAACTCAGGGCATGGCTGTGCCAGTCATTGGCTCTGGCTCATGATTGTGATACTGCTGTCTGCCATACTACTCCAACTACTACATCAGCCACCACTCCTCTGGCAAGACCCTGCCTCCCAGCCTTACTGATGTGGTCCAAAGGAAATCAGAACAATATGTTTGGCAGCAGGTTGGTTGGAGGAGTGGCTGGAAGGAGTCACACAAAGGCCCCATCCAACCATCTTAGGGACTCCACTCCTCATTTGTGTAGGGTTTACTCCTTGGCCTTTTCTTCTCCTGAAGATAGCCTGCAAGGCAGCGGAGGTTTAGGTTCAGTGTTTTCCATATCCTAGATCAAGGCAAACTAAGGCCCAGGGGCCGGATCCAGCCCAATCGCCTTCTAAATCTGGCCAGAGGACGGTCTGGGAATCAGTGTGTTTTTTACATGAGTAGAATGTGTGCTTTTATTTAAAATGCATCTCTGGGTTATTTGTGGGGCATAGGAATTCGTTCATTATTTTTTCTTTTTTTAAAATATAGTCCTGCCCCCCACAAGGTCTGAGGGACAGTAGACCGGCCCCCTGCTGAAAAAGTTTGCTAACCTCTGTCCTAGATGTCTGCCTTTCCATATTTTTTCCACTTTTATGGCAGAACACCACTATAGGCAGCAAAACAGAGCACTTTTATTTTTAATGAGACTAATTCCATAATTAAAGCACCCCTTCCACCACCAACCCCCTGCAGGAAGAGAAGCTGGCATTGCAGCAATTTGGAGAAGCTATTAATCAGATACTTTTTATCAGCCCAGATCAACAGGCGATAATAAAGCAGGCTAAGCCTGCAAAGCAGGAGACTTTCAATTAATGTTAAATGGGACTTTTGTTTGTTAAACAAAACTTGTGTGTGAACATTATAGAGTGATTGTGGCCATGGGGAAGGGCATTGCTGGGTAATACTACAGTACATTGCTGTAAGTGCCACGTGGAACTTCTCTCTTAATGCTACTCCCAGCCAAATATGGAAAAGTGATGCCTCTGCACTAAAGGCCACTGCTGTGGAAACACCCCAAGCAATGTAAAGCCAGGATGATAACAAGGGCTGTTTTTCATTTATTCCCACTAAGTTGAAAGCTGCACTGTCTAACACAGCTGAGGGGGCTGAAAGTCATCCATTGCCCCCAAAACAGGGATAACTGGGGGCAGGTTTAGTTCCCAAGATGCAGGTGGCACTGTGGTCTAAACCACTGAGCCAATTGGGCTTGTCGGTCAGAAAGTCTGCGGTTCGAATCTGTGCGATGGAGTGAGCTCCCATTGCTCAGTCCCAGCACCTGCCAACCTAGCGGCTCAAAAGCGCACCAGTGCAAGTAGATAAATAGGTACTGCTATGGCAGGAAGGTAAACGGCGCTTCCATGAGCTCTGGTTTCCGTCACGGTGTTCCATTGCGCCAGAAGCGGTTTAGTCATGCTGGCCACCATGATCTAGAAAGCTGTCTGTGGACAAGCGAGATGAGTACCGCACCCCGTAGTCACATTTGACTGGACTTAACCATCCAGGGGATCCTTTACCTTTCACCTTTTAGTTCCCAAGCTAACTGTGCACACTTTTACTTGGGGGGGGGGGGCAAAAGCACAGTGCTTCATTGATTTCATTATATTTTCATGCAGACATTTCAGGTGCATTAGATTCATTGGGTATTGATTACATATAGTCTTTTCTGCAATTTCAGCGACATAATCAGATTCCTTACAGTCTTGTGGGATAGTTTGCACTGCTACAGAAACAACAGGGTGGCCTTTCAAACTATTTAATTAAGCTGATGATAAACTTCGCTTTCCTTAAAAGACATTTCCATGTTGCTTTTCATTTGGGAAAGAAATAAACTTCACATCCGTGTTGTTGTGGAGAGAAGTAAAAATGCTTTGACAAGAAAATGCAAATATCATTTAATTACTGTTGATATGTCAGATTCAATCCCCTGACCAGTTTTTCAGGTCTTCTAAAAGGTACTAGTTAACTGCTCTGCATTCTTGTGTCACTCCAGCCTTTGGCAATTCCCTCAAGGATGATTAGCAAGATTGGGAAGTAGGAACACAGGTACTGCTGTTATAGTCAAACATTCTTCTGTATCAAAAAAATTGTGAGCACTGCATTTTAAAGCCATCAATATAAAAATAGAATATAAGAAACGCAGGGTGCAAGCTGTTTCCACCATGTAAATTAAATATTAGGAAGAACAAGAGCTGATTAAATCCATATGTCCTCAAAATTGTTGATCTGGAACAGTCTTTTGTAAAAGTGCACCTTATATATTATATAAGATGACAGGTACATCTAAGCACCTCCCAAGTCCTGTTGGCTCATTGCTCAGTGCCACGTGTTCCATCAGATGTGTGAAGAAGGAGCAGATGGAAGACCACATCTGATGGCCATTGCATCTAACAGCACCCCCAATGTCCAAGCATTTGGCTGAGCATGTAAAAGGGCAGAGGTGTGCCTGCACATCCTGCCCCCAGTGTCCCCAGTCTGAAGAAAAGCCCCCACGGCCAGGGGAGTTGGAGGGTGGGATTTGCATGCATGGCCCTGCAGTTTAAGGGACGCGGGTGGTGCTGTGGGTTAAACCACAGAGCCTAGGACTTGCCGATCAGAAGGTCGGCGGTTCGAATCCCCGCGATGGGGTGAGCTCCCGTTGCTCGGTCCCTGCTCCTGCCAACCTAGCAGTTTGAAAGCACGTCAAAATGCAAGTAGATAAATAGGTACTGCTCCAGTCGGAAGGTAAACGGCGTTTCCGTGCGCTGCTCTGGTTCGCCGGAAGCGGCTTAGTCATGCTGGCCACATGACCCAGAAGCTGTACGCCGGCTCCCTTGGCCAGTAAAACGAGATGAGCGCCGCAACCCCAGAGTCGGCCATGGCTGGACCTAATGGTCAGGGGTCCCTTTACCTTTTTATCTTGCAGTTTAACCCTTTGTGTGTTCAGGGTAACACCTGTTTCCTCTCCATGCATTGAATGAAAGCGTGGAGGAGATTGTCTGAAGGAAGCTGACCTTTTTAATCCTACATTTCCACACATAATTTTGCAAACACCTCTTGTTGCCTTACCCCTTTACAAGTTTGGTGGTGTATATTTAAACCATTTTAGGCATACACCTAAAAAATAATAATTTGAGATGTGAGATGTGAGATGTGGCTTACAATTCTTCTTTAAATTATGACGGTTTTCTCAGATTCTATGGGCACATGATACATAACTGTCTGCACCTAGCTGCGAAAAAATCAGTATGGGGATGGGATCCAAATATGAATTCACGCCTTGATGTTTGCAAAAAGTTGTGATCTAATCCTCAGTATTCTTATAAAATTACCAATTTGCGTCTTGAGAGCTTCTTATTGATTGGTAGGCTTTTTAGCCCGTTGTACTAACACAATAGAAAATACATTGGAGTGTGTGTCACCTGGTTAGATAATATTATTACATTCGATGTAATTTCTGATATTACGGTGGATGCTTTGGTCTGGTGCTGTGAAGATATTTTAATGTACCCAGTGGGGAAAGAAATACAAAAGCCACAGAAAAGAGAAGCGTAGCTCTGATAAGTGTGTTAACACATAATAGGGAACTCACAATGGTTACGCACCACTGTGTCCTTTCTGAATTAGAGTGGAGATGAGCATTTTAACAGGAGATAACTAGGAAGGCATCGCTGAAAGATTTATGGATGGCTTTGTTATTATGGGGATAATGGAAGACATTACAATATACCACCGAAAGCAGGGTGAAATGGGGGTGACACATGTTGGAAATCAATCATTTTTAGTGTGCTTTGGCTCATGTGAAATGCAATTTTATAGCAACGGGTCATCTGACCTACCCAGTTTCTAGAGCAAGGTTACTGCCAGTAGGACACTTTCTGGTGTGTTGTCAGCTACTTATTTTTTTCCCATTCCAACCAATGGAGCAGATACTCACTTCCCCTGGGAGATTATTCTGCTGTCTAATAGATTTCTCTCAACTCAAAGCCACTTGTTGATTCATAATCCTTTTGACGTCAGTGAGAGTATACACATGAGGAGGGCAAGAAGGCTTTGCTGCCTTTTTCCAAAGCAGACTGGTGGCCTGATCCTAACTCTGATGTGCCAGCACGCGTATGCTTCAGAAAAGATACAGACAGCTGTTCCTGCTACCTAGTCCATCGTGGCTTTACATCAAGCTGGTGTGTTGCTGGGATGCTACAGCAGCACTAAAAATGGTGCAATTGTTTTCATCGTTGTGTTTTGAATTGTTGCAACCTGCCCTGAGACATCAGGGTGCAACTAGGGTTGATGTCTGAAATATACTCAAGAGTCCTGTAGTGATTTCACGCTCTTTACTACAGCTTGTAAAACAGTGATTGAATCTCCCCGCAAACCTCAGGCTTTTATATACATTATTTACACAGTGAGTCCCGTCTGATTGGCTGATTCTGTTTCCCTCCTGGAGCCTGATTGGTCTTTTCCTGCAGGCCAATCAGTTGTTGCATTCTATGACCCTACCAGCCTAATAGGCTGATTAACTTCCTCCTGGAGTCTGATTGGTCTTTTCCTGCAAGGCAATCAGTTGCTGCAATCTAGGATCCTACTTGCCTATTGTTCTAGGACATAACAACGTCCATCCCTAGAAAAACGTGATTGTCTGTTTTTTGGAGAAAAGTGTTCCCTATCCTGTTTAGTCTTCAAACAGGAAGCTTTTTTTCACATATTTAAGCTCCTCCTGCTCCTCAAAACTATGGAGGCAGTGGAGACGGCTCAATTGACTAGCAAACTCAGAGGAAACTCAAAGCAAAAATTTGCGGAAAAATGGGATGGTTATAGAAGATATGTTCAAAAATACAATAATAGTTTTTTGTGTGTTTTTTTAAAGATATTTATTAAAGTTTTCAAAGTATTACAAAAAGAAAAAAAAATACAAAATAAAAATAGTTAAAAACAATTCAATCTTTCAATAACTTATCTTTCATTTGCTTATTTCCCGGACCTCCTCACGCCTCCCTTTTCTGTATTCCAGTTCAGTTTGTTAGTTCAGCAAATCCCTCCCCTCTTTGTTTATCCTAATCTTAAATCTTAAAATATTATAACATTGGGTTTTTACCTATTAATAGTCCATTTTCTCATATTCCCTTATAACATTACAGCTATAAACCACTTAATTTCTATCCAACATCATTCTAACATTCATTAATTTTACAATATTTCTGTGGATAGTCTTTAAACTTTTTCCAGTCTTCTTCCATCGACTCTTCTCCCTGGTCTCAGATTCTGCCAGTCATTTCTGCCAGTTCCATATAGTCCATCACCTTCATCTGCCATTCTTCCAAGGTGGGTAGATCTTGTGTCTTCCAATACTTTGCGATAAGTATTCTTGCTGCTGTTGTGGCATACATAAAGAAAGTTCTATCCTTCTTTGGCACCAATTGGCCGACCTCGCCCAGGAGAAAGGCCTCTGGTTTCTTCAAGAAGGTATATTTAAATACCTTTTTCATTTCATTGTAAATCATCTCCCAAAATGTCTTAATCCTTGGGCACGTCCACCAAAGGTGAAAGAATGTACCTTCAGTCTCTTTACATTTCCAACATTTATTATCGGGCAAGTGATAGATTTTTGCAAGCTTGACTGGTGTCATGTACCACCTGTATATCATTTTCATAATATTCTCTCTTAGGGCATTACATGCCGTAAATTTCATACCTGTGGTCCACAACTGTTTCCAGTCAGCAAACATAATGTTATGTCCAACATCTTGTGCCCATTTAATCATAGCAGATTTCACCGTTTCATCCTGAGTATTCCATTTCAACAGCAAGTTATACATCTTTGACAAAATCTTAGTTTTAGGTTCTAACAGTTCTGTTTCTAATTTTGATTTTTCCACCTGGAAGCCAATTTTCTTGTCCAAATTATAAGCCTCCATTATCTGATAATAACAAAAATACAATAATAGTTTTGACTCCGTGCTAACATTCGAGTGATAGAGGAACTAAAAGGAGGTGGATAACAATTAAGGATTTATTATGTTTTCAGAACGTATTGGAAAAATTATATAGAAAGGTTTATTGTTTTGTGTGCATTTGATTGTAAGATAAAATACATGCAAAGGGACTTGACAGGAAGTCAAAGTTGAAGAAAAGATTTTGTAAGATAAAAGGTGAAAAATATTTATTTTCATTATTATTTTGTGTGTGGGCGTGGGTATATGGGTGTCTGCACATATGTGTGTTTTTGTATGGAATGTTTGGGAGGAAATAAGACGGTCAATAACAAATAAACTAAATATTGATGTATGTGATTTTTGTTTCTTAATTATATTTGGTGGTAGTGTGGTTGTGTTGTTTTTTGTGGCATAAAACCATTCAATAAAGATTAATTTTTTAAAAAACAACTATGCAGGCAGAGGGTGGGTCAGGTGGGGGGGGGAGAGCGAGGGCCTGAGCGGGAGTTTGTGCCAGTGAAGGGTGGGTCCATGAGGATGAGAGCAAGAGTTATTGTGGGATGAAGGCAAAGGGTAGGGTGGGCCAGGAGGAGGAGTTCTCCGGTCTCTGAGTCCTCTTTGATTCCGCTTTCCATTTCATCCTTCTCTGCTCCGCTTTTATTCACCATTTCATCAATCTCAGCTCTACTCACTTTTATTTGCTCATCAAACATTTGCTGAGGGATGCTAACAGCCACTGGAATGCCCAACGATGTATTTGCCATACTGTGTGTTCTTGCTATTATGAACAAGTCATTACAACTCCCGTCTCCACCTTAAGATCTTGACAGCGTTATCTCTTATCAAAACACATTCCTTTTCCACAGAGGCGGCCTGGAGTGGCAAAATTACTTTTGATTCCAAGGCACAGTTTCGTCATGAAAACAGAGAATTATAAATAATAATTTTAAAAATTCTTAAGCACTCAGAACTCCCTTGATTGTTTAAAGCTTTTTTGGCTCAAACAATTAGAGCATGCTTTTTGGTCTGCCTTCAACCCTTTAATGACCGACTCTTCTTAAAGCCAGAAAGTAGCTCACACACCAGATGTAAATTTCCACCAGCAGAGAAAACCTCTCTCAATCATAAAATATAACCATCTCAGACATAGTTAGAGAAAAGGAAGCTTTTGCAAACCCCATTAGGACTTTTGGGGGGCAAGATATTGATTCCACTACTCTTAAGTCTCTCACCCCGTCCAGGTTCCCAGGAGTTTACAGCTTCTCAGTCTAATTTTGAAAACTTCACTTGTGGGGGGTGTCAGGGTACAATAAACAAATATCATCCCCTCCACATAATCATATTTGTTTGCATAACAGAAAGGGGGGGGACTGAAGTAGTTGAAATCAATAGTCGGGCTTTGAAGGAACTTGTAAAGGTATGTTTAGTGTGGAGTCCTACCAGAATCTTTTTATACACATATTTTAAAAGAATATGATGTTTAAAAAAGTTTTGCTTTTCTGTATTCCTTGATTATTGCATTACTTACTTTTCTTTCTTTTTTACTATTAGCAGAATATATTTTTCTTGATGATTGGATAAAGCAACATTGTTTTGCTTTCAACTTGCAATATAATGGGGAAAGGTTTTAGTGATCAAGGGACTAATTCATCATCATACCAATAATTTCTGAATTATTAAAGGATATTTTCTCTATGCCATGGAGATGCTACATGCCACAGTGCTCTCTAGGGCGCAATCTATCAAATTTGTACCAGAAAGTCCATTTACTGATTCACTACGCTGTGTTGACGAAGATGACCACAGTTGCCATAAGGGTCATTTCTCCATTGTGTTGAAAGCTGCTCTCCAATTTCTCAGAAGTTTCTTCTTCTATGTTAGGGTCGCCACATTTCAAAAAGTAAAAACCAGGACACCCCAAAAGTTGTTGAGCTTTTTTTCAACAACAAAACGTCACATTTCGGATGTATGGCAGCCCTATCCCATGAAACAAGCTTCCATTTTTTCTGCCTCTTTCTCAAGGCATTCTGAAATTTCTTTAGAACTTTCAGCTTTATGCTTGAGAGTTGGTCGAGAATGGTGTGTGCTTGTTTTCCTTTTCAGTAAACATTTATCCAGTGCACTGAAGTTTTATCAGCTACCTTTGCTTCCTAATCTGAAAATGTCTCATGGCGTGGGAGGGGTTACCTCCTGGTGTCTTTCCTTGGGCTTTACCTAAAATGTGGGAACCCAGGAATAATAATAATATAATAATTTATTATTTATTCCCCCCCCCCATCTGGCTGGGTTTCCCCAGCCACTCTGGGCGGCTTCCAACAAATATTAAAATACAGTGGTCTGTTAAACATTAAAAGCTTCCCTAAACAGGGCTGCCTTCAGATGTCTTCTAAAAGTCTGGTAGTGTGCAAACCATTGGTGTCATAGTTGACATAGTTTACAGAATGAAAAAAAGGGCACTCATTACCACCCCACAGCTACCTCAAAAGTAAGCTAAGAGTGACAAAAACCTGTTCCCTACCCATAATAATTCCATGCAATATGTAGCCCGGGGGGGGGGGAGCAGGAAAATGAACTTAAAACTCTTGTTTTAATTTAATTTTTAATTCAAGTCCTAAGCATGCATTCTAGGAAACATGCTTCATTCAGATCAGTGAGATTGCTCTTGATGGGTGGGTGTCTGGTGGATCAGCAGTTATAAATTTGAAGTTGCCTACTCTAGTCTTATTCACTTTATGCTGGTTAGTCTGGAATGAGAAAGGAGGATAAATACTATGTCGTAGCTTTCCTCCCTCTACACACAAGACAAGTTGGTTTTTACAGCTGTGTACTATAGAAGGACTAAGATTCATCAAGGTTTTCCTGACAGCCATCTTTCTAATTACAGTGGTACCTCGGGTTACAGACACTTCAGGTTACAGATCCTTCAGGTTACAAACTCTGCTAACCCAGAAATAGTACCTCAGGTTAAGAACTTTGCTTCAGGATGAGAACAGAAATCGCACCATGGTGGCGCGGCAGCAGCAGAAGGCCCCATTAGCTAAAGTGGTACTTCAGGTTAAGAACAGTGTCAGGTTAAGAACGGACCTCCAGAACGAATTAAGTTCTTAACCCGAGGTACCACTGTACAGCATTCCATCTTACTCATACTGTGCTAAGTTACTTCTGTTTCTTCTTGATGTTTGTGACCTCCAAATTATCCGTGCTGTAATAATGACAATAATTTTGGCATTCAGCTCCAGGCTTTTAATTGCATTAATAACTGTTCTGTGAATTCTCTTTACAACATGCCTACTTTCCTGGAAATTTTCGAGCCGAATAAACACCACAGCAAGTGCTTGAGATTTTAATGCACTGTATTGCTGCAATGTAGACTAGCTGCCAAAGAACATTTCCTCATGCAACATTTTTATCTCAAAAAGGCCATGGGTACACGATCCCAAAGACAAAATGATGCAATGTGTTTTGTGACGGTTTCCAAGACACTTGCGGCTAATGCTGTAGCATAGCAGTAAACTAAAACTCCTGTTTCTTTTTTATTTGGGAGTAGCTTGCTATTTCATGATGACCAGGTGAAATTAAACAATTCTCTCCAGCTTATTCCTCCTCTTTGGTGCTCTGGATAAAGAATTGCGTATTGAGAGAGTTTAGGGAGATCCTGAGATGATTATGTTGATGATGGTGATTAATTTCTGTACTGCCCTTCATCAGAGAAATTTTGGAGGGTATGGATGGAGCCTGACCTCACTGTGCCAGTCCATAAGCATAGAACAAAAATAGATAAGGTAAACCATCCTGGTGTAACTGCAAAACAGATAGTTCTGCATTTCTTTAGCAAGGATCATATGGTTGCTAATATTAAATATTAAAATTAAAATAAAGGTGAGCTGTTGTAGCCTTGTACAGGTTAATCCAGGCTCTAAACTATTTATGCTGGTTTTTGATGTCAGGGTTTTATTTTATTTTTGCTGTCTTGTTGTTTGTTAGTCATAATTATTTTATATTTTAAAGATTGTTCTGTTTCTAAGTAATCCAGGGAATAGTTATTTATCTATAAATGTCCTCAATAACAATAATATTAAATGTTAATAGTTATACAATGCATCTTCACGGTGTAATGATGATAACAAAGAGAAATCCCCACATAGCTTTTTGTCCCTTCGAAATATACACATATTAATTTTAAAATACAGTTTCCCCCATCTTGGCTGTCGTCCTAAACACTGTAATCAAAATCATCCATCTGATGATGGTATCTCAAAAAGGTGTATGGTACAAAATGAGTGCAGTGACAGCCAGTTATTATTTATTGTTGCTATAATCTTATCTTTGTGATTGAAGACTGCTATTATCAAGGTCAAAAGAGTGAGGGGTGTTGTTTTAAGTTCATATTTTTGTCCAAAGTATTTTAGTTCCAATATACTTGTGCAGTTGCTCAAAGTAAAATGACATTTCAGTTGGGACGCAGTAAAATCAATACATATATACTGTACAGCCTTCATTTTAATTTTCTGGTTGCCCAGGCAACCTCAACAGAAAAGAATTCAGGTTGCCATGTTTATACTTCGAGCTCCCTCTAAAAGCCTAGCTCTTTTTGTGGGTTTCAGAAAATACAGGGTAATTTCCTGTTCTGTCTTTGGGTTCTCCTATTCTCCGGTGTAGCAGAGTTGGCTAGTCGTCTTCCTGAAGGGCCCCCAATTCACGAATTCCTAGTTAAGCATGCACAAAAAAGCAAGCAAGGTCTTTTTTCACATGCCTAGAAGTAATTGTAAGACCTCTTCCATGGCCTTAGGCAGGTAGAATGGATCCATTCCTCTGCCATAATATGGCTGAGCATAACTAAGTGATTTCCTAGTCCATGTCCTCTAGAACTTAATAGTGCACAGGACTGAAGGTGGATACAGTGGTACCTCGGGTTAAGAACTTAATTCGTTCCGGAGGTCCGTTCTTAACCTGAAACTGTTCTTAACCTGAGGTACCACTTTAGCTAATGGGGCCTCCCACTGTCGCACGATTTCTGTTCTCATCCTGAAGCAAAGTTCTTAATCCGAGGTACTATTTCTGGGTTAGCGGAGTCTGTAACCTGAAGCATCTGTGACCCGAGGTACCACTGTAATTACATGCAGTTTTGGGTCTTGAAACAGATGCCCTTGGGACATGCAGCCAGCCATATGTGAGCAGCTTATCAACCAGCAGGTCCTTCAAGCTTGGGGGAAACACAGAAATTTCCTATTGGTGTGGACACTTTCCCATACCACCCAACATTTTGGGAGAAAAAAGTCAAGGTACCACCACCCCGCTGCCCCCATTGCTCGCCCCGTTGCCACCCCCTTCCCTCGCCCCCTTGCTTGCTTACAGCCGCCATGTCTCCCCTTCCCTCCTCGTACCTTCATCTGCAGCCTCTGCCTCCTCCTTCTCCACAGCCTAAGCCTGCACCAGTCAGCGCAGCCTTGGGAGAAGCTGCGCCGGCCAGCTCATTTTTCAGTCCCGTGCTCTAGTGTTAGCCAACTGACTCACTCCACACGGCAGGATGGTAAAACGCCTGTCTTGGGGCCCCATGGCCTGGTGTGGCCAGAGCATGGGAGCCAAAATGGGACACCCGTGATTGGGAACAGAAGCCAAGATGACTGTCAAGCCAAGATGGTGTGCGTGCAGGAGCCAGGCCCTGTGACCAATAGGACTCTGCCTTCCTAAGTTTGTTCTGAAGAGGCAAGGCGCGGCCAAACAGGTGAGGTCGATTGGTAACTCACAGCAGTTGGTGGCAAGAGCCAGGAAGGGACGTAAGGTCAGCATTTTCCCTTCGGCTCTTTGCCACAGCAACACGTTCCCTGCCTTGCTGTGTTGGTTCCTTGGCTCATTGCTTCTTGATCCTCAGACCCCTGACTTCGTGACTCCTTACTTCCTGACCCTCGGACCCTTGGCTTCTTGGCTCCCGGCTCTCTGACCCTCAGACTCTTGGCTTCCTGATTCCTGGCTTCTGGACTCCTGTTCCTGCTCCCACCCCACCATCTTGCCCCCAGTCCTGACGTCCCCAGCCGGGACTTTGATCGCCTGTGAATCGGACTGTGACGACGACTTTGTCAATCTGGGATGTCCCACTTAAAACGGGGCAGTTGAGCAGTATGCTTCCTTTCCCACCAGGAAGACAGGGTGTCAAGTCTATGGCTGAAGACCCTTGCTCTACAGGTCATGTAGTCATGAGGGGCCTGCTTGTGGGCAAGTGGCTCCTCCAAGGTAATTGAGAGCGGGTTTTTTGTGGTCCAGGGAGCGCGAGGATACATAAAGGAGAAGAAAATATTCTGCACAGGAAATAAATAAATGTGCATTTCAATCTTCTTTGGGTTAAACGAGGCAAAGAAAGGGTGATAGCTGGCTTCTGTTTATTACTATGAAAAATCTTACATATTTGTTTAACCTACTAGACAAGACAGCAGGTGGAGTTGCTAGGAAACAGACAGCAAATCTATGCAGGAATGTGCTGCATGTAAAATCAAAGTAAAGTAAACCAACAGCACCTACGAACCAGTTCCTGACTTTTGGGAAGCACTGACAATGGGTGTGGCTGCTGTTTTTAGGCAAAGTTTTAATTTTTATGTTTTTCAAAGACAAAGCACCTCTCACACTTATTTTTTGTTCCTATCAACAAGAGTTTAATGCCAGATGCAAGTTTTCTGAATATTCAACTTTTTGCGCGCTAGTTTCTCTGAATAAAGATTTTGCTTCTTTTTTCTTAATTCTTACTTGCAGCCTTATACCTAGCATTGCTAGAGAGGTGTCCAGATGCAGAACAGACAACCTATATAGCCGATTCTGCATGATCAATAAGACAAGTGTGACTCTGATCTGCTGTGGATTTTTAAGGCATTGATTAAAAATATGATATACAGTAGGTTGATGAATTTTACCAGTTTAAAACACGAGGTCATTCTTTTTCACAGTGTTTCAAACTGCATTTGCACATTAAAGGAATGTGCAGTCATTCATTCTGGGTGTTTCAAGTGGTGTTTGCAATGCGCACCTTAATTTTGCAACATAATTTGGCCAAACATCTGGAGAAATAACATGGTTAGCCTTTTGCATCAAAATCAACAGAGTCTTGTGGTACCTTCTACCACAGATTTATTATGCCATAAGCTTTTGCAAGCTAGAGCCCACTAAGCCTTACAAATCTGCAAAGCCATTATTATCGACATTTTTCATCAGTTTCATTGGCTACATTCATCTGGAAAGAAAAGAGAATAGTTGAGAACAACAGAGTACAAGGGGGACGATCTAGAGATAAGAAGCTCCCCAGACAGAAACCATCTCCATAGGATGTCAGCCAAAGCAGCCAATACATTGATGTCTATTCCTGTGTAGCCACCATGAGGGAGCTTCCAGCTAGACAGGGTGCTTTGAAATCCCCCATCATTTGGGAGACCGCTGGCAGGGTCATCCTTCAAGCGATTTATTTTGTGCTGTGGAATTGGATCTGATAGCAGCTCTTTCACTTGCAAACAGATCAGATATATTTCTGACACCAAGAGCTGAGGTTGTTAACCTTACCTGTCAAGAGCAGCTCCCAAGACATAGCTGCCTCCTTTCCAGATCCATGCTCATTATCTTCCTGATAGCAACTCTGATTTTTTAAACTAGCTGTTACTGGAGAATTGTTGCCCACAGCAGCAAAAACAAACACAGGCCAAATTTTAAAGAATTGTCTAAGAACTTGATGTATGCTCATTTTTTATTTTAATCTCACATGTTAGGTGATCAGATCCCAGAATGGACAGACTGAAGGACGATAATCTGAGGAAGGGCCTGGTGGCCTCTTTCTTTATTTATAGATTTATATATTGTAATCCATCATATTGCATGTCAGGGCAGTGTTTAATTAATTTTATTAAGGATGTCAGCTAAAGGGGAAGTCTGAATGAGCTCTTAGACTGCTAAAACAAAGAAAGCTTGGAGGAACCAGGTGTGAACTTCGTGAAAGGACTGAAAACAATTTCCCAAGCTCCAAATGTGCTCAGGGACACTCAGTTATTTCATTCTAACCAGTATGTCTTTTGTATTTGGCTGTAGCTGGTAGATCATAGGAACATAGGAAGCTGCCTTATACAGAGTCAGACCATTGGCCACCAAGTGTTCTGCTTCCTTAATAAAGACTTTGTTGGATTCAATCTTCTCATGCTTGTTCATATTTTATTAGCAGAACTGCTTTCTCTTCTCACCTGAAACTTATTTGCATGGGGAGGGTGGCAAGGAGTGACATGAGCTCATGTCACACATGTATGGTTTTTAAAACTTTCAGATTCACACTTTTCAAACTGGACTTAATCCACCATAATTTAAATTTGAAGAGATTTGCTGCAAGAATTATCTATCTATCTTGTTGAAACCATTAACTGATTATATTTTGCACTAATTCCACGAGAACATTCGTCCCTGGCACATCCTTTGAGAATGAGAGACTGGGATTAATTTGTTGTTTGAGTTGTACCTATGGCTGGCTTCCTTTGCAAGAGTCAAGTCATCTTTTCAGAGAAGGGATGGTGTTAAGTAACAGAGTCCTGCTTGCATAAGCTGTAACTTAGAGGTTAAAGATCTTGCATAACCTTTGAAACATAAAACCAGTTATCATTGCATTAGGAAGAATTGGGACAAATGCGAAGACTTGGCTCATTTTCTAGACAGTCCTCCAATAGGAACTTGGCCAGATGATGTCAATGTGACTTTCCTAAATGAAAACTGAAGCTGTGGTTGGCTTGATTTTTATGCTCTCTCAATTCCAATGTCACTGGCAAAATTCGCACTGAAAACACCCTGCTGACAATCCAGCCAGAGTTAAGTGCTTCTAAGTCCCATCCATTTCACTAGAAGAGTTAAGTATTTGCCATGTTACATCTCTCCCATAGAAATAAAAGGCAATGAAAAGTTATTCTTTTTGGCTGGATTGTCAGAACTTTAGGTTTGGGTTTAAATAGCTTCTAGCAATTAAATTCTAGGTACATAGTGGTTTCTGGTGCAGCAGTGCCTAAGAATTCACAGGCTGTTCTGACGTATACTGTGGTCTTAAACATCATAATGACCCGTAGACTACATGGAGCTGGCTGAAATGACTGGCAGAATCCGAGACTTGGGAGAAGAGACAGTGGAAGAGGATTGGAAAAAGTTTAAGGACTATTTACAAAAACATTATAAGTTGTATGAATGTTAAGAAAATGCACAATAGAAACTAACATGGCATCAGCAACTTAGTTGAAAGATATTATGAGAATAAGTGATGTTTAAGTAAAAGATGAAATTGGAAACAATATTTATGTTTAAACAAAGCAGTTAAGCTTATGACTAAAATATTTAAAGTCTGACATATTTGAGAATTACAAAATAAGAATTGAAATAAGGCAACAAATTGCTGTTTATAACTTTATTATTGAGAATGCAGGAAAGGGTGATGTGAGGAAGTCCAAAGGTTATGGAAATATGTTTTATGGATAGTGGTTTTTGTTGTACTTTTTCTTTTCTATGCCTATTTCTTTGGTTGTTTCTGTTTTCTTTTGATTGTTATTTCTTGGTGAAGGTTTTATATGTTTGGTGATTTCTTTTTCTTGTTAAAAATTTGCAACAAATCTCTTATTAAAAAAAAACCATAATGACCCGGTAGACAGCATAACAATGGCTTTTATGTTCTAGCCTATTCCTATGCCTGGCTCTCTCCTTCACCATAAAAAGTAGGATTCCCTGCTGTGCCAAACTGTGAAGATATGCAGGTTGCAATCTGGCAACCCAACCCAGTGACACAAAGCAGCTCAACCTCCAGGGAAAGTGGTTGAGTGCCAACCAAAATATTCTTATTCTAACACATTCACATTTTGACCATAATAGGATGTTCTTTTACTAGCAGTTAGGGTTGCCATATTTCAAACTTCTTGGGCTTTTTTTTTTTTTTTGAGTTTTGCCCAAAGTTGTTCAGCTTTTTTGGCAAAATCTGATTTATTTATTTTTTGCTGTTTTAGAGCTATTTTTATGGGAAGACGGCACTGTTGACACGTTCCTGCACATTTTTGCCGATTTCCGCCCAGACACTGCTGCCGACATACGGCAACCCTACATATGGCTCCTGCCAACCTAGCAGTACTTTCTACTGAGAAATATAAGCATGGACAACGGTGTTCAGCCATGAAAACGTTACACATTCAAACTTCTTCAAGCACACAGATCTACAAAACATGTGTGCATGTGTTTTAATGGTAAAGGTAAAGGGACCCCTGACCATTAGGTCCAGTTGTGACCGACTCTGGGGTTGCGGCGCTCATCTCGCTCTATGGGTCGAGGGAGCCGGCGTTTGTCCGCAGACAGCTTCCGGGTCATGTGGCCAGCATGACTAAACCGCTTCTGGCGAACCAGAGCAGCACACAGAAACGCCGTTTACCTTCCCGCTGGAGCGGTTCCTATTTATCTACTTGCACTTTGACGTGCTTTCGAACTGCTAGGTTGGCAGGAGCAGGGACCGAGCAACAGGAGCTCACCCCGTCACAGGGATTCGAACCGCCAACCTTCTGATCAGCAAGTCCTAGGCTCTGTGGTTTAACCCACAGCACCACCTGCGTCCCCCTAATTTTTTAATGGTAACTGGGATCTAATAAGAATTCAGGGGCTGTAACATACTGTCAAGGGCTGTCCAACCTTTATACCTACCACCAGTTGGCGAGTATACAGTTGTATACTAATATATAGTGTAGCTGTATAATGCTGTATAATGCATGTGTGTGCATGCATTAAAGGGCATATTAAGAAAAAGCCAGCATTGAAAGTTAAATCCTTTTCTTTACATGCTCCTAGGCCTCCATACAATTTATACTGTTAAATATATATGTCCTTTGTGGACTTGCTGGAAAGGTTGAAATAAATTACTTTCATTGATTCAGATTATTTCGTAGGAGAAGTTGCAAACCGTTCCCCCTGACACTCTTTTTAGTGTGATATATTAAACACAGGATGAAAGAGAACTACTAAATGCTTCCATTATAGTTGGAGTGTGTATTTTTTGCTAGCAGTTCAGACAGATAAAAAATGCTGAATATATGCTTTCGGGGATGCTTGATCTTAAACGGAAACAAATGTGGAAGGATCAAGCCTCAAATTATTGAATTATTAGCTTAGAATTATTATTTCTGTTAAGTTGTGGGTGAACATATCAGACGATACAGCGATTCTTCAAACAGCTCTTGTTTATTCAGAGGCCAGAACAGAACTAACTGAGGAGCTCAGTCAGCCTGCTTATATAGAGCTCCAGAACAATTGTAACTGTTGCAACTTTCTAAAACTATCCAATCAGAGAACGTCACTTTTCAATCCTTCATTTGCATACAAACTATCCAATCACAGAACGACACTTTCGATCCTTCATTTGCATATCTATCTACAGTATCCCCCTGCTGGCCCAGGGTGAGAACATCAGTACATAACAATTTCCGTATGGACTACTCATTTGGCTTTCTGCATGATAATGGCTGCATACACACGAACCCGTATGCAGCACAGAAAAAGAAGTTTTGCTCAATCTGGGATTGTTTATACTCATCCTCAACCTGCTGCTTTCAATTTAGATTGATTCTAGATTCTGATGTGGGTGTAGTTACTTGATACACATTTGGAAAATCCTCCCCTTGTTTTGGTTTTGCTCTATGCACATTCCCCAAGTGAGCTAATTCACATCTTTCCCTCCTTACCTCTTGGTGAAAGCATTTTCACATGGAGGCGTAATCTGGCAACCAGGAGAAAGATCGTTGAGCTGTCAAAAGCACGAAGCCAGAGGATTTGGCCCAAACCAGATGGTCCTTAGCTCCTATCAGCTTCTCCACCCCTCAAACATTTCAAAAGCAAAATGTTTTGAGCCAGCCATTCTGGCTTGGAAATGAATAGGACCTCAACTTTCAAAGTTCTGCAGCTTCATTTCAGTAAGACGAAGAAGGGGTGTCCAAAATTCCCCCTCATTTGCTCTGACAGTCTTTGCACAGCAATGGCGTGCTTCACCTTTCAGTGGTTTGTAAAATTTCAGCACAACGAAGAAATTGAAGAGGGGGGGAGTTATCTTTCCTGAACCCCCTTCTGAGATGTCCCATCCATTCACTTAGACACAGTGTAGTCCTCCACCATTTTTTCCCTTTACCACAAGGATGGATATAGCAGGCTGTTGCTGAAAAGCAGAAGAATGATGCCTCAGCAATGCTAAAGACTTCTAGTGTGGACACAGCATCCATCTGTCTGCATGGAGGGTGCTTGAAAGGCAATAGGAAGATTGCTGGGAAACAGGGAAGCTACACGGGATTGCGGGCCACTTCATCATCTGGGCCTCAAAGTGTATTTTGCTATAAAAATTGACTTTTTCATTCTCTGTAACAAAGTTTTTGCCATTTAGTAGTAAGGGCTTCACAGTTATGGAATAGAGGAGCCCAGGGATGACTAGGAGATGGCATACAAGAAGAAAAAGAAAGAAAGAAAGAAAGAAAGAAAGAAAGAAAGAAAGAAAGAACATTGAAGTGTGACTGGAATATTTATATATCTCTTTTTTGAAGAAGAAGAAGAAGAAGAAGAAGAAGAAGAAGAAGAAGAAGAAGAAACGTGAAAGTGCTGTTTTTAAATACAAATTAGTAGGGTAGTGGGGATGCAGGTAAGATAAAACTGCTTCTGGCTGAACACAGCCTGCAGGCCACCAGCTGCCTTTTATTCCCTCTATTTTTGGTAGCTAGGCACCAATGCTTACATAGCCAAAATGGTGCAACCTGTGCACAAGAGGTACTGTGCACAAGAGGTATCTCTTTCAATCTTTTTCAATCTGCTCTGCATTTTTGCAAGGTGTCAGTCAGTATGGCTGGTGTAATATTAAGTGCCTTTCAATCCAGCTGTGAAGGATGAGTCATAATTAATCAGCACCTGCCAGTGAAATTTCTCAGGGCGAGCTCCTTTCCCCTCATGACAGCAAGCTAGTCTGAATGCAAAGCAATCTCTTTCCTCTCTGGGCTCCAGGGCTTTTAGTCTGGATAAACTTGGCTTTTATTCAGCCGGAATCAATCTATTGATTGATTAACTGAAGTTTGACGTTATTTTTAATACTGTAATTTAAAGAAATTACATAGGTATGCTTTTCTTTTTCTGAGGGGGGCGGGAATCCTCTCCAATGCGTTTTGGGCCACAAGTCAGAGGCAGACATCTTATCTTCTTCTTCTTCTTCTTCTTCTTCTTCTTCTTCTTCTTCTTTTTTGAACAATAAGGGCATTAATACTTAGATGCATTTTAAAGGTTCAGGTTCAGGCAGGAACAGACCAAGGTATTTTGCCTTTGCCCTGTGCTCCTCCAGGTCAAGGTTCATAGACCTCAAGGCAGCCAAATTAGTTGGCACCTGAGGCATAAACTCTCACATGCTCCTCTCACCCTCCCTGGCAGTCAACATATAACAGCGATAAATTAAATAGTGCATGGTGGTTTGAATCCTTGCAACAGGGTGAGCTCCTGTTGCTCTGTCCCAGCTCCTGCCAACCTAGCAGTTCGAAAGCACACTAATGCAAGTAGATAAATAGATACCACTGTGGTTGGAAGGTAAACGGCGTCTCCATGCACTCTGGTTTCACTCACGGTGTCCAGTTGTGCCTGAAGCAGTTTAGTCATGCTGGCCACATGACCCAGAAAGCTGTCTGTGGACAAATGGAGGCTCTCTTGGCCTGAACGCGAGATGAGCGCCACAACCCCAGAGTCTCCTTTGACTGGACTTAACCATCCAGGGGTCCTTTCCCTTACCTAGTAATCATACCAATCCTTTTTCTTCTCAGGTTCTCTGATCAGATGGGAAGATTTGTTCCGCAGTTTGGCAGGACGGAGAAGGTGATGGCCTTACTGAGTGCTATTATGTACCGAGTTACCGTTTGGCGAATGGCCGTCTCTATTCCCTTCCTATTTAAAAAGAAACGTGCATTTTAGATCCAACGACAGCGATTGGATTAGGTGCTTTTCCATTCACCGCTTCGTGACTAAAGCTGGATTTCCCTCTGCCCCAAACGTCAATTAGTCTGAGTGCATGATAGCACTTGCCAGTGAATGGTATACGTCTTCTCTCCTCTCTGCTGCCTGCCGTTTGCTTTTGATCTTGAACTGCTGCCATTTTGCAGTAGGCATTTAAAGCATGGACTGCAGGGGGGAAGAGTGATGTCATCAAAATAGTGTGTTCTGAATCATTATGTTAGTGCTGCGCTCTCTCAAGAGACGGGGTCACTCTGTGGAGAAAGCGTCTCATTAGCTGTTAACGAGGAAGGGCCTGCAGCAGTCAGGCAGGTTATGCAGACCGCTGACTCCTACCAGCTATTAAAAATCTCGGGTGTTGCGCTATTGCTATTTTAAGAGAGAGGGAGGGGTTTTTTTAGGTCTTAGTCTTTAACCTTATTCATCTGGAGAATCAGCCTAAAATGCAAGTTACCAAAACATTTGCTTTTCATTTGTTTTTTTAAAAAAGAAGTGTGGGGGTGGGGCTCAACAGAAATGTGGAGGAAATTGGTATGTGGGTACACACAGAAAGTAATAAATGTATAATATTGAATTAACTGCGTTTTCTAAAATGACACTCCAAGCCTATGCTTGGATGATATTTGCGAATCTAGGAGTTCCTTTCTCCAAAGTTATTGCTGCTCTAGGCATTAAAACAAAAGAAAAAAAAAAAGTTCTGTACTTGGGTCTCTTATTATAGTCTAAATATCCTAACAATGGAACATTAAATGCTAAAGAGAATTTTTTAAAAATGACAACCATTCAATACAGAAGCACAAAAACTGAAAACATGGTACAGTTTTTGTGCTTCTATATTGAATAGTTGTCAATTTTTAAAATTTCTCCCCTTTACAATTATGTCTATGCCTGTATATCCAATGGGGATCAAAAGGCTCTCAGCTGCGTCAGTGGTATGGATGCAAGGATTTGCCAGTTCCACTTCTCTCAGTTTCTCATATTCCCAATGTTCACATTTCCTCCACATTTCTGCAGCAATTTGCAAATTTTCTTTTTCATATCCCCCATGAAATTTCTCCTGATAAAACACATTTTTGTACGCCGTTTTGACACATGTACACATTTTTGCATGCAATTTCTCCAAACGCAAGGCATTTTGGCACATTATTTTTAACTCATATATTCATTGTTTATGGACACCTTTACCTAATATATGTGTTTTTATAAACATTGTTTGGTTGGGGAACTGTACTGCAAAATTTGATAAGGGCGAATTTTGAAGGACAGCTATGTTTCGGCTGTCATATTGTTTTAGAAAGTGCAAATATGCTAGATTTGCCTTTAATGGGAAACGAACTGAATTTCTCCCATGAAGTTGCTAGTCTCCCTCTGTGCATCTCTTCCAAAGTGCAAGTGTGCCTCTCTCCAGCGCTTTTTTCCTAGAAAAAGAGGTGCCGGAACTTGTTGACCTTTTTTTTTAGGAGAAAAAGCCTGGCTCTTTCTCTCATCCATCTGAGGTGGCTCCCGTTGAAACTTCAACAGAAGAAAGAACTTGATCTTGTGGATGTTTACATATTCACTGTACCTTTAAAGCACATTTTAAGCACCTTCTTTCCCTCAAAGAATTCTGGGCACTGTAGTTTAACCCTCACAGAGTTACAATTCCCAGTATCCCTTAACAAAACTGCAGTGCCCAGAATTCTTTGCAGGGGGAAATTTGCTTCCTATGTGTTATGTACTGAGTTGAATAGGATCCAGAATGCAGCAGTCTGATTGGTCCTAGAACAATAGGATTCAGAATGCAGCAGTCTGATTGGTCCTAGAACAATGCAGCAGTATGATTGGTCTGCAGGAGCCACCCAATCCAGCTCCAGATGGAAGTGAATCTGCAACCTGATTGGCCTACAGGAGAATTCCGGAATTAGCCAATCACGTGCAGCCCATTGTGTAAATAATGTATATAAAGCAGATACTTTGGGGAAACTTTGATTCCTCCTCCCCACTATGAGCTGAATAAAGAGCATGAAATCCACTCTCGACTCCGAGTATATTTCATATGTGCTTCCAAGGTTTGGTGTGTATCATACAGATGATGAATTAATGCAACTGAAGGTCAACTTGAAAGCAGAAAGTTGCAGTTTGTCTTCTGCATCATTGGTGTAAGAGCATTGTTAGGTGTGGTTCTCGTGATGATGATGAGAATGACTCACCTTGGCAGATTGAATTGCAGCATTCCTGTTCTACCTGATGCACTTTCATCCAGGACACAAAGAATACGTGATTCCTGGACAGGGAGCATATATAATTGAACTCCTTACATAATGAAAAGGCGAACGTGTTATCCTGCTAGCAACTCCCAGCATTAGCTATTGTAAGATAACAACCCACTTTCTCTCCTACTAGAGAATCTACACAGACCCACACCATACATTCAGCACTCGACATGACTTCCCCCAAAGAACCTTGGGAACTGTAGTTTGTTCAGGATACTGGGGACTGTAGCTCTTGTGAGGAGGAAATGACAGTTTCCAGGATTCTTTGGGGAAAGTAATGTGTTTGAAACATGAATTAGAGGTGCTTTAAATGTATGGGGTAGCTCTGTCCACAACTTACTGACTTGGACACAGATCCAGCGCCGAGGGCCTTCTGGCGGTTCCCTCACTGCGAGAAGGCACGTTATAGGGAACCAGGAAGAGGGCCTTCTTGGTAGTGGCACCCGCCCTGTGGAATGTTCTCCCATCAGATGTCAAGGAAATAAACAACTATCTGACTTTTAGAAGACATCTGAATGTTGAGAACAGGTGAGGCTGCAGGTCCCTTATTTTGGCTGTTGTTCCCTTATTTTCAAATCTGTAAGTTGACAGCTATGCCATTAGACGATTAAGTCCAGAATCTAAAATTACCCATCACTGCCTGCAGCTGCTGCTTCTAAGTAAAAAACAAGCCCTGGATAAATGATCGCATGGCAAACATATTGTCTGGTCCTGGTCTAAGTTTCTAGACCTTCCCTTCAGGAAAACCTGAACTGTGGTAATTGAACATGTGTCTTTAACAGGCATGAGATGCAGGAATTAGCAGGTGACGCTTTCGCTGGCATGGAGATAAGCCATTTGTTGCAGATCACATGGCTATTGAAGGCATGGCTAAAAAGCCAATTAAAAAGATGGCAACAATTGCTAGATACAAGGAAATCATTCAGAGTTGAATCATAGGATTGTGGAGTTGGAAGGGACCCTGAGGGTTATCTAGTCCCTCTTGCAACACAGGAATCTCAACAGGTGGTTCCCCCATCCAATCTGAAACTCTTCTAAGCTTTGCAAATGTGCCAGCAGTTTTATTGCTTCTAAAGTAATCTTAAAGTCTACTCAGAAGTAAGTCCCATTAGATTCAGTGGAATTTACTCCCAAGTGATTGGGTACGGGAGTGCAGTCTTGATTGATGATTAAGTTCTTGGACAGAGCTGTGTAATTATTCTTTATGCTGAATTTATGGTAACCATTAACAGAATGAGATTATTTTTGCCGGTATACGTCTAACACCATGCATATAATCGACTTGGGGAGTGTGGGGGAACAAGCCTCTCATTTTAAAGATCTAATTAATACTTTCCCACCTGCTAAGTAAGATGAGGAAATACTGGGAAAATTTGGGCTTTTGTTTCCAGAAGCAGCTGAAGGCCATTTCCAAGGGTGGCGCTTACAAAAGATCTCATTTTCCCTTCTCTGCTTCCACCTAGCGTTCCAACAGCAAATTACACTAAGCTGTAGCTTTTTACAGCTTTTTGTATGAATCTGGTAAAAAGTGGCATTGCTGCTGTGTTGTTTGAATTCTCAAGGCCAACTGCCGCTGTTCAGGCTTCACAAACTACATTCCATTTAATATTGAAGCATTAGCAGATCATGCCGTCCAACTGGGGAAAGAAATATGCTAGCAGGATAATTTTGTTTAATGTATGATGGCAAGAAAGCCAAACTGCTCCTTTGCTATGGAAGGCTTAGAGGACACACACAGTCTATTTTGTGATATTTTGGTGGGGCTAAAAATATATTGCACAGTATTCAACTTTTGCTGAGAGTATTGAAAATAACGAACCTAACTTAGTCACCTTCATTACTTTCAATGGGTGACGGCAATTTTTTTAAAACTAAAAGAAAGTAATTCCCCTCAAAGTTGCAAGTGTGCCCCGCTGAAACTTTCAGCAATGTTCATTTCCCCCAATTGCTGAAATACCATCTCTTCAGATTTCTCATGTCTGAGTGGTGTGACTCTATACTTGATTACCACTGCTGCATCATGGTGATTTACAGGTGCCAAGACTTTTTGGCACCTGAGACAAACCACAAAATGGCACTCCCCTCCCTGCCAGGGAAAGGGTGAGTGAAGACCTACATCAGGAACAGGGTATGGGGCAGAGGGATAAAGATCTACATTGGAATTTGCTGCCCATATGGAGCCTATCATCTGAGGCAATCACCTCACCTTGCCTCATGGGTGGTGATTTTTGACTGAGCCATTACAGATCAAAACAAAGGTTGGAAGGCCATCTGTCACGGATGCCTTAGCTGAGATTGCTGAATCACAGGGGATTAGACTAGATGACCCTTGAGTCACTTTCAACTCTATAATTCTATGAAGATAACAGACTAGATTTGAGACAAAGGTTGTTGTTGTTTTAAGTGGGAGAAGAGGACAGGGGGTGGGGGTGGTGAGAGAGGTTAGATGAGCTAAACATAGTAATCAAATAATGAAAAATCCATTTATTAGTCCCACTATCAACATATAAGAGGGACGCAGGTGGCGCTGTGGTCTAAACCACTGAGCCTAGGGCTTGCCGATCAGAAGGTCGGCAGTTCAAATCCCCACGACGGGGTGAGCTCCTGTCGCTCGGTCCCTGCTCCTGCCAACCTAGCAGTTCGAAAGCACATCAAAGTGCAAGTCGACAAATAGGTACCGCTCCAGCGGGAAAGGTAAACGGCATTTCCATGCGCTGCTCTGGTTCACCAGAAGCGGCTTAGTCATGCTGGCCACATGACCTGGAAGCTGTCTGTGGACAAATCCCAGCTCCCTCAGCCAATAGAGCGAGATGAGCATGCAACCCCAGAGTCGTCTGCGACTGGACCTAATGGTCAGGGGTACCTTTACCTTTATCTATCAACATATATGTCAATGTGCAAATGGTCCTTATGAATGAACCTCTCAAGATATAACCACAGTACCTTGCAACACTGATACAGTGTCTACGTATACTTGTCTTACTGAATTTATAGGAAGTTGTCAGGGGAAGGATGCAGCTAGCCATCAGGCTCCTGATGCACATAGTTTGTGATGGGCATCAGTCAGCTAGTGGGCTTTCTTTCTATATGTTTGGACTACGGCCTGTAAAACTATGCAGCTGGAGTCCCACTGATCAGCTTTTTGATAAGACATCAGCATGAGGGAAAACCAAGAGTACAATGGTACCTTGGTTCTCAAACGTAACCCATTCCGGAAGTCCATTCAACTTCCAAAATGTTTGAAAACCAAGGCGCAGCTTCCAATTTGTGCAGGCGCCCCAGGAACAATAGCTGACATCTGCATCGGATGTTCAGCTTCCAAAAAACATTTGAAAACCAGAACACTTACTTCCAGCTTTTTAGCATTCGGGAGCCAAAATGTTTGAGTACCAAGGCGTTCGAGAACCAAGGTTCCACTGTATTTCCAGAAGGGTCCTTATTGTGGGTTCAGTTGCTCCTCATAAAGGTAAAGGTAAATGGACCCCTGACCATTAGGTCCAGTCATGACCGACTCTGGGGTTGCGGTGCTCATCTCGCTTTATTGGCCGACGGAGCCACCGTACAGCTTCCAGGTCATGTGGCCAGCATGACTAAGCCGCTTCTCGCAAACCAAAGCAGCACATGGAAATGCCATTTACCTTCCCGCCAGAGCGGTACCTATTTATCTACTTGCACTTTGACATGCTTTTGAGTTGCTAGGTTGGCAGGAGCAGGGACCGAGCAACCTCGTCGTGGGGATTCGAACCACCGACCTTCATGATCGGCAAGTCCTAGGCTCTGTGGTTTAACCCACAGTGCCACCTGCATCCCAATAGTTGTTCCTCATACTTATCAGTTTTGCAGTGCTCACACAATATCATTGCCATCAAAATACCAACCTGCATTTTAATCTGGGTTTATACTTTCTGGGGAAAATCTGATAAGCAAAAAACAAAACAAGAAAAAAAACTAAGAAAAGCTTAAGAAGATCAGGCCAATGGCCCATCTAGTCTCACAGTGGCCAACCAGATGCATATGGAAAATCTGGAAGCAGGACCTGAGCACAACAGAACTCTCCCTTCAACGTCCATTTTGTGTCATGAGCCATGTGGAGGGGCCACGGAACGGGAGGTTGGCTCTGGAGAAGGAAAGGAAAGGGAGGAGCTTGGAATTGGAGCTGGGTGATTGAGGAGAAGGTCTTAGTGGGAACAGGGGAAGATGAGTGTGGGACACTGAGAAGGGTCTGAGTCTGGAGACAGGGGCAGTGGTTCAGGAAATCCGACTCCAATGACATGGAAGCATCTGCCAGCACAAACAAAACTTGAAGGTTCAACCCGATTGCTTGCCCAATTCTGGGACTCTCTGGCTGCTTGCCACACGAATTCTGTGCCTGCTCTGTCCTTCCAAAGGAAGGTGAAAGGGGTGTGCCACTTGTTCGAACAACATCTTAGCTTGTGCTTAGCCATGTATTTGTACATCATTTGCGCCTGTGGTTCTGTGTACACCAATCTGAGCCTACGTACCATTTTTATTTATGTGTTTGGTCTTTGTCCAAAAACAAGTCCATACGTAGTTCCAATGATTTGTCCAGCAGTGAGGACATTTTGCCCCTTTTCTCAATCCATTAGGAATTATGTTCTTGTCAAGGAAATTCTCTGACCCAACTAGAAAAGTTCCAACACACCTGGTTTGGGATAGAAACACAGAGGTCTGCTTCAGCGTGTTATAGACGTGAGTTGCAGAAAGGTAATTGCATTTTGAGCTATGAGGAATTGCAAGCGTTTTGTACAGGGAACAGAATAGGTACACATACTGCAAAGAGAGCATGTATCTTTCAAGCAGAGTTGTCCTCCCATAATTGCGTGAGTTCATGTTTGGCTGAATTGTTCCTCTTCTCTACACCTTACTGAACATTATAATTAACGTATCCCTGCTGCTAGTCCTGGCTTTGGTAAGCAGCCTTTGGTAAAACTAATTCTGGCCAAAAAAACACATAATTTAAGCATTTGAAAAGTGCTCATTATTTCTCCAGTAAAGAATGACGACAAAAAAGTGGATTTTCCCCTACGCAACAGGTGATTAGTTTTCTTGAAGGGAATGTAGATTTATGACTGCTTTTTTTATCTTAACAAAAACAAAAATACACCCCAGCTGTCCATTCTTCAGGGGAGAATCCAAGCAAAAACTAACATTGCTGATTTCTAAACCATTGCAGTATGGTACACTAACCTCCACAGAACAGGAAACATTTCAAGAGGGGCAAGATTAACACATGAAGACAGTAGCTTTGAACACTTGTCTGCTGTTAGTAGTGCTGTATAAAGTGGTGTCTCACTCCAAGACAAAACACCAGTGTAGATAAGGCCCAGCCTATTACATTGGCATCCGTCGTTTATTTTGTATGCTGGGAGTAGAAGAGAATGAATTAAATGCTGCGCTTCAAGCTTGACGACGAAATGTTATTGAACCTGTTTTACCCTGCCCTGTATTTGCCGCTCCCTGAGAACCACACACACTGAAAGCAAGTTGCAAATCAAGTAAAACCCAACTTGGTGATTTGTCATGCAACATGTTGTCAGTAATTTAAAAACACGCCCAAGTCAATCATGTTATTTAAGTTTCATTACAGTTCACCGGCTGAGATTTTTCTCATCTTCCAATCTAAGCGCTTTCCAGTTAAGATTAAGAACTTTGGGATTTTCTTACTTAAAAAATGAAGGTTAAATATCTTTTCATATGGCCAATACCTCCTTCAGGCTGGACCAAGACAAGAGCTCTCTTTGCAAGTGAGGTTCTGCAGGGAGACTGAATGCACAGTGTCGGAGCTGGAACCCTATTTGTGCAATGTGCCTGTTTGCATGGAAGCCTCTTGTGTTCAGCTGAATGTTTGTGGGATTTCTCTTCAGACATTTGGAACAACCTGTGGGACTTATTGGGCAGGGACAGTGGTCCATGGGCAGAACCATTAGGCCATGTGGCACAGTCTTGCTCTGACGCCCACCCCATATCTCGCCTATGCATGGAGGCTAACCTGTGAAGAGGGCTTTGGCCTAGACCCATCTTTGTAGCTTATGTATAAACGTATATATGGAAAGATGCCTACGGAGTGTGGAGAACTCTACAACAACCTGGGATGTTTGCCCAGACTTGTTCACTCCCCATGCGCTCTATGCAGGTTGACAGGTTATAGTCCATTGAGAACGTATATGTGGTTCTGCTCCATTTCAAGGCAATTCCAGGACATTTGCCCAGCATCCTTGAACTGGTGACCTGAAGAAAGTCAGGCAAGAATGCAATCTGTGTGCTGCCACCAAGTAGGCTTGATCAGGGACAGACTTTGGTAATCTTTTGCAATATGGCACCCTGTGCAAGGCCAAGATTTGGTGCCCTCATATGGATCTTCTCCATATTGGATCTTCTCAATTTTACATCCCCTTGGCTCCGTGCCCTGTGCAGGGGAACCACGTGCACCACCCTAAATCCAGTTATTCTTTGACTAAAGAGAACTACAGAGAGGCCACCCAGACTGCAGAGGCCAGTGCAGATGAGGTGGTATTTTCCTACCCATCTAAAAACTTCTGGGTTGCTAACTGACCTGGAACAATTAGACCTAACATATTAATTTTATGCACACTTTCCCCTAATATGTTATTTTTGAGGAATGCATCACAAAATTCAGATAAGTGCCACGTTTCAAAGTATAGCTGTTGTTGGTCTTTTTGGTTCTCATACTGTAGACTTGATAAGATTTGCCTTTAAATACAAACTGAATCAAATTTCTTCCTTATCCCTGCTCTGGATAATCTATCAGTGGTCTTTCAAGTCTCTTTCCTCAAGGAATTAAGCCAATACACAGGCTGGTTGAAGGTTGCAGATCAACGGCTGGCTCTGTAGTATCTGCAGTATCATCCCAGGGAGAGCTATAGCCATGATAAAAAAAGATTCAGTAGAAATAAAATACTTCAGATACTGTGGGCTTCAGCCTGGAAGTAGGTTTTGTTGATCTCAGTAGCACTTAAAGGTAAAGGTAAAGGGACCCCTGACCATTAGGTCCAGTCGTGACCGACTCTGGGGTTGCGGCGCTCATCTCGCTTTATTGGCCGAGGGAGCCAGCGTACAGCTTCCGGGTCATGTGGCCAGCATGACTAAGCCGCTTCTGGTGAACCAGAGCAGTGCACGGAAATGCCATTTACCTTCCCGCCGGAGCGGTACCTATTTATCTACTTGCACTTTGACGTGCTTTCAAACTGCTAGGTTGGCAGGAGCTGGAACCGAGCAACGGGAGCTCACCCTCTCGTGGGGATTCGAACCGCCGACCTTCTGATCGGCAAGTCCTAGGCTCTGTGGTTTAACTCACAGTGCCACCCGCATAAAATCAACCTAACAGGAATATTTTCACAGACATCATGTCACTTGATAAAATGGTTCCTGGACTGTCCCACTTCAAAATTTTTGGTAAGGAATTGTATTATAGAATGCTATCCCATGTAAAAATCTGCATGACCACAAACAGTTAAGACATCATGCTATTTCCAGTCCAGCATGCTGGTCTTCAGTGAAAAGGAACTGAATTTTTGTGTGTGGTGTGAACAATCAATTCATGTGGCTTACCCCATCTGCAGTCTAAACTGGTGTAGAGCGGAAACAGTTGTAACACGTGATCTACTGTTTATGTAGACTGGTTGCCTGCACATTTTTGTTTCTTTTGTTTTGTAATATATGCTTTTCTACTGGGATGTGCTTGTGTTTGCCTGTGTGATAATAAGCGCCAGTGCAAACTAAGGATATGGGCCAACTTACTTTAGGAATCCTGATTCAGTCCTGAAGTAAACTCCTCCTTTCAGAAGACATGCTGGTTGTCATTATATGCATTTTGGCAAAAATTGTGCAGTGGTACTTGTTAATTAATCCCAGTTACTAATTGTCCATGGCAACACTGTGCACGATAAAATACATAAACATATGTTTGGGAAGTATAGTCACGCTTACTCATTTAACCTTTGTGCTCTGAGTAAAGACACACATGTCAGCAAATGCATAAATGTCTAGCTGGTTTGTCCTTTTTACTCTTTGGAAAGCAAAGGCGGTGGTATTCTTTAAGGTCAATGTTCCTAGGCACCACCTTTGCTAATGTACCCACGAAAAGAGACCCTAATTCCTATATGGACCCAAAGACTCCTACCGTCTCAGCCGCTACTAAGTCCAACAGTGTTTGAAACAAGAGCCACTGCAAAATTGCAGTGAATAGGCTGATGTTCAGAGTGCCGTGAGTATTCATGGCATTTCCAGCCAATCTCCTTAATTCTCCTTCTGCCTTCGGCATGTGAACTTTGCTGAGACTTGTGGGAATAAAATGTATCGCCAGGAGCCTTTTTGCTGTCACTGAAGGCTCTCTTGGCATTTAAAGTATGTGTTTGCCAACCTGTGACCACTCTTTCAGTGTTCTCTCTTGTATGGATTAAGGTGTGGCTCAGTTCATGCTGTTGCTGCGTACCTGAAACTTAAAGACGAGCGTATTTCTCCTCAAGATAAGCACAAAGCCTTGGGAACAAGATATACACGTTCTAGGTTCATATAATTCACTCTTGCATTTGCAGTTCTATTAATAGCTTGCAGCCTCCCTTCCAGGAATAGGCTCAGAGAGTGTGTATCAATCACTTTTGTATCCTGCCATTCCTCCAAAGGGCAGCATAGCATAACCCCCCCCAATTAAACCTGCTTATAACCACCTTGTGAAGCAGGTTATGCTGCCAATGTGGCTTGCCCAACTTTGAGTTTCATGGGTAAAAACAAATATTTCTCATATTGAAGTCCACTTTGTCCAATGCCCCCTGGTTGGACTTGGATTTGGATCTACTGATTGGTAGATCTCAGACTGATTTGCAGTAGATTGCCTAGAATTTCTGATTCATTTTGCTATATTCAGCACCTCATGCCACAACTTAGTTACAACATATACTAAGGCTACCAAAACAGAGATAGGGTAAAGGTAAAGGGACCCCTGACCATTAGGTCCAGTCGTGACCGACTCTGGGGTTGTGGCTCTCATCTTGCTTTATTAGCCGAGGGAGCCAGCATACAGCTTCCGGGTCATGTGGCCAGCATGACTAAGTCGCTTCTGGCGAACCAGAGCAGCGCACGGAAACACTGTTTACCTTCCTGCCGGAGTGGTACCTATTGATCTACTTGCACTTTGACGTGCTTTCGAACTGCTAGGTTGGCAGGAGCAGGAGCAGGGAGAGAGCAACGGGAGCTCACCCCATCGCGGGGATTTGAACAGCCAACCTTCTGATCGGCAAGCCCTAGGCTCTGTGGTTTAACCCACAGGGCCACCCGCGTTACCACTATTATTTGTAGATGCCAGAACAGGTCTCCAATGCAGAAGGAGAGTTAGATGCTAAAGCTATTTAACAGTCAAATTCCTTCTTCTTTTTCTTTTTCTTTTTCTCCTTTTTCCTTGCTTCTTTCCTGGGTGAGATATTTCTAACCTTGTGCATATATAGTTTTTGAATTGTTTTGTGTATAAACGCTGTAAATTTTGGGAGTTAGTGAGACATAGCTGGTGGGCTTGGAAGTGAAATTTTCCAGTACCGAGCTCTCCGGAGGGAAAGAAATAAGAGTTGGTAGCTCTGACCTTGAAGTTGGTTGAACTGAAGTAATTGTTTTGAGAACAGTCATGGCAGAAAAAAGTAAGCAGGGGTTTTTCCTGTTGTTATTCTGTCTCTCACAGCTACAATAAACCTACCATTAAAATTATGGACTGGTCATTTCTTTCTCAGAGGGCAAACGGGAAAATTTAGCAGGGGGTCAAATACTTTCCCCCCTCACTGTAACCCCTTACTTATGTTAGGTTAACGGAAAAACAATTAAAAAATCAGGAATTACCGTAACTTTGAGGATTTTTTTAATCAAAAGAGATATATGCAACATTAAATACAGTGGACGCTCGGGTTGCGAACGTGATCCGTGTGGGATGCACGTTCGCAACCCACAGTGTTCGCAACCCGCAGTGGCGCGTCTGCGCATGCACGGGTTGCGATTCGGCACTTCTGCGCAAAATGCGATTTAGCACTTCTGCGCATGCATGACTGCCGAAACCCGGAAGTAACCCGAAGCGCCTGTAACCTGAAACGCCTGTAACCTGAGGTATGACTGTACCTCACAGCAGGCTCCAGAATGCCTTAGATTTTTTTTAAAAAATCATTATTTTGCTATATATTTGTTTGGCTCACCTCTTGGCATGGGTGTTTAATGCTGAATGATAGCGCATAATCTGACATCATATGTTGGTTGCCTCACATCCTCTATGGGGTGCCCACCTTCTTCATGAATTAGAATTACATCCTTGGAGAGCAAGTGCATAAATAAAAGTATCTGTTTCCATACAAACAGCAATTGTAGCCCTTTTATTTGGTTATACTTCAGATTGCTTAATAGCTAAACCTGATTTTCCAGAGCAGAGCAAGTTTTCTTCTGGAGTTCCTACAACGCCAGCTTCTAAGAAGGCTTCAGCAAAACGACTGAAATTCTTCAGCCAATAGACATAGGACTGCAGTGTGTAAATTTCTCAGGTTACTGCCCTGAAGATTCCTTACATGCTTGGCAGGGTTTTTTGTTTTTTTAAAAAAAATATATACATTCAACTTCCAACTAAAGTGATAGGTCTATTGCACAGTGACAACTGGCTCGTTGTTTTTTATGGGATTAGGCACCTTGTAACAAAAATGTATTGTTATCGTTAGCAACCTGTATGTTTTTTGCTGTCTGTTGCGATCTGTCTCTGCATCACAGGAGAGAATTTAGCAGAGACTAGAGTACAAAAATATGCCAGTGGATTTTAACTGAACTGGTATTTGTGCAAGGTGAACTCCCTCTTCTGCACCTCCTTTCTCCTCCCTGAATGAGTCAGCCTCTGGTAGAGAAGCCTCCAAGCTGTTAAGACTCTCAGATGGAGGACGATCCTGCTCTTCTGTAAACTGAACTGCGTAACAGAGACCACTGGGTGCCGGGTTCTGGACCTTTTCATTCATGGTTTGAAGAGGTAAGCATGGATTTTAATACATTCTGGGAATTGCTACAGGCCAAGCTCTTCTAGTGAGTTTGGACTTACAGCAGCCAACTTCAGTTTTGAGGATTGGTTTTATTCTTCTTCTACCACATTCCTGCTTCATAGACCTCTGTATAATCTGATGGAACCTCTGAAGGCTACACAAAAGCTGGGGTGTCAAAATCGCTTTAGAGTTTTGAAAACTTGCTTGTTCAAACGATTCTCTAATTTGTAGTTGTTTGCTTAAATGATAACTCTAGTGTGCACTCACCCTGGAAGGAAAACAGCTTAATCTTTTTATCTATTTTTACACGTGGAAGATGGTGGAAGGAGTAGCATTTTACGCACGTTAATCTTATGTGCATTGTGGTGGAAATGTACCAGTACATTCCTTTCATAGGAAGGAACATAGAAATCAGACATGTCTTCAAAAACAAAGTATGAAATAAATTGGGTGGATGGCAGGGATTAAAAGTTCTGCTTTATTGCAAGTATGTAGCAGATCTTTGGAGGAAGGTGTTTTGCTTTGTTTTCTTCAAAATAACAAAGAAATAAGTTTCAAGTTGTACAAAATGTTCCACCATGCAGAAACAATTTACATTTGAAGCACAGGAGTGTTTGAAGGAAAACAAATTCACACAAATCAAAATTTTGTCATCTTTAACTAGCTGATTTCAGGCTATGTACAATTTTAAAGATTAATTTCTTTCAAGGCAGAATCCTCTCCACCCAGATCCTGTAAAACCAGTTCCAGAAGCTTGCTTTGCTATGAATAGACAAGTGATTTCAGCATTACACTTTTGTACTGGGTCGTTAAACCTTCTCTTTTGTATTTGTAATCTCCCATGACTGAGATAATGATGATCATATTTTACTAAATACGTCATTCCTTATGTGCAAAACAGAATACATGTCTGCCTGCAAAAATGCTATTTCGGGTGTGAAACTTGTGAGATGAGATTGAAGCCTGATGATCAGTTTGGTCTCTAAAACATGCATGTAGTTAGCTGCCATTTTGGCCTAATCTAATTAACTGTGTGCCCTGAAGACCTGTTCTCAGAGTCACTACAACCTGTCACTACACATGCCTCTGATTACTATAGGTGGCCCAGATTCATTTAACCATAGAGTTGGAGGGTTCTTTTGTAGACTATCTAGCACAACAGTCGGCTTGAGGAAGGAAGTCCAGAGATACAGCAGATGGTTATTTAGTTTCATGACTATTTGCCCACCACCATGATGAGCTGAATTCAGCTTTTAACACACCAATGCAAAGGAGACCCTAACTGTCTTTATGGTTACGCTGAGAAACTTTTGGCTGAGAAGGTTTTGTTTCTCTTCCCTCTACTTAACTGTTCTGCATAAACAGTGTTTTGGCTCCCATAGTATTAACTACTATGCTCATTAAGCTACTACAGAACACGGTTGCTGGCAAACCAGAGCTCTTGAAGTGGTGTAAACCTTTCTGTGGTTGATTCTTCTATCTGCTGCATTGCAAGCTGGGGGCATTTACAGTAATGGATAAACCCGATTTAAGTGCTCCCCATAGACTCGGGTGCCACTGCCTAGTTCCTTTTGACCAGATCTTTATTCCTGGTTATCTAAAGATGTGCATACATCAGTGTATTACGTATTGTTTGCTGCATGAGGCATTGACATGGCTTAAATGATTGCCTCAGCGTTTGAAAGTGTGAAGATGCCCTTCTTAAAACGCCAGTAGTTAGAATGGCTATTATTATGATTTCCGCTATGTAAAAGGATCAGATTATGCTTGTTTAGGGGATCCTGCTGCCAGTGACTTTCACCTGTTTTAAATCTGTTTTACAAAAGCTTTGACATTCTATATACTTTACAAAGTACTTTACAAAGTACTTTCAGCGTGCTATCCTAAAAACTGCATTAGCAACCCTCCAAGTATCCCTGCTTTCCAGGGACAGTCCCAAATTTACAGAAAATGTACCAGTTTCTGATTTGATCCCAGAATGTCATGCTTTTCCTTAGGACATCCCTATTTTCATTGGAGAAATGTTGGAGGGTATGAAGATATCTGAACCCTGAGCCATTTGAAGGCAGACCTGTATAAGGAAGTTTAAAATGTTTATTTTTTAAAAAGTTTTGTTATATGTTGGGAGCTGCCCAGAGTGACTGGGGCAACCTAGTCAGATGGACGTGGTATAAATAATAAAAATTATTATTATTATTATTATTATTATTATTATTATTATTATTATTAATGGAATAGGACATCCCTATTTTCATCGGAGAAATGTTGGAGGGTAGGCATTAGAGCAGGGGTGAGTAATCTTTTTGAAGTTAATGGATGCATTTCCTTGAGGGTGCAACCCCTTTCTCTCTCTCTCTCTCTCTCTCTCTCTCTTTCTTCTTCTTCTTCTTCTTCTTCTTCTTCTTCTTCTTCATACATTCATTCTCCTTCTCCCACACAAACATCTCCCATCCATCCATCCATCCATCCATCCATCCACCCACCCACATACACTCAACACCAGCATTATTCCCATTCATCCACCCATTGTCTTGTCCTCTCTCATCCATTTACACAAATGTCACACACATGCAGGCATGCAGCCAAGAGCGCACACCATTCACCCACAAGCCATTTGTTCTCTTTCTCACAGAGGGCAGCACCTAGAGCATCACTGTGAAGGTCGTTCCAGCTCTGGTGGTCCATAACTGGGCTCTTCTCTTTGTCCTGGCACATGTGAAGCATGTCAGGGACTGGCTTGATGAAGAAGAGTGATGGGAGCCTTCCTCCCAAGAGCCCCCACCAGGGAGGGTTCTGAAGACTTCACCTTAGAGCCCAGAGCCTGGACACTGAGGAGCAGTCAGCAGAAGGGATGAGCTGGGAGCTGATAGAAGCAGGAGAATTGTGCCTGAGTGAACCAAAAGGACCAAGGATTTTGACAGTATTTTTTCCTTACAACAGATCTGGGCTGAGCTGACTTATTGTGGGACAGTAGCAATTATTATTATTATTTTGAATACTGAGAACTTAGAATCTCCACAAGTTTCAGCAGGGATAAAAGAAAGGCAGCTCTAATGTTGCTAATTGTCTACTCTATAGTCAACCTCTTTTTTGTTTGTTTTTAAATGTTGCCCCCTTCAATTAACCCCTATTTTGTGTGTGTGGTGATTTTGTCATCCACCACAATTTTGAAAGAAAAGTTCTTTTCTCAGTGCTACAGGAAACTATCCTTAATTTGTTAAGGCGTGGATTCTGGAGCCTGAGGCAAAGCGAGAAATTAAATCTTGTGGAGTCACAGGATAATAGGTAAAATAAAGATGGGAGAATTAGGCCAGGGTGAGATTCTTTGTAGACCTGCGATAAAGAACAAGGAGCATGAAGTTTACAACCCAGCATTAGCAACTGTTCACACGCCTGCCTCTCCCTCCCCAGGAGCCTGGCTATTTAGTTCACGTAGACAGCTGAGGTACACTTTGGGAAATCAACTTGGTACAATGTGGTCCATCATGTATGGTAGCTGGACAGCAGCCAGAACTTGAGGATAGTGAAAGCCTTGTTGGCTAAAAGGAGAAGTCCTGTCTGGAGCTGTGAAGGGGCAGAGTAGGGCCCTTGCTTAGTCTAATCACATAGGAACAAGAGCATAAGGACAGGGGTGTGTTGTAGGAGCAGCTAAAAAGATCTGAGGCACAATTGAGCTTACCTAGGAACTACAGTACTTATACAGTATTAATATCTTTTCCACATTTGAGCATTATTTAGCTGTTGATTCATTTCCCCCCATTCGAATTAGACTGGAGTACTCCACCCCTCAGTGCATTTGAATTTGTATATGAAGAACAACTTTGATGTTGTCCATTAATGCGCATAGGAATTCCCTATTGTGTTTGTTCCCACCTTCTAATTTGTTGATGATATTATGCTGATTAAGACCAACAGGGCATGCATTCAGAAAAATAACCAAAAATTCTCCACCCCGGAAGTGTGAAACAAAATAATACACAGTCTCAGGCAATTGTGAACTCTCAGCACCCACCTTTGAAGTTTTCTGGTTTTGTGCAAGGGGTCTCCTAGCAGCTCCCAGCGCCCTTAAAGGATTATAGTTTCTTTGGGGAAAAGATATAACCAGCAAACTGGTATAAGACGGCTTAAAATGTACAGTGTGGGTGCAGCTAACACTGAGCTGTGGATGTGACAAGACTATATTTCTTTTAAAAATTACAGGAATTATGTCTGAGTTTGCTAATACGTACAAGCTAGCACGTGTAATGTTTATGTGGTCAGTCACTGAGATCAGGATACTGGACTAGATGGGTCATTGGCCTGATCCAGGAGGTTCTTATGCACAAATATTATGCAAATCCTCATTTGCCCTCCTCTTTTAGGTGATGCATTTTCCTTTTTTATTATTATGCTTAAATAAAGGTAAAGGTAAAGGTCCAGTTGCGGACGACTCTGGGGTTGCAGCACTCATCTCGCTTTATTGGCTGAGGGAGCCGACGTACAGCTTCTGGGTCATGTGGCCAGCATGACTAAGCCGCTTCTGGCAAACCAGAGCAGCACATGGAAATGCTGTCTACCTTCCCGCCGGAGCGGTACCTATTTATCTACTTGCACTTTGATGTGCTTTCGAACTGCTAGGTTGGAAGAAGCAGGGACTGAGCAACAAGAGCTCACCCCGTTGCGGGGATTCGAACCGCCGACCTTCTGATCGGCAAGTCCTAGGCTCTGTGGTTTAGCCCACAGTGCCACCCATGTCCCATGCTTAAGTAGTCACCCTATTAAATTTTCCTGCCAGACTACAGATTAGTTATTACACAGAGGCCATTTCCAGCAGCATCTGCATGGTAAACATAGCTTTGCCAGGGTCCTTATTTCACCTGCGTGCCTTTTTCTTGTGAATCCATTCCAATTTTGGAGCCAGACTTGCGCTCCTCACATGTGAAATACCTTTTGCATCCCTCCTTGACGCCAGCTCATTTCCCTCCCCCCAAAGCCATCATTCCTTTAGTAATCACCACGCCCAATTACCACACTCCCTTGCCCAAACAGGATGGAGTTATCAAAACTAAAAATGCGTGGATTAAAACACACACACCCCATGACAGCAACACAAAAATGCAACTGCCCTTCATCATTTTTTCAGCCGTTGAGGGCTGGTATTGTAAGCTTATTCACATCACGATGACCTGGAGATGGGAGTCCACCCAAGATTGTTTGCTATTTTGGGTTCATGTTTGTTTGTCAGCCGGATACAAGGGTGCCTGTTGCGGAGCTGTCATATTGTGAGTACCCTGGGGCATGCTGAAACTATGACTCACCAGCGTACGACAAACAAGTGAAGCAGCGGCCAAATAATCGGTGGTCACTGGTGTACATGCGGTAGATCGATCAGACAGCGCATCTGCAGAAGATCTCTCAGCTTGGGATGAAGAGAAAGGGATAAATGAACTTGGGCACTTAATCTTACAGAGCGCAATGAGCTAAACCATGAGATGTCTAAGCAGGAGACCATAGCCTCATAAATAACAGTTATCGAATGTGGATAAAACAAATCAAGATCTATTGCAGTGAAATCAAAGCCTATCTTTAGCTAGCCAGACAACTCACAGTATTATCAAATACCATATTTTTTGCTCTATAAGACTCACTTTTTCCCTCCTAAAAAGTAAGGGGAAATGTGTGTGCGCCTTATGGAGCGAATGCAGGCTGCGCAGCTATCCCAGAAGCCAGAACAGCAAGAGGGATTGCTGCTTTCACTGCGCAGCGATCCCTCTTGCTGTTCTGGCTTCTGAGATTCAGAATATTTTTTTTCTTGTTTTCCTCCTCCAAAAACTAGGTGCGTCTTGTGGTCTGGTGCGTCTTATAGAGTGAAAAATACGGTAGATCTGTGCCAGTTTCTTTTGGTCTGTGATAAAGAATGGGTGGGTTTTCTGACTTCTTGTAGCCAAATGTTTAAATTACGTAGTACATGAGAAAAAGGAGACCCCAGTGGTGGGAAAGTAGGTGGGGCAGGGGAGGCGCTTAACCCCTTCTATTTCAGCCTTTTTGTTTTACACTCCAAAATGTGCTCCAAGCTACTTTTTCCATTGTTTGAAAAAGCATTTGTTGCTTCTAGGGGTCTAAAAATTCAAATCAGCATATAAAATCCAGACCGTCCCATCCATTTACTTTCTTGCCCTCTCAGGGTTGCCAGGTCACAAGGTTGCAGTCACAATTTGTACTGTTCCCCCAGCCTTCCCAGAAGCCCCCCCCCTTTGGAAATTGCAATGTAAATTGAACATCCCAAAACATCTGGCAGATATGCATTGTTTCATCTCAAATCATCCCACCATGAGCTAGAGCTCAGAGGAATATTGGCCCGAGGGGCTGTAACTACAGCATTTCCAAGCTGCATGCTGAAAAAATATTAGTTGGGTGTCCTTTGGGGAAATTAAAATAAGAGCAAGTGAGAAGGAAATGGGTTTTTTGTTTGTTTCAACTTTAGTCACTAAAATTATCAAAGCAATTGGGGGGAGGGTGTCATTATTTTTGCTTCCCTCACCCCTCCCCATTTGTTTTAAAACACCCAGACAAGTCAAGGGGAATTATATACCAAACGCTGGCTTGAAAACTGAAATTGGTAGCATGCATTGTTTAAGATGTCCTGTATACTAGAAAGGTTTGAAAGCAGGGCAAAAGTGAGTAAAATACTTGCAATGTGGTCCAGAGCAAGCAAAGCAATAACTTGGGAGGGAATTTGGGGTTGTGGGAGCTGATCGTTTGCCTCTTCACACACTTGATATAGCTTTGGGAGGTTTATAAAGTTGACAAGAATGTCCTTCCTTCCTTCCTTTAGAAAAGTATTTACATAATGAGACTTCATAAAATATCAGGGTAGTGTACCACAACAATACCACATTGCAAACATTTAAAAGCAGCACAGAGTGATCATTTTTAAAGGACTGGCTCCCCAGGAAAAAAATATTAAACAACAGCACAGGCATGACAGCATTCACAATTCTGGAAGAGACTCCTCAACACCAAAAGCGAAATGCAAATGCAAAATGAAGTCCAAATTTGCAACATGGAGCCTTTAATTTATATGTTGGCACACCAAAGAGTGTCAACAGTCTGTGAAGGTGGAGTCTTGCAATGAAAGCTTTGCCAGGGTCGAATGCTTATAAAAACAAAATTCCTCTAATTCAGATAGCATGGAAAAAATAAAAAGCAGCCACAATGAGCATTCAGCCCCTTTCTTGTTGCTTTTAAATTGATCAAGCACACTTTGGTATAGCCGTTCTTTGGAATGGCAGTAGCTACCGAAACAACATAAACCTGAAGCCAAAAATCAACTATCCCACCCCGTCCCCAACAAAGCTTATCTGATAGTATAAAAAGAGTGGTTACTAGGAAATACTCCGTGTTGGCTTAATGCCCAGTGAGCATTTCAAAACAATTTCTTACAGAAGGCTTGAACATTTTTGTTGTTGTTGGGTGAGAAGAAAAGCTTCCCGTCATATGTTCTGCCTGTTGCACTTTGCCAATGAATTTGACATAAATTGAAAGGGCAAGGGTGTTGCTAACATTTTCATGATCAACAAGTAGAATTCTGAAGCTTATGCAGACAGGTGTGAATTAATAGGTGTGGCAGGACCAAGGTTTTTCGCCTCAGTCTGATACTGTTTTCAGAGTCCTTTATGAAATACTTGTTTGAAAGGGCCTGAACAATCTGTGATCCACCAAGCCAGTTGCTACCTACCGACCTGGGGGTGCTGCTGGATGCTCAGAAATAGCCTTGGTATCACATTCTCCAGCAAGCATTAAAAACAGGAGATGTATTGTTCTCCCATAGGTTGATGATCTGCAGTCAGCTTGACGAGTCACAATTGTTCAGGCCTGTTGTTCAATGCCTCGGTTGTTACAATACTCGTGATAGCAAACGATTTAAACTTTCTCCTTTCTTTTGAAAAAAGAATCAACTAGAATCACTTGGAACTGGTAGAAGAGTCTATCTCTCGTGCCCCTTTATCTTCCTGCAGGACACCCTGGGAATGGAGCGTAAAACATGGTGTTGTGCGGCACCTTCTGATCAGTGTACAGTGGTACCACAGGTTACATACGCTTCAGGTTACATATGCTTCAGGTTACAGACTCCGCTAACCCAGAAATAGTACCTCGGGTTAAGAACTTTGCTTCAGGATGAGAACAGAAATCGTGCTCTGGTGGCCCGGCAGCAGCGGGAGGCCACATTAGCTAAATTGGTGCTTCAGGTTAAGAACAGTTTCAGGTTAAGTACAGACCTCTGGAACGAATTAAGTACTTAACCCGAGGTACCACTGTACTGGCATTTGCTTTGTTTCCTGTGGAGAACTTGGCACTATGCAACTGTCTTAGGGACTCCAGATTTGTGTAGGGTTTGCCCCTTAGCTGTTTCTTCTACCGAATATGTCCTGCAAGGCAGTACAGTGGTACCTTGGTTTAAGAACAGCTTAGTTTATGAACAACTTGGATTAAGAATGCTGCAAACCCGGAAGTAGGTGTTTTGGTTTGTGAACTTTGCCTTGGAAGCAGAACATGTTCCGCTTCCTGTTGAGTATGTTCCATTTGTAAATTGAGTCCCCCGCTGCTATGGGAAAGCACACCTTGGTTTAAGAACGCTTTGGTTTAAGAACGGACTTCCGGAACGGATTAAGTTCGTAAACCAAGGTACCACTGTAGAGGTTTAGGATCAGAGTTTGCCTTCTCCTAGGTGGGCTACCTGTTATGTACTGAAGTTCTCACCCTGGGCCAGCAGGGGGCTACTGTAGATAGTTTTCACTCAGGTCCTCATATTTAAATAAGGAATTGAAAGTGACGTTCAATGATTGGATGTTACAGAAAGTTGTTACTGCTGCTTTTGTAGTGGCGCTCATTATAACCAGGTTGGCTGAACCCTTCAGTTCAGTTCTGCTCTGGCCTGTGAATAAACAAGAGCTGTTTGAAGAATCACTGTGTCGTCTGATATGTTCACCCACAACTTAACACTACCTTCCCAGGTTAATGAGCCTCATCTGCCCAAGTGGAAAGTAGCACTTGATTTTAAATTTAATAATGTTGCAGTCACAGTGTGTGAATGATTACGTTGAATATATTCTCTCTTCTCCTGTTTTTGTCCTTGTTCTATGGCACAGTCATTTATTGTATCTAAAAAACTGGTTTTGTTTTGTCATTAGTACCAAAACTTACATGTACCCAGCCAGTTGGAGAGACGTTGAAGCCAACCATTATTTACTTAATTTGATACTTTCGCTCGTTCCCTTCTTTCCCTTTCTAAAAATTGCCACCAGACTTTTAGTTAGCGGTGGTCATGCATAAGGCATAGAAGCTCCTAAGTGCTTGTTTAGTTGTGTGGTCAGGAATCGGAAAGCAGAGGGTCTCTGCTGACTAGTGTAAAGCAGAGCAAATAAGTAATACCAGCTTTAAATGACAACAGAAGCTGCTGAGGAGGGTGGACAGCCGTTCCTGCCTCCTGTCTGAAGAAGAAATGTCAGTAAGCCAATATCGAAACCTCTCTTTCAGCAGCTGACTGCTCTGTATGTTGTTGAAAAGGAGTCTCTCCCATTCCTCCACATCTCAGAGAAGCAAAGAGCCCATTCATATTCTTGTATTTGAGACCTGTGTGAACTGACAGCTTAAGTGAGGACTTGGGTCCTTGCTTGAGATGTATTGGGTTGTGGCTAGTCAAAATGTCTATGTGTAACTCCAGGTTTGAATCAGAGACAATATCTCACTGAATATCAGCTGCTTGGAGCAACAACAGGAAAGGGCTATTGGCCAATTGGCCATTGTGGGGAACAGGATACTTGGCTAAATAGCCATCAGGATTCTTCTTATGTTCAGTTATATGAAAGCTGGCATCTGGAAAGTGAGGCTGAGGAAGAGTTGTGGGCTCATTATTTTAGCCTGCCATTTATCTCTTTTGCCAGATTGGGTCTCCTCCCACCCTCCCACCACCCCATACTTAATCTCTCATATTTTTACTTTCTTTCAGTGCACCATAAAGAAAACACCTCTGAACAAAATGACAACCTTCACTGTAGGAAAATCAGCCCCTAACAAAAGTGGTAATGTGCTAGCACTCTTTCTGTTCTGCTTCTGTTGAGTTAGTCAAGGGGTTGGGGGGGAATAACATAGCCCCTCTTTTTAAAATGTCAAACCAACAGATTGGCAAAACGTCTTCCAGCCCTTTGCATTTTGTGTCAGCTGTACTTCAAATTTAACTACATGCTGATTAACCCTTGTTGTTTGTCTGTTTTTTGGTTATGCTATGATGTCCCAGTTTGAGTTTCAAACAGGTCTTGAGATCAGTTGAGATGGCTGCCGCTACTCCTCTACAAGGGATCTAGAAGTCCCACTGAACACATTTTTGAGCAAAAATGCATAAGATTGTGCTGTCAATATCTTCCATTCAGCCAGAAGCACCTCACAAATGCAATATAATCATTTTTAAAAGTTCTATCACGCAAAAGCAAAAGAATCTTTATTTGCATCAGCCACTAGCCATAGCAATAAAATACAATAAAATGTACTGAATATCGAGCTTTTGCTGACAACAGTACATTTGTGCAGAGCTGCAAGCTGGAAGAAAGCAAATGTTTCTACTCAGAGAGGTTTAGCTTTCATTACAGCTTTAATAAAATCTTATGGTGGGGCGGGGGAACTAGCTCAGAGAGGTTTCAAGGAATATGGCAAGTGTGTGAACAGACTTTGAGTACAGTCCTTTTACACAGTTAACTGGAAGTAAGCTCCGTTGTACTCAGTGAGATTTACTTCTGAGTAGACCTGCAGTAAATAATAAGATGAATTTGGAGAGTTTTAGATATGTTGGCCTCTTATATTGGATGGGATGTGTTTATAGGGGTTTTTTAAAAAAGTTTTATATTGATTCTTATTTTTGTATTATGTTGTATGGAACTTTAGATGGGATTCGCCTAATGGGCCCCATAAGCGGAAGCCATGTGCAAGTACTTCCACTTGTGTCATGGGGCTTTCCTCTTCCTCTCCCCACACCCCCATGCTCCCCCAGTTGGTCCTAAGGGAGGGCTGGCAGAGCCCCCAGAACAGTGCATGGGAGGGGGAGGAAAAGGGGCAAAGTCCCATTAGCAAAATCGAAATGCTTGCACAGATATAATTTTGTCATGGCTTGACATTGAATTCTACCCTGCTTGGAAGCATTTATGGAGGAAGACAATGAAAAAAAAAGTTTACTGAAAATTTGGTTGTTGTTTTTAATTATGCATTGGAAAGATAACATCATGATGTTGATCAACATGCTAAGCCTATAGGACTTCATCCTTAGGGCGAACCCTGGTATAGTGTGGCAAGAGATTTCACATGCAGCAGGCTCTAATCCCATGCAAACCTGCCTGGTAGAAAATCTCACTGAACTCAATGGAGCTTGTGTCTCAGTAGAAATGTTCAGGGTTGCACTGTAGGTATTTCTAGCAAAATAGTTAATAGTTGTGTGACATGCAGGCAATAGTCTACCACCCTGATTTCAGCTTTGAGGTTTATCTGGGAACTTTCCAAGTCTCACACTCCTTCTCTTAATTACTATTTTAAGATAGATATTTTATTAGAAACTATAGCACACATCAATGAAATCTGCAAAGTGAACAATGCAAATATTTGATCAAAAATTACATTTGGTATGCAATTTCTAATTTTCTTGCCTGTGCACTAATAGATACGAAGAATGCTTCCATTGCAATGAAGAGTAGACAACAAGTTATTAATGAGGTCAACAAGAAGAGGACTCTGTTACAAGATAACAGCTGGATAAAGAAAAGACCCGAGGAGGAAAAGTAAGGGGGGGGAGAGACACATTTTGGCTTTTATCTTGTTGTGATCTGCTAATCCAAACATGGCCCAGGAGCTTGGTATTGTGGCCTGCCAAGAGGCTTGTCGTGGACAAACTTCATGTTTTGTAGTCCTCGAAAGGCACAGCCACTCTTCTCGGTAGGTCTTGTCACTATGAGGCAGTTGTGGAAACTGAAGGACTCTGCCTTCCCCCAGCTGCCTAAGTCTCCTCCTGTCCAGGGTTTTCCCCAAGCAATTTGAGACTGCACCTGCATGCCTGCCTTTGCGCCTACTTCATGCCTCTCCTGGTCCTGGGAGACCAGGGAGGAGGGGAGCTTTTCGCAGCAGGAGTGGGAGACACCCTGGCTTCTTCACCAGCCTGACTCATCTCTGCCTCTTGACTTCCCTCCTCTCCTGTTTCTGCTTCTGCACTCCTCTCTGCCGCAGATTCTCCCTGCTCACTAAAACCTGTTACCCCTTCGGCTTCCAACATCTCCTCCTCCCAGTCTCTCTTCTCCCTCTGATCATTCACCATCATCCCACCCCCAATCTGAAGCCTTCTTCCCTTGTGTGCTGGTCCCGAGGGTTAACCGTGCGGTGAGGTCCATGTCCAGTCCAAGGTCGAGGAGGCTGTCCATCAAAGCTGAAGCGGGGTCCGAGGCAGGGAGTCGGGTGAGGTCAGGAACTCTGGCAGAAGAGCAGGACAGGGTGCAGGCAGGAACGGGCTACCAACAATGTTGCTCCCGCAACCTGGGACTGGGGCTGGCTGGCTTCTATCTGCCCTAGGGCATAGGGTGGCCCCGGTCCACAGGTGACTTGCCTCTCCTGGCCTGGAGGCGAGCACTCCTCCTGCGAGAACTTAGTTCCCTCCACCTTTCTGCCCTGAGCCTCTGCAGCTCAGGAGAGGCTGGAGGGTTACCGGACCCAGAGGCATCCTCAGCTTCTCCTGACGGGGCTGCGAGTGGAGCACCTGCAGGCAACGAGTCCTCCATCACCTCAGGAGCCAGAGCAGACTCAGCTGGTGCCCGCACCTGAGGATCCAGCACAGGTGAGGACCCTTCAGGCTTATGGTTCTGGAGGCGGGGACTCCTGTGCAGGCTGGGATTCCTCGGGTTCAGCCTCCAAGTCCGAATCCCAGGCCATCACACCTTGGCTGTTCCCCAGCCAGTGCCTCCCACCATTCCTCTGCTTCCAACCAGTCCTTGGCATCCTGCCTCTGAAAAGGAGTTTCTAATGATCAACGATGTTTAATAACCACTACTGGATTGATGCTCCATGAATTTGTCTTCCAGCCCACCTTTTCCTTGGTTGTATGGGCTCTTTGAATAATAATAATAATAATAATAATAATAATAATAATAATAATAATAATAAATTTTATTTATATCCCGCCCTCCCCAGCCGAAGCTGGGCTCAGGGCGGCTAACAACAATCAAATAGTTCAACATTCTAAAACATTCATTATAAAATTAATTAAATCAAATTAAAATCAAATTAATGGCAACCATCAAGCAAAGTTTTGTGCAGATTGCCAGACGAGGGGGTCAGGCTGTGCCCTGACAAAAGGCCTGGTGGAACAGCTCTGTCTTGCAGGCCCTGCGGAAGGATGTCAGGTCCTGCAGGGCCCTAGTCTCTTGTGACAGAGCGTTCCACCAGATTGGAGCCACGGCCGAGAAGGCCCTGGCTCTAGTTGAGGCCAGCCTAACCTCTCTGAGGCCTGGGATCTTTAGGGTGTTTTTATTTGCAGACCGTAAATTTCTCTGTGGGACATACCAGGAGAGGCGGTCCCGTAGGTACGAGGGTCCTAGGCCGTATAGGGCTTTAAAGGTTAAAACCAGCACCTTAAACCTGATCCTGTACTCCACCGGGAGCCAGTGCAGCTGGTACAGCACCGGATGGATATGATCTCGCAGCGAAGACCCCGTAAGGAGTCTCGCCGCGGCATTCTGCACCCGCTGGAGTTTCTGGGTCAGTCTCAAGGGCAGCCCCACGTAGAGCGAGTTACAATAATCCAGTCTGGAGGTGACCGTCGCATGGATCTCCCCGACCGGAGAGAAACGAGCGCAGCCATTGAAGGACTGTGCCCTGTATCCCCACGTCGGCAAGGCGGCGGTCCAGGAGTTCGTGATCGACCATGTCGAAGGCTGCTGACAGGTCTAGAAGAATCAGCAGCCCCGACCCGCCTCGATCCAGCTGCCTGCGGAGATCATCTGTTAGGGCGACCAGAGCCGTCTCGGTCCCATGACCAGCGCGGAAGCCGGACTGGAATGGATCCAGAGCAGATCTTGGCCCTAGACCAAGAATGGGGAACCTGCGGCCTGCCAGATGTTTTTGGACTGCAGTCCTCACTTTTCCTGAATGTTGGTCACTGGTTGCCCATCCCTGCCCCAAACCAACAAGTTCTTGCTAAATGACACAGAAAGGAGTTGGCTGCTGCAGTAGTTGGGCAGCCAGTTTGCTGCTTCTGTGAGGCTTGCCTGTGCTTGCAGCTCTTGATGCAGCCATCAGCTTCAGAGAGAGGAGGGATGGAAGGCAGGCCACTGTGGTTTTATGTGTTATCTTAATAAAACTTCTCCCAGGGCTAGGCGCTGCAGATCAAAGTATAAGATCAAAGTACTGCAGGAGATGTTTAAATTAAACACAGGTAGCACAAGAGATAGAAAGATGAAAAATGCTCTAGAGGAAGCTTGTAGTATGTAGCATATTGCCAAGGCATGCAGATGTCAGAGTTTCACTCCAAGTGGCAGGGCACTTAACACTTAAAACGAAACAGTAAAAGTAGAAGAGACCTGGGATACATCTGTAAAGTCTCCTTTGTCCAGTCAACATCTGTTACATCCAATCGATTGCATATCCAACGGTGAGTCTAACTCTGTGCATTTCAAACTGTGTTCCGGGGAACCCTGGGGTGCCTCATAAATTCTCCAGGCATTCCTTAATGATCAGTACAGACATACAAGCTTACCTGAAAGACGGCTAGCTCACAACTACCCATATTCTAAAGCACATTCTCTGTAAACATAGTGTAATGGTGAGGTCCAAATATCCTGGCCAGTACCTTGCATGAACTGACTATGGACAGTATACACTTCCCAGAATTCTCTACTCTGCACATATAGACTACAGCTACAATATTATAATCAACAACAACAATTAATCCTTTGACGCAACTGCTAAATTTAGTCAAAATCAAAATATTTATTAAATATCTTGAAATGATCACCTTTGTCATCTCTCAAATCTGGAACAGAATTTTGTTCCATACTCGTTTTTAAGCAAACCGACCTAATTCATAGCTCCCAGGCAAATACATGGATTAGAAGCTAATTATCCTTCAGATTTTGCACTTTTCCAAAGTTTCTTAGCTCAAAAAAAATTACCAAAAGGGGGGGAATTGCACATGTATATGTTTTGTAATGCATTGATTGAAATAATACATATTTAAATGAGTATTTTGTGATAGCACAAATTTGCAAATCAATGTGAAAATGGGATGGAATAGATTTATAAATGACCACTCCTTTGACCAACAGATCTGACTGGAAGGGGTTCCCTCAAGTTTTGAAAGTTCAAAAATTACTGGTTTTGCTTTCATAATGGAAGCATAGGGTTTATGGCCATCTAGTTCAGGCATAGGCAAACTCGGCCCTCCAGATATTTTGGGACTACAACTCCCACCATCCCTAGCTAACAGGACCAGTGATGATGGGAGTTGCAGTCCCAAAACATCTGGAGGGCCGAGTTTGTCTATTCCTGATCTAGTTTATAATAGCCAGAAGGTGAGAGCTGAAAGGAATCAAACAGTATTTTGCAGAAGAGTTATCTGTAGAGCAAGGGAAAAGTTCAGCAAACAAAGTCTGATGATTAAAGTATGTGAACTTTGTCACACATGTTGGCATTGGGTCCTTCCATATTTAACTCAAGATGAAAGCCTTAACTCCATTATAAGAATCAATCTTTTGTGCTCTGGCAACAGAATTCATTTATTTGTATTACGTTAATAACTTGAAACTCAAGAAAGCTCGATAGCTCCATAATTTGTGCATTCTAGCTGCAGAATTATAACTTCCAAGAAGTCATATGGATAGCTATATAAAATCTGAGTGTATGTTCATATGCTGTAGCTTCAGTCTGTGTGTGTGTGTGTGTGTGTGTGTGTGTGTGTGTGTGTGCGCGCGCGCACTCTTGGTGAAAGGTTTATAGCAATTTATGGACCAGAAAGGATCCACACTCGTTCATAAATTGTTGTGTAAAAATGAGGAGCTGCATCTGAACAGCTGCCCAGGGCTTTTATCTGATTACATTACCAATATATGCTACATTTAGAAGTAGAATCAGTAGAAAAGTGTATGGCCCTTGAGTATTTTCCCTTTGTCAGCCTCTTCCTACATTGACACACTTCCTTCAGACAACATCATTAGTTTATAGGCACTATATAAATGAAAATAATATGAAATATTTGGTTTATTGCAGCGCTGATGAAAACTATGGCAGAGTGGTCCTTAATCAATACAAATCACAAGATGGTTTACACAGGTACAGTAGCCTATTAATCTCTATAAGTTTCCTCCACTTTTTCCCACCTATGGAAATATATGCAGGCTATGGTTGTTTGTTCTCATTAATAACCTATAGCAGAGCTGAGAAACTTGAGATCTTCTAGGTGTTTTTGTAACTCACATCAGTCCTGATCACTGGCAATGCTGGTTGGGACAGATAGGAGTTGGAGACTAACATCTGAAGAATTTGCTTTATTGGTTCAGCAAAGTCTATGTCTTTGATTGCAATGCAATATTCCCCTTGCAAATTATATACCGGTATATTAGTGACAGAATTCTACATTTCAAGTTAAAAATGTGCTGCATCTACCCATCCACCTCCTCTCATCCACTGCTTTTAAAAATGAGAACAGAAGATGGAAAATAGATTTGTAATATGTGATAACTCCAACAAATTTTTGAAGAGATAGGTAACATAATTAGACAGCTGTGAAAGGATATTGACTATTGAGGATATTGCCATGTATTTACATGATACTAGATTCTGTGGAAGTGCGAAGATAATTTCTCAACTTTTTTTTTGTTCAATTTAGTCAAGAGAATCGAAATATTTATTAAGTATCTTGAAATGATCACCTCAACTGCGATATTGGAATATTTCAATTTATTTCTTATCTCAAAAGATCATTTGTTAAATTGCAGAGGTTAATCATCTGACAGATCTAATTTGGATACTTTAGTGACTGAAAATTTTCTTTAAAGTCATTACTAACCCTCAGTTACTATAATTAATTAATCTTTCTTAATGTCAGGAGCACCGATGAAAAGGATGATCAAAAAGCTTTGCTTAGCCGATATAGATCCGATACAACTTTAGACAGGTAAGAGTTTTATATAGATGGCTTTATTGTTTTGTATTATAAAGTTTGAATGCTCTCGGGCTTTTGTACCCGGCTACAAAATCCTGCTACGCTTATAATGTTATTCAGATGTTATTACTGTGTTGTGGGGAGACTGTGGTTTGGTGTAACAAATAGTGTTTTGGATAGATGAGACCTGGGTTCAGACTTCCCCATTCAGCCATGAAACTCATCAAGTTGCCATTACAAAGTTGCTGTCACATAGCCTAACCTACTTCACAAGAATAAAATGATGATGATGATGATGATGATAATAATAATAATAATAATAATAATAATAATAATAATTTATTATTTATACCCCGCCTATCTGGCTGGGCTTCCCCAGCCACTCTGGGCGGCTTCCAAAAGAATATTAAAATACTATAATACATCAAACATTAAAAGCTTCCCGAAACAGGACTGCCTTCAGATGTCTTCTAAAAGTCTGGTAGTTGTTGTTCTCTTTGACATCTGGTGGGAGGGCGTTCCACAGGGCAGGTGCCACTACCGAGAAGGCCCTCTGCCTGGTTCCCTGTAACCTCACTTCTCGCAGTGAGGGAACCGCCAGAAGGCCCTCAGTGCTGGACCTCAGTGTCCGGGCAGAACGATGGGGGTGGAGACGCTCCTTCAGATATACTGGACCAAGGCTGTTTAGGGCTTTAAAGGTCAGCACCAACACTTTGAATTGTGCTCGGAAACGTACTGGGAGCCAATGTAGGTCTTTCAAGACCAGTGTTATGTGGTCTCTGCAGCCGCTCCCAGTCACCAGTCTAGCTGCCGCGTTCTGGATTAGTTGTAGTTTCCGGGTCACCTTCAAAGGTAGCCCCACGTAGAGCGCATTGCAGTAATCTAAGCGGGAGATAACCAGAGCATGCACCACTCTGGCGAGACAGTCCGCAGGCAGATAGGGTCTCAGCCTGCGTACCAGATGGAGCTGGTAAACAGCTGCCCTGGATACAGATATCATTTTATGTATCCAGAGCTCTCTTGAAGAAGGGTGGGGTACACATTTGATAATTAAATTGAATATCTGCCTTAAGACAGTGAAGGGGAACCTGTGGTCTTTCAGATGTTTCTGGCTACAACTCCCATCACCCCTGACTACTGGCCTGGCTAGCTGAGGCTGCTGGAATTTGGAGTTCTGCAGCGTCTGCAGAGCCACAGGTTTCCCATTCTTGTCTTAAGAGATGCTTTGGCTTGGAACCTAACATCTCTTCTCTTCTTGGAATGGGACTTTCCCACCTAGCAATGCTAGTGGAATTCAATCTTTGTGAATTTTTATTCAGCAGAGGTGGCTAACCTGTGGGTTGCATATGACCCCCTAAGTGAGTTTCCCCAAAGTTGTCATAAATTGACTGTTCTTATGGGTCCTCCACTGTGAGTCATAACGCTAAAATGTATTTTTTGGGGGGGCTCCCACAATTTTATTTGTTAATTAATTTAATTTTAAAATTAATTTGAATAAATACTGACTGCTCCCATAGGTTCCCCACAAAGCTGTTGCGGCCCTCCGATTAATAAATTAATGATGATATTAATAATAACAATAAATATACAGTATGGTAAAATACTCCAGACACAGAGCAGTATATAACACAGTCGTACCTTGGACCTCAAATGCCTTGAGAGTCAAACGTTTTCGCTCCCGAACGCCGCAAACCTGGAAGTGATTGTTCTGCTTTGCGAACGTTCTTTGGAACCCAAATGTCCGCCGGAGCTTCCGATTGGCTGCAGGAGCTTCCTGCAGCCAATCTGAAGCCACGCTTTGGTTTCTGAACATTTTGGAAGTCGAACAAATTTCCGGAATGGATTCTGTTCGACCTCTGAGGTACGGCTGTACATATTAGCAGAGAACCTGGCATGGGGCTGCCTTTTTTAGTAATAGCTCTATACTTATTGTAAGACAGGGCCATTCTGCCTGAGGTGTGTAACAGGAGCCACCTCATCTCATCCACTGTTGCCATTGCACTTCCCCTTCCTGTACTCCCTGCCTCACTCTGCAAAAGCGCCAAGAGGATCCTTCCTCCGAGTGAGGCATTCGGCTGGGCGAGAGCCATCTTTTGACTTTAGATTTTCCTTTTTTTTCTTTTTTATAATATTTTATTAAGTTTTATCAATAGAAAAGTTCAGAAAAATACAAAAACAGAAAAATACAAAATTACAAAATACAAAAATGCAAACATTAAACACAAAAAAGAAGAAGAAACACATATAAAAGAAAACAAAAACTCCCTCTTTCTTAATTTCTCATCTTTAGTTGACTTATTTTCCTGACTTCCTCACGTCTCCCTTTTTTGTATCCCTTTTAAAAATTGGTCCAGCAAATTCATGTCCTATTAGTTTATCTATTATCAATCCCATCTTACATTTTACCTTGTTGCTAGAACCCCTTCGATTCATTTCAATGTCATCAGCATTCAAAATTTTTACAATATTTCTGTAAATAAGTTTTAAATTTCCTCCAATCTTCTTCCACCAACTCTTCTCCCTGGTCTCGGATTCTGCCAGTTGACTTTAGATTTTCACCTGAGCGAAGGCCCGGCATGCCTTGCTCTGAAGATGGACCCCCCCTCAAAGCCCGTTCTCAGACTGAGGCAGGTTGGAGGAGATTAGCCTCACATAGTTTTCACAGAGATCCATTTTGCCGTGAGGGAAGGGGGGAGCAGGAAGACACCGTGTTGCTGTTCTCCCATGTCCGTCACCTGAGGCAATCGTCTCATTTTGCTTCAGTGGGATGGCCCTGTGGTAACACGTAGCTCAGCCTTTAATAAAAGTCTGTCTGAAAAGAGAAAGTTGAATGAGTTGGGTACCCTTGGTTGGTTCGTTATAGACAGTGAAATTTCAGCATATAGGCATAATCATAATAAGACATTGAGTGAGTCAATTGATAACCACTAGTTTCTGCAGCGAATTCTACCCTGGATACAGTAAGATCATATTACAAAGGCCAGCTCAGATTGCCCTTTAGTTTATTGCTTACACACTGTCTCTGGGCACATCAGATATAACTAGATGATGGGCAAGATGGTAAATTACAGAGCTCTTGTGAATTTCAGAGATCTTTGAGATTCCTGTGTGTCTTGTAACAATTCCCCAGGACTTTTCTTAAGGATATTCCTCCTCAAAACCAGCCTGCTGCCTTCACAGCAAGCGTTTTCTCACAGGAGAGATGTGGTCATGTGTTTGTTGATGATGAAACATCAACTAGGTTTCCTCAGCTAGGTGCAGCAACCTCCTCTACCTTACAAAACTGTAGGAAGAAGTGACATAGAGAAAACCATGGGATATTGTCTACGTATAGCAGTACGAGGAATCATAACTGCCCCCAGTCGACCACATTATTATAACAGCATGCCTCCCTTTCGCTGGAGCTGTATTTCTAAAATTCCTCAAACCCATATGGGGGCATAACAGTCAAATAAAAGGCCTTTTTGAGTAAAATCCTTCTTCCTAGGTCCAACGCTCATCGGATTCAAAATGCTCACTCAGCTTACGCTTTTGTAGCACAACAATTGTTTTGTGAGCCCCGATATGTCCCCAGATCTGTTGCATTGCCTCCATGTTGCTCAGTCTTCAGCATGAGATCATTCAGAAGCACCATTTTGTGGCAGATACAAATGGCATTGCTACCTTAAATGGTTAATTCAGCTCCGACAGCAGGAGCCTTCCATTTAAGTGGAAGTCAGGGAAAGGTTTTCCAGCAGTGACTTTGAAATCCATAAAGGCCAGGAAAGGGCTTGTGCTTTTTCTTTAATGTAAATTTAATGGCTTAATGAAATCAATGGTAAGCACAGCTACCCTGGCCTCCTTGGTTTGATGCAATGGCTGCGCTCCACAAGGAATTATACACAATGGGCAACTTCAAACCATATTGATCTCCGGAAACACTTGATGGTGGGGGGTGAGCAGCAATATATAGGGAGTGACAATGAACTGTTTCGACTGAAGATGCGTTTTAGTTCTTTATTAAGGGGCTTCTCAAAGGATTTGCTGTTTTTCACTACTCGTTTAAAAAAGAGCGTGTAATAATCTCTGGACATTTAATAATTCATTGGTTTTCTAAGACTTAATTAAAATACTCTTTCAGCAAGCAGAAAAACTTTTTAAAACTAATAAGCACGAATGTTATATTGAGTCAGCTAGTATGCTGCTCTCATTATCACTGTAGAAGTGTGTGCAGAAGCTACGGGAAGCTTTTTCTGCCTTGCTAGGAAATATTAGATGTTGACATTTTAATTCAGGCAATCTCTTTCTTTTTTTAAGAAAAGCTAATTTCTACTGTTGGTGAAAGCTCGTTTTGCTATTTTTTTTAGGATTCCTAGCAACAGTGATGCTGACAAAGCAAATAAGCTTTCCACCTTGGATGGCAAGCCAAGTAGCAGGTATGTGTAAGCCGTGCTTCATAGTCATCCGTTTAGGGTTCACCTCAGGTTTAGTACAAATCAAGTGGGTGGATCTCTATAGGAATCCTTCCTTCCTGGGAGCCACTGGTGCTGGTGTGGGACCTAGCAGATCACATACTTTATTGTAGATCTAGGATACAGATCTTCAGAAGTTATTGATATACCGTTGGAGCTGGTCATGGAGGAAGCCTTAAGGGTGAAGCCTTAAGCAACAACTCTTGATTCTAAGCATCACTTGTCAGTGCTTTGTACACAAACCACAGTGGCCTCATTCAGATCAAATGGTTTATTGTTAGAAGCCCAAGCAAGCAGTCCACCCCCTCTCCTCTTTTAGTGCAGATGTGAGGAGTAAAAAGTGAAAAACAACAACAACCTTTAGAGTACTTCTGTTTTTGATTAAACACAGTTTGTCGTCTCTAACCACTGAAAAAGTAGTTATCCTTATGTATGGTTAACTGAAACGACAAAACTTTAAACTTTGGTTGATAATTTTTCCAGGAAGGAGCTGGACGCATCTATCAACACTGGCAACGCCACATCGCCTGTGAAGAAGAAAAGGTATTCAAGACCTTCTTCATTTTTACTGTAGATATCAACGTTTTCGCAAAAGCTATCCATCTAATATAGAAATTGATTCTAATAATTACTCCAACTGAGAGTGGAGCCCTCATAATCCCCTGATGTTGATATTTTGGGGAAGGGTTTAGGATGGGGTACTGCTGCCGGTTTGCCAACCTTCACCAACACGGTAGAAAATTGCTGTGGGAGACCTGTGTTATGGCAGAAGTCTCAAGCTTCCACCAGTGGTTCTCCCATTGAGGATAACCAGCAGAAAGGATATTAGGGGCAGCAGCAGGGCACCAGAGGCTTTGGATCAGCTGGATTTGAAGACCCACATATCCCATGAAGGGTCTGGTCCTTAGGCCTTTCAGCTGCACCAGTCTGGAGCTAAAGTAGTAGGAAAAGAAATGGCTCCTCCACCCACCTTTCAGCAGGAACTGGCAGGACTTTGGGTGCTGTGGCAAATCTGTGCCTCCCCAACCCCTCATTAGGACTGCTCTGCTCATCCTTTATAAGAGAAATTTAAGTGAAACATACAAGTAAAAGATGGATTTGAAGAGCACTTACACTGAGGAAACCTCAGTGAGACTAAGTACAGTGGTACCTCGGGTTGCATATGCTTCAGGTTACATACGCTTCAGGTTACAGACTCCACTAACCCAGAAATAGTACCTCGGGTTAAGAACTTTGCTTCAGGATGAGAACAGAAATCGTGCTCTGGCGGCGCAGCGGCAGCAGGAGGCCCGATTAGCTAAAGTGGTGCTTCAGGTTAAGAACAGTTTCAGGTTAAGAACGGACCTCCGGAACGAATTAAGTACTTAACCTGAGGTACCACAGTAGTAGTGACTCAATAGTGTTGCTCCCTATGCTACTCTATACTTGGCAAATGTTTTTACGGATCTTGTAAAACATGGGGGATGGGAGAGAATGGGACCCTCTTACCGCCAAGGATAGTTCCAGGCTGATCTGAGTTAGTAAAACAATTTTTTTTTTCATATGTCAGGCATAGGGTAGATAGTCTTTTTGGTATTTAATAGTTTGAAAGGTGGTTCCCCCCCCTAGAGGTGAGAATGTGATTAGTAGCTGCTTCCATTTGCAGGGAAATTATAGCTACGGTATGTTCTTTCCCACTCTTGCCATCTGAAGTTATCCAGGATTGAACCTAAAATCTTCTGCAAGCAAAGGATGGGAAAGTCATTCTAGGAATCTCTGCATACACAAACAAGCAATAGCTACGGGGTTTCCTCTGTTCTTAAGAGAAGTGGCAGCCTTATTCCTGGGATAGGAAACATTAGACACATCAAAAAATAAATTTATTCCCAGCAATTCTCAGTGGGGAGACAAAAATGCGGAATTATACAGTGACAGCTTTGCAGTTTGTATTAAGGAACATCACTATAAGCAAGATCAAGCCACAGTTGAGTGCTTAATTTTAATTAGGATTTAAACAATGGGATTTAAGTTGATAACAGGCAGCATAAACTTCTTAGACTTTGGGTCCAAATACAAAAGGCCTGTAAAATGAACTATATGCTTGTGCATTATTAGGCAGTCATGGATGCCTCCCCCAGTCTCCAGTCAGAAGGTCACAATAGACGATGAACAACACAAAAGGTAAGAATTTGAATTTTATCCAAGTTATGTTCAGCTCTCCAATGTTAGGAAATGCTTCAAAAGAATTCCTCTTTGGTTGTTATGTTGACAGCTTTGGTTGAGTTTTTGAGGAATATCTAGCCCACATCATTGTTCTAATTTTAGATACAAACTTGAAAAAATATGTGACAGTGTAATCCTATACATCTTTGCTCAAAAGAAAGACCCATTATATTCATGGAGGTTTACTTCCTATTAATTCTGTTCAGAATTGCATCCTGAAATATTCTAAGCTTGTCTGCCATGATAAGAGCCTCTGGGTAGCTAAACACCGTGGGATAAAAATGTCAAATTAAATAAAAGACATATCTTGAGTAAGATCCAGGCAAAGTAACCCTAGTAACCCAGACTGCATGTGCAGCTAAGCCAAACCTTAGCTGGGTGCAAACAAGCCAGCTTGCAGATTCCTGGAATAAAGACAATGGCTGCTATGCTCCTCCCCTGGTTGTGCTGCCTGGAGTTAAACTATGGTTTGTTTTAGCATTATGTCCAAACTTGGGCTCATGGTTTATCTCACTCTAAACAAACCACAAGCTGTAAACAAGGTTTGTTTTTACTATTCATGGTTTATTTGGGGATTCTAAACCACAAGTCTGGGTAATATGAAGCCAAACAATGGTTTGGCCAAATTAGCATGTTGGCAGCAAAAGCTATTATCTTTGCTGTGGGAACCCACACATTTGCTAAGCCATAATTTGGCTGACAGTTATGTGTGATTTCAAGAGAGCTCATGTTTTCCTTTCCCATTGAAATCAGTTAGACGTTGGAATTTTAAACCTCTGTGCATTTACTTGGGAGTAACCTTATTGAAAATTTGAGCAGAAATGTTTATGACTGTGGTGTAAAGTGGTTTGGGCTTTGGTTTGGCTGGTTTTGAATGCTATCCTGACTTTGACTCAATGTGTATTACACCCTTATGGATGGATATAAGGAACTGCCTTACATGGAGTCAGTCCAGTGGCTCATCTAGGCAAGCACTTTCTCCTTTGACAGTAAGTTGCTGTGCAGGATTTTAGCTTGCACACAGAGAAACTGAATCACACAACCTTGAAAGTCAAGTCTTCAATGTGAATTGTTGGTGTGTGGACTTGAGGTGTTGTGGTTTGTTCACCACATAGCCATGTCATGGTTTTTCAGCGTGGCTAAACATTTTCCTGCACATCAGCAGAATAATTCTTGTAAACCTTGGCAGTGCATGGTAAAATATCTCCCTCTATTGAAAAAAACTGAGCTCTTCACCATCTGCCCAGGGACAGACCACATTCACTCAACCATTGCTTCTGTCCTTTTTCTCATGGAAGTTTAGTGCTCGTTTCCATGTTTTTTCGCTTCCAGAAAAATAAACCTGTTTGTATGGTTTGCAAAAGTAGGGACGTGGGTGGCGCTGTCGGTAAAACCTCAGCGCCTAGGACTTGCCGATCGTATGGTCGGCGGTTCGAATCCCCACGGCGGAGTGAGCTCCCGTCGTTCGGTCCCAGCTCCTGCCCACCTAGCAGTTCGAAAGCACCCTTAAGTGCAAGTAGATAAATAGGTACCGCTTTATAGCGGGAAGGTAAACGGCGTTTCCGTGTGCTGCGCTGGTGCAGGCTCGCCAGAGCAGCTTCGTCACGCTGGTCACATGACCCGGAAGTGTCTTCGGACAGCGCTGGCCCCTGGCCTCTTAAGCGAGATGGGCGCGCAACCCCAGAGTCAGTCACGACTGGCATGTACGGGCAGGGGTACCTTTACCTTTACCTTTATGATTTGCAAAAATCATGGGAGTTTTGCATTTTAATTTCATCGGGGCATACAGATCTTTCCTTCAATTTTAAATGTAGTATGACGCGGGTCGCGCTGTGGGTTAAACCACAGAGCCTAGGGCTTGCTGATCAGAAGGTCGGCGGTTAGAATCCCCACGACGGGGTGAGCTCCCGTTGCTCGGTCCCTGCTCCTGCCAACCTAGCAGTTTGAAAGCACCTCAAAGTGCAAGTAGATAAATAGGTACCGCTCCGGCGGGAAGGCAAACAGTGTTTCCGTGTGCTGCTCTGGTTTTCCAGAAAGTGGCTTAGTCATTCTGGCCACATGACCCGGAAGCTGTACGCCAGCTCCTTCGGCCAGTAAAGCAAGATGAGCGCCGCAACCCCAGAGTCGTCAGCTACTGGACCTAATGGTCAGGGGTTCCTTTACCTTTAAAATAGGCCCTTTAAAGTGAATTCCAACGTTTCTCTCTTCCCATGACATAGAAAAAAAAGACCACACGTTTGGTAAGTTAAACAGGGTTACAAACTGCCCCAAAATAAGATTCACGTGCTTCAAAAAGCTACACAAGCAGCAGTGCTTTTTTCTGGGGGTATATATTTTAAATACGCATGTTCAGCACACAAATTAATTCAGCATTTTTGTTGCACCACACAGGCATTCCTGGGCCTCACAAAATACAACTACAGCTGTAGCCACCAACAACAAACCGTAAGTATACAGTGCTTATTGGATTATTCTTTTTTTAAAGAACATAATGCGGGACTTCTTCTTATGTTACGTTTTCATGTGTCTCATTTTTTAAATGTGTGCATCTAGGTGGCGCTGTGGGTTAAACCACAGAGCCTAGGACTTGCCGATCAGAAGGTCGGTGGTTCAAATCCCCGCGACGGGGTGAGCTCCCGTTGCTCGGTCCCAGCTCCTGCCAACCTAGCAGTTCGAAAGCACGTCAAAGTGCAAGTAGATAAATAGGCGGGAAGGTAAGCGGCATTTCCGTGCGCTGCTCTGGTTTGCCAGAAGCGGCCTAGTCATGCTGGCCACATGACCCGGAAGCTGTATGCCGGCTCCCTCGGCCAGTAAAGCAAGATGAGCGCCGCAACCCCAGAGTCGGTCACAACTGGACCTAATGGTCAGGGGTCCTTTACCTTTACCTAATAATGTAAGGTGTGAATGAGTCTCAGTCAGAGCATGGGACTCTTAATCTCAGAGATGTGGATTCGAGCCTCATGTAGGGCAAAAGATTCCTGCCCTGCAGGGGGTTGGTCTAGATGACCCTTGTGGTCCCTTCCGACTCTTCAATTTGAAAATTCCATGAAATGTTCGTTTGCAAACATGTAGATCATTCAAGCATATTTAGGGAGACTGAGTGGTTTTCATTCCCTCGTTGAGTGCACACTTGGTGGCAAACCTGGCTTTGCTGCCGTGTCATCTATGAAATGGATGGACTTTGAATGACTTTGAGCATTAATGATACGTGCAAATAGAGAAGGCTTGAATGAGAGTGAGTCAAGACCAAAGAAAGCTCATCACGTAAGGTCATTCAAAGGAGAGAGGCACAGAATTGCAGGGGCTCTAGCAACAAGGTAAAATGTAAGATTGGATTAATAATAGATAAACTAATAGGACACAAATTTGCTGAATTAATTATTAAAAGGGATACAAGAACAGGAGACGTGAGGAAGTCAGGAAAATAAGTTAACTAAAGATGAAATTAAGAAAGATGGAATTTTTGTTTGTTTGTTTTTTCTATGTGTTTTTTCTTTTTTTTCTTTTTTCGTGTTTAAAGTGTGTATTTTTGTATTTTGTAACTTTGTATTTTCTCTGTCTCTGTATTTTTCTGAACTTTTTTATTGTTAAAACTTAATAAAATATTGATTAAAAAAAACCAAAGGAGAGAGGCACAGATCCTCCTTACCTGTAAGCTAGGTGGATGCTGAGGCTCTTTGAGCCTAACACTGTCTACAGAATATAATAATGCAATCTATTGCCTTTTAAAATTAGGGGTGCATTGTTTTTGTTTGTTATTATGTTATATGTTTTTTGTGCTTTTATATTGTAAACTGCCCCGTGATCCTTGGGTGAATGGTGGTATAGAAATCTTCTTCTTAATAAACTGACTACTGTTTTCATCCCATCCCATCTCCCCTTGATGCTTTGTAAATGGATGTTATAAATAACCCATAAGACTCCAGCCATCCCTAACTCTGAAAAAGATTTCCCTGAACTTATTCTCCACCAGGCAAAATGGAGAAGAGTTAGCGTCTACTTTCTGATACCCTCAAATATAATTTCTTTTACTACTATTTCCATTATCTTCCTTTCTTTCCCGGCTTTCACCATAAGATTCCAACACTTTAAAAAATAATAATATTAAAATCATTTAAAAACAACCTACAGTGAAGAGAATGTAGTGGATTCTAAAAATCTCTATCTCAGGTGTCAACTGCCTGTGTAAGTGTTGTTGTTTAGTCGTTTAGTCGTGTCCGACTCTTCGTGACCCCATGGACCAGAGCACGCCAGGCACTTCTGTCCTCCACTGCCTCCCGCAGTTTGATCAAACTCATGCTAGTAGATTCAAGAACACCATCCAACCATCTCATTCTCTGTCGTCCCCTTCTCCTTGTGCCCTCCATCTTTCCCAACATCAGGGTCTTTTCCAGGGAGTCCTCTCTTCTCATGAGGTGGCCAAAGTATTGGAGCCTCAGCTTCACGATCTGTCCTTCCAGTGAGCACTCAGGGCTGATTTCCTTCAGAATGGAGAGGTTTGATCTTCTTGCAGTCCATGGGACTCTCAAGAGTCTCCTCCAGCACCATAATTCAAAAGCATCAATTCTTCGGCGATCAGCCTTCTTTATGGTCCAGCTCTCACTTCCATACATCACTACTGGGAAAACCATGGCTTTTACTATACGGACCTTTGTTGGCAAGGTGATGTCTCTGCTTTTTAAGATGTTGTCTAGGTTTGCCAACGCCTTTCTCCCAAGGAGCAGGCGTCTTTTAATTTCGTGACTGCTGTCACCATCTGCACTGATCATGGAGCCCAAGAAAGTAAAATCTCTCACTGCCTCCATTTCTTCCCCATCTATTTGCCAGGAGGTGATGGGCCCAGTGGCCATGATCTTCGTTTTTTTGATGTTGAGCTTCAGACCATATTTTGCGCTCTCCTCTTTCACCCTCATTAAAAGGTTCTTTAATTCCTCTTCACTTTCTGCCATCAAGGTTGTGTCATCTGCATATCTGAGGTTGTTGATATTTCTTCCGGCAATCTTAATTCCGGCTTGGGATTCATCCAGCCCAGCCTTTCGCATGATGAATTCTGCATATAAGTTAAATAAGCAGGGAGACAATATACAGCCTTGCCGTACTCCTTTCCCAATTTGGAACCAATCAGTTGTTCCATATCCAGTTCTAACTGTAGCTTCTTGTCCCACATAGAGATTTCGCAGGAGACAGATGAGGTGATCAGGCACTCCCATTTCTTTAAGAACTTGCCATAGTTTGCTGTGGTCAACACAGTCAAAGGCTTTTGCATAGTCAATGAAGCAGAAGTAGATGTCTTTCTGGAACTCTCTGGCTTTCTCCATAATCCAGCGCATGTTTGCAATTTGGTCTCTGGTTCCTCTGCCTCTTCTAAATCCAGCTTGCACTTCTGGGAGTTCTCGGTCCACATACTGCTTGAGCCTTCCTTGTAGAATTTTAAGCATAACCTTGCTAGCATGTGAAATGAGTGAAATTGTGCGGTAGTTGGAGCATTCTTTGGCACTGCCTTTCTTTGGGATTGGAATGTAGACTGATCTTCTCCAATCCTCTGGCCACTGCTGAGTTTTCCAAACTTGCTGGCATATTGAGTGTAGCACCTTAACAGCATCATCTTTTAAAATTTTAAACAGTTCAGCTGGAATACCATCACTTCCACTGGCCTTGTTATTTGCAGTGCTTTCTAAGGCCCATTTGACTTCACTCTCCAGGATGTCTGGCTCAAGGTCAGCAACCACACTACCTGGGGTGTATGAGACATCCATATCTTTCTGGTATAATTCCTCTGTGTATTCTTGCCACCTCTTCTTGATGTCTTCTGCTTCAGTTAGATCTTTACCACTTTTGTCCTTTATTATGGTAATCTTTGTACGAAATGTTCCTTTCATATTTCCGATTTTCTTGAACAGATCTCTGGTTCTTCCCATTCTGTTGCTTTCCTCTATTTCTTTGCATTGCTCGTTTAAGAAGGCCTGTGTAAGTAGGTGTGTTCTGATGCAATTAAAAAAACACACATATTTTCTGAGGGATGTCAGAGATATGACTCATAATTTCTGTGCATTGCAACCATATGGCTATGAGATACTACCCCATAGTAGAAAAGGTACGGCTTCCTTGGTATCAGTTTCTGGGTTGCATCTATTGATTGACTGCACCACAAGAAGAAATCAAGATTCCCATTGCTGTTCAGTTCAGTCCTGGAATTACTCCATGTTGTGATGATCCCTGCCTGAAAAGGGAATTTGGAAAGTATCCATTATATAATCACAGAAATCATAACGTATATATGATTTCTAACCAGAGGTTTGTCTGTCTGTCTGTTTGTTGCTTCAGAGTTTCAACTACTTCAAACAAAGGAGGAGGACCAAAGATGTATGTATTTTCGTTTCTAGTATTTAGACTTTAAACTTGGAAATAGTGTATGGGCCAGCACCTGTTATTTATAGTTTATTTCATAGTTATCCAAAGAAAGAGAAAAGAAAAGAAAGACAGCCATTACAGTGGTGCCTCGCAAGACGAAATTAATTCGTTCCGCAAGTCTCTTCGTCTTGCGAGTTTTTCGTCTTGCGATGCACGGTTTCCCATAGGAATGCATTGAAAATCAATTAATGCGTTCCTAGGGAACCCGCCTTCAGACCAGGTCTGGGGACAGTCTGTCCCCGGACCTCTTCTGAAGGCTGGGGGGGACACAAGGGCTTTCCTTCCCACCCCCAGCATTTTAAAAAACCCCGGGACAGTGGAGGACTTCTCCGCTGTCCTGGCGATCTTAAAATGCTGGCGGGCGGCATTTTAAAATCGCCCCGGGACAGCGGAGGACTTCTCCGCTGCCCGGGGCGATTTAAAAGCCCCTGGGAAGGCAGGCAGGGGGGACAAAGACTTTCGCCCCCCGCCCGCCTTCAGAAGGTGTTCCCGCCCTGCCGCCCGGCTTCGGAGCATCGTTCCGAAGCCCGGCGGCGGCGAGAGGAGGCGTTCCCGCCCCACCGCTCAGCTTCGGAGGAGCTCCGAGGACAGTGGGGAAGACGCGCTGCGCTTCCCCGCTGTCCCGGATATTTCTCTATGGGCTGTCGTCTTGCGAAGCAAGCCCATAGGGAAATTTGTCTTGCGAAGCGCCTCCAAAACGGAAAACCCTTTCGTCTAGCGGGTTTTCCGTCTTGCGAGGCGTTCGTCTTGCGAGGTACCACTGTACTTTGCAAGTGTATTGAGAAGACTGGTCCACCTTGTGGGGGCATGCGGTTGCTGAATGATTCTGTTTGTCATCTTTTGGCTTCACTGATCAAATTGCGCATCACGGCAAAAGTAGTAGCAATGTTTGAGTTTGGGACAGCAATTACTGCCATTACCATGTTGACATTTTTGTGTGTGTTTGTCTAAAAGCTTTGGCCTTCCAGATGTTGTTGGATTCCAACTCCTATCAGCCCCAACCAGCCTAGGTTGGTGGGAATTATAGCCCAACAATATCTGGAGGAGCACAGCTTCCTCACACCCTTCAGTGTGGGGTCCTGGAAAAAAAATGAATTTTCCTTTTCATTCTGCAGGACTATCTATTCATCGGAACCAATTACATCTCCAAAGTCAAATGCTGCCGTGAGCGATCCAGCCAGAACTAGGTAACATAAAGTGGTGTGATTAATGATTGGTGTTTTATGTGATGACACAGTAACCAATGATGGGTGCTACTGGGTGCAAAGCAAAACACTTATAAGCCCCGCTGATTTCAGCGGAAGAGATGTAAGCAGGAAAGTAGCAGTAACAGCATTGAAATGTTTTATACATCCCCTGTGACCTGTGCCCCCAAAATCCAGGGCAAACTTCATGTAAGAAAATTGCATCAAAACCTTATTCTGCTTCTTCTAGGCCAGGAATGGGCAAACTTGGTCCTCCAGATGTTTTGGGACTACAATTCCCATCATCCCTGACCACTGGTCCTGTTAGCTAGGGGTGACGACGTGGCTCCTCATGGGAGTTGTGGTCCCAAAACATCTGGAGGGCCAAGTTTGCCTATGCCTGTTCTAGGCAAAGTAGCTTTTGGAGCGGGGATTTGGCAAAAGAAAACAGTGGGAGGGAGAAAGTGCGTAACCCTTAGCCTGTCCAGTTATAACTCATGTTCTGGGGATACCTTGCAAACATGCAGCTGGAACACCATGTGGGAAGGGGTCGATTGGGGACATTTCCAGTGTGAAAGTGGCAGTGGGGAAAAGGGTGAAGTTCCCCCTTTCTCCAGTACTTCACCCGTGAAGGTGGTTTGCTTCTGAAGGTGCTTTCTCTGCAAGGAACCTTTGGGATTTGATTATGCCCCTTTCGGTGTAATTTGTAGTTCAATATTCGGTTTTGAAGGTAAAGTTATATTATTCACTTTGGCCCTGGTCCTGCAAAGACAATCCACAGAAGTGCTTGTTCGTCACAGTAGAAAAGCCATCCACTTCATTAGACATATGCATCGATACACAGTTTTGCTGCAATATACATTCATGTGTTTTCTTACAAAGCAGCCCAGAGTAGCTACAGCCCAGCCCAGATGGACAAGAACAGATTCCCAGCAGATCTGAGCTCTGCCTTCTTTTTAGAAATTAGCCATGAAATGTAAGGAAGTTGGGGAAAGAGGAGGGATGCCAAGAGAACTGTAGATACGTATGAAGATTGACATTAAGACTGACATTTTGAAAGAGAAAAAGTCAAAGTTGAGAGAGGTGATGTTTAGAGAAAGAATACCATACAAACATATGAAGCAGCTGAAATACAGTAGGCAAATACAGATCCCGTATATCATCATAATGCAACTTAGTTTACTTATACCATCCTTCCACAATCCACTGCTCTCCAGATGTTGTGGGACTCCAACTCCCATGTGCCCAGCCAGCATGGCCAGTGGTTAAGGATGATGGGAGTTGTAGTCCAACAATATTGTACAAGATACCAGGTTGGCAGAGGCTGATTTATACCGCAGAAGCGTCTGACCAAAAACAACTGTGTCTGAGGAAAACATTCAACTGACAGCTTATCCCAGCATCAGACTTAAAGTCTGTTTACAGTGGTAATCTCTGGGTTCCAACCTAGCAACTCTAGTCTTAATTTACTTGGGTCACATCTTAGAGATTATTTCTGGCATCGTGTGCATTCCTAGTCTAAAGTGCATAGCCAGACGTCTTTAATAAATCCCACCCCACGTACTGGAATACAATAGGATCTCCCCTCTTGAAAGAGTTTGAGTCATGAAATATTTCCAGGAAGGAGACAATATGTTGATTAAAGATTTCTGCTGTCAGATCTGGAGATCTTAGAGAATAAAACATTGGCAAATTAACTAGGAAAAGCTGCTGTCGCTACCCACTTACAAAGACTTTTTCAAGCCTTTTCCTAATCCCCTTCCTCACTCATTTCATATTCACTCTCCTCCGTGGTTTTTATTAGCATATCAAGCGTTCTGCTCCGGTTTCACCATTGGTAGAGAGCTGCGGAAACAGTATTTGACTGAGCTACAAGTTGCTATAGTAACCGTGCTATATGGCTATTTTGTGTCAGTATCTAAACCATAAGCAGCTTGAGAAGCTTAATTGGGAGACATGATTATGGTGCAACATCCTTGAATTTGGACCCCAGACAGCGGGGGAGGGGAGCAAATCTGACACCTGGCAAGGTGGGGCTCAAAAATCCAGTTGATGACACCAGAAAGATGCATCCATATTAATTGTTGTCAAGAGAAACAACTTCTTTTTGTTTTGCTTTAAACCCACTAAGTTCATTTACCGTATTTTTTGCACCATAACACTCACTTTTTTCCTCCTAGAAAGTAAGGGGAAATGTCTGTGCGTGTTATGGAGGGAATGCCTACGGGTGGCATACCTACGGATTTTCCTCCTCTAAAAACTATGTTCGTGTTATAGTCGGGTGTGTGTTATAGAGCGAAAAGTACGGTACTTATTTTAAAGGGTTTTTATTAAAAACCCAACTTAGTGTAGTAATGTTAGAAGAGATGTGAAGGAGATGTCGAAAATGTATTATCCATTTGCAGGGGGGGGGGGAGGGAATACAAAAACCAAAATTTTGTCCTTGCTGTGAAATTAATGCTAACACTACCTTCCTTTCGCTCACACCAGCACCAATGAACGATTTGCACAACCTGATTGTTAAATGGGTCAGTTGTCCCTCTAATAACCTGCAGTATTTATGGAAATACTTTGGTTATCAGTCTGAACTTGCTATCAAAGATAGATTCCATCCCAGCCTACCTATCCTATTCATCCGACAAGATGAACGCTAGGAAAAATTATCAGGGTGGGTAGAACGGAGTAGGATTCAGTGATGCAAGCTCTTAGGGAAATGGCGCTGTGTGTAATTTGGAGCAGAGGAGGGAAACACGCGGTCCTATTTCAAGCCAGTTAGTGTATTCAGCACTGAGCAAGATGGGCAAATGTTCTGACTCAGTATATGGCAGCTTCCTTTGTTCCTATGACTCCCTCCCTGCCTTTTGATCCTGCAAATAAATGGTTCTTGGCCTGTGGGTTGCATTCTAACGCAAGGGGAAATAGTTCTTTGAATTAACTTGAAACCAGCACGCCACCTGGTTCACCTTTGCAGCCAAATGTTCCATCTTTAAGGACTTCTCTGTATGAATAATCTAATTGTTTTGCGTTTTATGGAATTGCTGCGGAGTGCTCAGATGTGTGCTTTTTATAGTTGTGAAGTCAATAGAGAGCCTGGTAGGCTATGTTTATTCTGAAAGCATAACTGAGCAAGTTGGCGTTCCTTTCCCAGTAATTGTTTGCTCATGCTACTTCTCAAAACATCCTGAAAGACAGCTTCTTCCCATCCGTTTAATTCTGAAAATTACTGTACTCAGCAGCTCGGGGTATTTTTGGCAGGCTGTAAATGTGCTCTCATGGTTTGCTACAGTGCTCTTTAGTTTCTTAATTCTTGGCAACTCTTTGTGGTCCAGCCTTCAGTGAGGTGAATTTAAATCAGCCTGGCACTGTCTGGTCAATGTCTTGGCAGAGATGAAAACGACGTCCTGAACAAATGCTATTCCTGTATCAGCCTCATTTGCTGGCTAGCTTACAAATTGCCCTGTGAGTGAGGGCAGTCCTGGACACAAATAGCCCTGGCCTATCAAATCCAGACATTACCGATGCACTCTTGACACCGTGTTCGAAGGCAATCCTCTTTTGCTGAGGCCACAGATTTCTATTATGACAGATTACACTTTTCATCGCCAACTCCCACACAGGAATAGATAGTTATTGCTGGTTCTTTTATAGCTTAAGCTAATTCCTCCATACAAATTGTCTGGCATTTAGTACGGGCTAACTGCAGCATCAGGGAAATTGTGTGGGCATGTTGGAGTAAATTGGAGAGCCTTGTGTGTGCAGACATAAGTTCAGCAGGTGCAAAGGTGTGTGGCCTTGCACAGAAGGGTCAGGTTGAATATTAATTGTGGCCAGTGACCCTAGACCAGGGGTCTGCAACCTTTAAGACAAAAAGAGCCACTTGGACCCGTTTCCGAAGAAGAAAAAACTGGGAGCCGCAAAACCATTGCGACATTTAAAACAAATATAACACTGCATATATTGTTTCTTACCTTAATGTCCGATCTGACAGCGGGCGGGAAGGTGACGTTGAGACGGTGCGTGACTAACGCACGCACCGCCCCCATGCGACGTCACAGCCAGTACAGCGCCCGCCACAGTGGGGAGTGTCGGGGCGCACAATGCGCCTCCTCCGCTCGCTAGTATCCTCCCTGGAGCTGCAGCAAAGGTGTAAAAGAGCCACATGCGGCTCCGGAGCCGCGGGTTGCAGACCCCTGCCCTAGATGTTTGGAATTGGGTTGTTGTTATCTATAAAAGGAACATGCAGGAAGAGGAATGGATCTGCCCATGTTCTTCATTTCAGGTTCTTCATTTTTTCAAAGCCCTGGCAGTCGTGTTGTGCTGCAGGTTATCACCCTGTCCCCATTGGTGCTTGCTCCATGGTAAATATGTTTAATACTTACCTGCTGGGAGTAAATCCAATTGAAAAATGAGAATTCCTTCTGAGGAGATATTTATAGGATGCTCCACTAGGTCTCCTCAATTTATGGGCTGCTCATCAAAGCCAGCAGTATTTGAGTACACTGGTGGTTTTGAAAGTAAACATGCCTCTCCCCTAAACCACATTTTGTAACCATGGTTCATGTACTTCCTGCTCCAATGATACTGGTGTCAAAGTCTCAAATGTTCATCTGTCATACCTGTAGATGATGGGGTTTTGTTCCTGAAATTCCAGTGTAATATCATAATTTTGACATGCAGCTGCAACTGTTCATATCCTAAGCACTTACTGTTAGTTCTCTCAGCCATTGGACTCCTGTGAGATGTTCCTGTGTCTGAAATCCTATTTAAATATTCTTGGCACCTTGCGTTGCAGTTTCTGGATGGGGATCTGACTTGTAGCCAACTCAATCAGCATTAAGTTTTATCCACGAGGAAAAGAGGGGCAGTGATTTATTAGACAAATCAGAAAAGCCTGGAAAGTGGCAGTGTTTCATCCTGAGTTGGCTGGGTTAGATGTTGAGATGGCTGGAGTGCACATTCACATATATCACTTAGTGATTCATCCTGCAGAAATGGTAAACGGCTTCCATGAAAAATCTGGTCTTGCTTGATCTTGCTTGCGGTTTGAGATCTTCACTAGATGTTTCAGTCACTGAGCCGATTGACACATAGTTCTAATGCAAAGGGGTCATACATGTTACAAGATGAGAAAGCGAGTCTTGAGCTCTATACTGTCTCTCACCCTTCTAAACTTTTATGGGAACTCAGCCTTTCTGTGCAAATGCTATATACAGTGTGGAGTCTACAGGGGTCAGCAAACGTTTTCAGCAGGAGGCCAGTCCACTGTCCCTCAGACCTTGTGGGGGGCCGGACTATATTTTGAAGAAAAAAATGAACGAATTCCTATGCCCCACAAATGCTCCAGAGATGCATTTGAAATAAAAGGACACATTCTACTCATGTAAATACACGCTGATTCCCGGACCATCCGCGGGCCGGATTAAGAAGGCGATTGGGCCACATCCAGCCCCCAGGTCTTAGTTTGCCTACCCATGGTCTACACAAACCCTGTTCATGCAACCCACCCAATACTTTTTAATGGTGGGCAGATCACAACACATATTGCACAAATTTATGTACACAGGCCCTTGTTTACATTTAGGGTTCTATAGAAGCCTGGAGGTTTCTTGTGTTATTTCCTCACTGTATGAAACTGAACATCTCTACATTTTTGTCTCTCCTGCTTCTGCCTGTTCCTAATGGGTGGGGTTCAGTGTAGCGCTAAGCAGATTCTTCTTGCTTGATGGAATGATCTGCTCTCTTCTCCCCCTGTGTGCTGTTCGGGGGGGGGGGCGTCTTCTGACACCCCCAGAGCCAGTTTCATGGAGGAGGGAGGGAAGCTTTATTGTGCTTGTGTAGGTTTCTTCTGGCAGGCATGGGACTACTTAGCTGAATGCATCTCATTATATTAAATGTCTCAAAGTGCTTTTCCATGAAGTAGCTTGAGAGTGCAATGTGCATTGCTTATGCAGTCTTTGTCAAAAGAGTTTGGGGAAAATGTTTCCTTTTATATCTAACATCTCCCTGAACCCACCAAACAAACTTGGCAATATCTCATTTAGATGTTTGCTACTGACCTGGTGTGATCAGAACTCAGTATAGCCTTATCTCGGAGAGAGCAGCCTGATCTGTCCTTTACAATGCTTTTTCTAAAAATATTCTCTTGAGACACAACTTCCAATGATGTAACCTCCTCTTTCAAAGTATTAGCTTTTGGGTTAACTCTTATAAGCAGTTATATAAATAAAACTGCAAGACAGGCATGGGAGAATGGCAGGGATCACTTGTAGTTTTTGCATTCCTTTCTGGTCCCTATTAGGGGTTCTTGGGTTGTTCTTGTTTTTATTTTGATTATGTATTTTGTTATTTTATATTCTGATTTTATCCTGTGAACCACTCTGAGCCCTGAAGGGTGGTATGCAAATTTAATAATAAAAAATAATCATGTGTGCATGTGTGTGTTTAACTTGTGATAAATGCTTCTTAGCATTTCTGCAGAAGCTATGGTGGATTATTATAATAGGTATCTGCAGAAGAAGATGCTATTCAGTTCTCTCTCATAATCACTTCGTTTTGACCTGGTTAAGTCACTACAATACAGTGGTACCTCGGGTTAAGTACTTAATTCCTTCCAGAGGTCCGTTCTTAACCTGAAACTGTTCTTAACCTGAATTACCACTTTAGCTAATGGGGCCTCCTGCTGCTGCCGCGCCACCAGAGCACGATTTCTGTTCTCATCCTGAAGCAAAGTTCTTAACCGGAGGTACTATTTCTGGGTTAATGGAGTCTGTAACCTGAAGCGTATGTAACCTGAAGCATATATGTAACCCGATGTACCACTGTAATTTTTTTTAGCTATTCCTTTGATAGCCAACCTTCATTGCACAGTCCAAACTTACTGCAATGCAACTAGCAACTCTCAGAGTGACCCATTTGTGCGGCACATATCCAAGCAGTTGCTAGACTTTGTATTGTCAGAGTTTGAACTGTGTCAAGATGAATCTTTCTAACTTCTCTGGAATATCAGTTTGGTTTCTCGCCTTAATCTGGGCGAGCTGAATAATTGAACATGCACAACCCAACTTTCAAATTTATTTAGATGAACCTATTTTCTCTGTTTTTTAGGCAGACAGGCCCAGCAAAACCCAGTGAATCAGATGCTAACAAAACCATGACAAAAGAGAGAGCTGGGAGGTAGGCCCTATTGTGTTTGATGTGTCATTTTCAGAATGAGAGCTAACTGTGTGAACTACATCCTAAGCACCTCATGTAGGCTTGTTCTGAGGGTAAAGTGGGATAACCATGTTTGCTCTTCTGAGCTTCTTTGAAGGAGGATAGGATGAATTTTATTTACAACTGTCAGTGGCAACTGGGTCAGAACAGGCCCGTACAACGTCTGACCCGTCAAGCTAAATGCAGCTCACTGGCCATGTATAACAGCTCACTAGGGACTACCTGGGAAGTCTTTGTTTATTTGTTTGGCAGTCTGTGACTTCAAAAGCCAGCAAGAAGGATGTGTGATGTTAAAGAGTGATGTTTGAAGTTGTGTTCAGCCTAGTTGTTCCACGTTGTGCAGACTGTGGAACGTGAACATGAAGTAGGGGGACGTGAGTTCAAGGAACCAGGGTTCAAATTCCCAGTTGGCTAGGCAGCTCATTGATTGGACTCAGTGACTATCTCACCATAACTAACCTTACAAGACTTGTCAAGAAAGGAGCCTGTATATGCTGTCCTGAGCTCTGTGGAGGGAAGCTGGGCTACAGATATAGTACATATGCTGACATGACATGATGCACAGTGCTTATTTATACAGGACAGCATGAAGCAGAAGGCTTAGCCTCATTTCACGTGGTTTATTTGCTTTGAATGTCAAATACTAGCTGACTATTGAAATATCTCTGTACTTTCTTCCACTGATTTTGCTTAATCTCTGAAGAGGCCAAGAACTGGATGATCTCATTGATGTCAAAACCAAAGGCAATAAGAGTAACCAGGGGTAAGTCTTGAAAGGCTCTATGGCTTCAATAAAGCGAAGGAGAGGGCATGGATTGTGACCATAGCAGGGAAGGCATGGGAATGAGAACTAGAAAGATAAATAATGCATGGATATCATAAGGCCCAGCTCATGTGCTTAGTCCATGACACCGAAACAATGAAAGACACTAAGTTTGCTTGTTTTCCAGTATAGCTTCAAAGTTCTCTCCTCCAGCAATAAGACCTGGTCCTGCAAAATGTCCAGAAAGGCTTCCAGATGGCTCCTCTGGTAGTTTATTAGCAAACCACGAGACTCTAGGCAAGGCAGTGTGAATCCTGCAAGACTTGTGGGCTCAGGACAAAGAGAAAGACCCAATCAGCTGGCCAGCTAAGTGCAAACATGAAAAACCCTGTAGGTACTAACGTGTCACTAGGGTCACCTGGGTTGCTGACTGACGCAAAGCTGAAGGTCAGGGTTTGGAATGGCAGAAGGCATCTCTTTCGTGCAAACCTGAGAAAAATTGGTTTAATCAGGCTACATGAATTTTGGTACACATAGGAAGGACCTGGCAGCCCATCTGCTGACAGAAGAGCTACCTCCTGGGGTACCTGAGTGGAAAGGATGTCCGAGAGAGCTAATCACCTTGACCATCTGTGAGCACCTACAATGCTCACCTGGGAGTGGGGTATAGTTGTTAAGCTAGCTGCTGGGAATGAGTTGACATGCAGTCTCCAACCCTCAAAGGACCCATAGGTGGCACCTGAGAATTGGACTCCAGCCATCCCTTGACCTAAGATCTCTGCCCACTAGATCCATCACCCCATCTTGGATCTCCCTTAGTGAAATGCCATTGCCCTAGTCTTAAAGTTGGATGTCATCAGACCTGTAGAAGTTGAGGACCTTGTTGTCTCAAATTCTGTGGAGGAAGGGCGAGATACAAATGTGATAAATAGTCTATTAAGGAACAAGACATAGTATTTATTTATGCAGGACATTATGAGGTTCCAGTTGAGAGACTTTTTTGTTGTTGTTGCCTAAAATCAAATCTATCTTAATTATAAATTGCCATGGATATACTCCAGCTGTAAGATATTTTGTGTGATTTATTTAGTTTCAATATCAAAATCATCGTTAAGAAATGAAATATCTCTGTACTTGTTCCCACTGATTTTGTTTAAAGAAGTCAAGAGCTGGACAATCTTATCCAAGTCAAAACTAAAAGCGATAAAGGTGATAAAGGGTAAGTCTTGGAAGTTTCTTTACCACTTAATTTATTTCCGAAGTTTAAGCTGTGGAGAGGGCACGGGATAAATGCCAAGAACGATTTCATAAAGCAGTTTAATCAATTAGAAGGAAAACACTGGATTCCAAGCAAAGGATGAATGATCTAATGCTATGAAATTCTCTTCTGACAATCCTCCCCCTACCCTGCCAATCTGCTCCCAGAATCTGTAACATGCTGAGGTTAGTAACTGCCCAGTCCCATCCAGACGTTGAACCTGAAGTCTCCTCAGAGGAGGTCCAAGAGAAGCAGGACCCTCTGGCATATATTCCAGACCCTGGAAAGCCATTGGATCAAGACTACATTCATATAAATCTCCCTGCCCCTGTCATACAAACTCTTGTTTCAAGTCTGTGGTTCAAAGCAAGTCCGTGGTTTGTGGGGCAGTCTAATTCTAAGGGAGGCTTGCGCTGCAAGAAGCAAAGTTGAAGATTCTGCAAGGCCAAATGGGACAGAGCATTTTTTGAGAAATCACTACCGGTCCCCTTCTGTTGCGCTTTCTTACTCATGCAAAGTTGCGCTGGTGTCAGGTGGCTGTGGTTGAATCCATGGCATTTAGGTCCTAAAGTTTTGGATGTGATGCAAGGGACCTGTGGTGGTTTCTCCCCTTCCTCCTCGGTCCCTACGCTACCTAAAAGGTCCGGTACATTGACCATAACCTTCCTTTGTGTTTCTTTCCTCTTTAAGACACCAAGATCTTGATGATTTCATCAAAGTGAACCGTACATCTAATGGACATGCCAAGGGGTGAGTCTTGTCATCGAGATGCACATCTACATGCATTGAAGGCTTAATCTGGTTTTGGTTTTTGGTTTTAACAGTGTGACTTCTAATGTTTCCTTCCCCCACCCAACTTTGCAAATGTTGGTTTTGTAAGAGACTTAAGGCAATTGATAGCTCCTTAATTGAACTAGAATTTCCATGATTTCTTAGTTGGGAACTGAAACAGTTAAGTGATTGTTTAAATTTGTCGGAGAGACATGCCTGTAGTTAACTCCCCCACCTCCCAGCTCAAGTGCTGTGTAACTGCACAAATTCAAAGGAAGGCAACATAATTTAAATATAGCACAGAGTTTTCTCCTTATATCGGCAAGATCTCCTTTTCACAGGTGTAAGGAGTTGACAATAAAAGAGAAAAGGCATCCAAAGATTAGTTTTCCAAGGTAGGATTAGTGGTATGCCTCTTTTAAAAAAAATCCACATGTGAAAATAGCCTGTATGGTCATAAAACCACAGAATAGTAGGAAAACATAAAAAGCCAGTGAATCTAACTCCCTATCAAAAACGTGGGTGGTATCTTCCCACAAAACTATTTGGGCTGGTCTATGTTGCCAGTTTTGACCCTGTAGATAGAGAATTTCTCATATGAACCACAGATACCACCATTGTTTCTCAGGGACAATTCTCACGACCCGGAGAATTAAAGAAATTGAAACAAGAATGGTAGTTGTACTCATGGAAATCCCTGTTTATGCTAGACATTTCCCACATAGATGCATCATTGTGCATCATTTAATCCAGTGTGCATCATTTAATCCAGTGTGCATCATTTAATCCAGATTTAGTCATGCACAGAGTAGATTGAAATCAATGGGACTTGTAGTCATGACTAACTTAAAAGGTGTACCATGGTGTTTCCTCCGTCTGCACTGTTCCCAAAGGTCATTCCTCCTCTGGTCACTGCTGTGGATACACAACCTGACTGATTGTCTCCAAGGGGGAGTAAGCCCCACTGAATTCAGCAGAGCTTACTGAATAAACATGGTGAGGGTTGCAACCTTAAGTATGGAACCAACCTACTGTGTGAACCAGTTCTTTATGAGACGGATGGGCAGAAATGGGCACTTCAGGCCTGAGTCAGCGCCAAGCTGTCTCAGCTACCCGCTTACCCCCACCAATGGTAGACTTTAGGCTCTCAAATTTCAGCGGCGCTGAAAATTTGTGCCCTCCACCTCTCGTGCTCCATTCTGCAACATTGCTGCAGCGCTTCCTGAATAAACATGACCAAACTGGTTGCGCTACCCTAAGATTACCAGACTTTTTTCAAAGAATCTGGGGGCACTTTTTTTTTTTTTAAAAGAGGAAAAAAAAGTTATTAAAATTATTTTTTTTTAAAAAAAGACATAATATCTTCTCTTCTGTGGTCTCCTCTGTCGAGCCCCCCTCTTTTTTCTCCTTCCTCTTTCTCTCTCTTCCTTCTCTTCCTCCTTCTCCCTGCGTCGGCTCCAGGGTTTTTACTGGCCCCAGAGTGCCGCTGGGCAGTCAGCCAGGCGCTCTCACTCCCAGCTCCATTTGGGTCACAGGTGTGTGTGTGTGTGTCAGTGGTTCCCCCTGTTGACATGCCAGGCGTCCCCGGTTCCCCCTCAGCAGTGGTAGCAGCAGCAGCAGTCTCAGCAGCCCAGAGCCAGCCTGGTAGCGCAGTTGGCTCTGGCTGGCTTCAGGAGCTGCTCACTGCTGTGGTGCTCGCCATTTTGCCTCACCAGAAGTCCCCGTATGATGTGTCTTGTGCCGTTGAGCCAATCACACAACATTCATTCCCTACTCATAAATCTACAACACTTAAAATATAAATTAAATGAAAATTTATTAAAATAAAATATAAATTAAATGACATTAAATGAAATCCAGGGACATTCCGGGGACGGATTTTGTCCAGGGACAGATTTGTAAATCCGGGGACTGTCCCCGGGAAACGGGGTAACCATACACTACCCTAAAACTGCCTCTGTCCCCACCTTCTGGCATGATGACCCTGCCTTGCTGGGCTGGGCGAAAGTTAGAATTGCATTCTTAAAAGACTGGACCAGAGAAGGTGGCATTTAATGGAAAGCTTTTGGAGGTATTAGAAGCAGGGAAAATAACACACGTTACCAAGGAATGGTCAAAACAATGTTTAGGCAGGGACTTAGCAGGATTTTCCAGTTGTAAGACTATATCTGCACGTG